>NC_037343.1:6289423-6889423 GCF_002263795.3 Bos taurus
CAGGATGGGGAACACGTGTACACCCGTGATGGATGCATGTTGATGTATGGCAAAAGCAATACAATATTGTAAAGTAAAAAATAAAATAAAAGTTAAAAAAAAAAAAAGAATTCAAAATAGCCATTTTAAAAAACTCGGTGTGCTATAGAAAATACAGTAAGATACTTGAACAAAAGCAGGAAAATAAACAATGGACAAAACAAGCAGTTTAATAAAAATGTACAAATCATAAAAAAAAAAAAAACAGAAACTCTGGTGCTGAAGGTTCCAAGGATGAAATGAAATAATTCATTAAAGAGCATCCACCACAGAGTCAAAAAGGTAGAAGAATCCGTGAGACAGATGATATATCAAAGTTATCTTGTCCAGGGAGATTAAATTAAAATCACAATGAGGTACCATCTCATGCTGGTCAGAAAGGCTTCTATCAAAAAGTCTACAAACAATAAATACTGGAGAGTATAGAGAAAAAGGAAGCTTCTTACACTGTTTGTGGGAATGTAAACTAGTACAGCCACTATGGAGAACAGTGTGGAGACTCCTTAAAAAACTGGAAATGGCACTGCCATATGACCCAGCAATCCCACTGCTGGGCATACACACTGAGCAAACCAGAATTGAAAGAGACACATGTACCCCAGGGTTCATCGCAGCACTGTTGATAATAGTCAGGACATGGAAGCAACCTAGATGTCCATCATCAGATGAATGGATAAGAAAGCTGTGGTACATATACACAATGGAGTATTACTCAGCCATTAAAAAGAATACATTTGAATCAGTTCTAATGAGGTGGATGAAACTGGAGCCTATTCTACAGAGTGAAGTAAGCCAGAAAGAAAAACACCAATACAGTATACTAACGCATATATGGAATTTAGGAAGATGGTAACGATGACCCTGTGTACGAAACAGCAAAAGAGACACAGATGTATATAGAACAGTCTATTGGACTCTGTGGGAGAGGGAGAGGGTGGGATAATTTGGGAGAATGGCATTGAAACATGTATATATAGATATATGAAATGAAGTCGCGCAGTACAGAGTTTGATTGCACATACTTGGATTGCTTGGGGCTGGGTCAACTGGGGATTGACCAGGGGGAAGTGGTTAGGGGACGAGGAAGGGAGGAAGGGTTTCAAGATGGGAGCAAGTGTATGTACCTGTGGCAGATTCATGTTGATGTATGGCAAAACCAATACAATATTGTAAAGTTAAAAAAATACAATAAAATAAATATATTTAAAAAATAAATAATAAAAACAAATTAAAATTTTTTTTTAAAATAAAAGAATGAAAAAGAACAAAGAAAGGCTACATGATCTATACTACATTGAAAACAGAACCTATTTGCAAATTATTGAAGTTCAGGAAGAGAAAAGGAGATGAGGCAGAAAATATATTTAAGGAGTAATGTCTGAGAACTTCCCAAATTAAGGATGATATTTGAATATCTAAGTTCAGGAAGCTTACAGGTGACCAAACAAATCAACTTTAAAAAATCCTCTACAACACACATTTATAATAAAGTTGCCAAAATCAAAGAAAATAGAGACGCCTTCAAGCAACATGTAGAAAAAATAAACAAGCCTAACAATACAAAAACCTTGAAATTTACTAAAGAGCCTTCATTTGGATCTTAGCAAATCTCTCAGCAGAAACCTACTAGGCCAGGAGAAAGTGGGATGGTTTATTCCAAGTGTTGAAAGAAAAAACTGCCAAAGAAGAATACTTGAAATATCATTCAGAAAAGAAAGAATATAAAGATTTCACCAGACCAACAAATATTGAGGAAACAGAACACAATTAGACCTTCCTTGAGGAAGGCATGGCAACCCACTCCAGTATTCCTGCCTGGAGAACCCCATGGAGGGAGGAGCCTGGTGGGACCAGGCTGCCCACAGGGTCCCAAAGAGTCAGACACAGCTGACTTAACTGAGCAGGCACACAGACCCTTCCTTACTGAAACACTAAAAGGAATTATTGAAGCTGAAGTAAAAGAATGCTAATTCATTCCATGAAAATACCTAGTACACTGGTAAATTTAAGTGCACATTCACATTCAGAACACTGCAGTACCTTGATATGGAATGGTAAACACAACTATTTAAGAGTTAAAGCACAGGAATATAAAAATTACTATATCTACAATTATTTTTTAATTAAGTACACATTGTAAAAAGAGGTAAATCATGACATCAAAAAGATAAAATGGAGAAGGGTAAAAGGAAGGAGATTTAATATGTGGTTGATGTTCATATATTATCAGCATAAAACACACTGCTCTCTCTGTAAGGTGTTTTATGTAAATCTCATGGTAAACAAAGCAAGAATCCATACTAGATTAAATGCATACTACTATAACAAATATCATGAAATCAAAGAGGCAAGCCATCAGAGGAAAGAAAAAATTAGGAAACTATAAAACATCCTGTGTGAGTGTACTCCAGGAGTTGGTGATAGACAGGGAGGCCTGGCGTGCTGCGATTCATGGGGTCGCAAAGAGTCTGACACGACTGAATGACTGAACTGAACTGAAAATAAAAAATATAATATTAATACATCCTTATCTGTCAATAATTACTCTAAATATAAAGGATTGCATGTTTGCATGCTAAGTCACTACAGTTGTGTCTGACTCTTTGAGACTCAATGGACTGTAGCCCTCCAGGCTCCTCTGTCCATGGGATTTCCCAGGCAAGATTACTGGAGTGGGTTGCCATTTCCTTCTCCACTGTTTTCTTCTATCTCAATGAAATTCTTAAGCAATTACTTTGAATTACTTATCAGACAAATCGTCCATATCTGTTATTTGGGGTCAGTAACTGAAAAACTATTGTGTTTCTCTGTTAACATTTTAGTCCTTTGATGTCTGTGTCCCTTGAAGTCTCAGGTTGCTGTGTTTGCATTTAATGAAGCAGTCACTCCCTCCAGTCTTTACAGACTGACCTGGGGAGGGAAGTACACTGTCACACTGGTAGGGATTTTGAGACTTTTCAGACACTTTTTAAGGAGACACCTGTCCCGTGTACTCAATTACTCCTAGGAGAGAATTCTGAAGCTCATGTGCATCTATCAACGCAGCAAAGACAGTCTCTGTGCCGACAGTTTCCTGGCTGCTTCCCTGGGGCAATGCCAAATGCTCATATTCGTGAGCAGACCGATGGGGACAGGCTGGCTTCTAGATGTACCACAGGCCATCTGCAAAGGTCTAGATGCCACCGTGGGGACTTACACAGGGAGCTGGACCTGGGGAGGGGATGTGGATGAGATGAGAGGCCCAGGGGTGAGCAGAACCACAAGCACGGTGTCTGCAATGGTTTGGGGCTCCCTGGTGGGATCTCCACATGGTCAGTAGGACCCAGGTCAGTAGGCTCCTTGAGGAATTCTAGCTCTGGATGCTGTACTCCTGGCCTCTCCCCATCCCAGCCATGCAGGTGACCCCAGTGTCCTGGATAAGGGGAGAGAGAAGTGCACTGGAAGATGAGGACGCCGCCCTTGCTCACATGCTCTTATTTTCCCCACAGGTAAAATCCTGTGCTGAGGGGTCTATCTTGGCACTAAGCAGGGCCACCTCAGGAGCAAAATGAGGCTACGCCTCTAACCCTCAGTGAGGCGTCCAGTCTTGAATCTTTGTGCCCTAGGAGCATGCTGTCATGTCTCTGCTAGACTCCTGCTGCTGCTAAGTCGCTTCAGTCCTGTCCGACTCTGTGCGACCCTTTAGACGGCAGCCCACAAGGCTCCCCCGTCCCTGGGGTTCTCCAGGCAAAAACACTGGAGTGGGTTGCCATTTCCTTCTTCAATGCATGAAAGTGAAAAGCGAAAGTGAAGTGGCTCAGTCGTGTCCGACTCTTAGTGACCCCATGGACTGCAGCCTACCAGGCTCCTCCGTCCATGGGGTTTTCCAGGCAAGAGTCCTGGAGTGGGGTGCCATTGCCTTCTCCTTGCTAGACTCCTGGACCCCCACAAAGATACCATCATTATCCACAAATGATGGTCAAAGTCTGTGTTTATATCAGGAGAGACGGTGAGATTCCTGCCACCTTTCTGACCTCACTCTGTTATTACAGGTTTCTTCATTGTGGATCTTCTCCTCTTTTCTTGACTAATGTCTATCAATAGGTACATGTATTTGGTTATATACTTATCAAGAAGTCTATAGGTAGACTCATAGACACTTGTAAACAATAAAATTAAATAGGTCCTTTGGCAAAACAAGAATCTGATATAAACTTTTGGAGTTGATAATACAGCTGAGTCTTAGAAAATTATGAATACATGGGATTCCAGCCCAGTTTACTCACTGACACGGATGCATCTGGGAGGAGGAGACCAGCCACTCTCTGTGCAGGTCATTGTGTTCTGATCATTTTGAAGACTGTAGCCTTCATAGCAGTGAACTCTTACAGTTTCACCCTGTAAATATTTTTCTTCACGATGTTGGTTATGTCCATTTTCCAAATAATTGAAAATACATTGTCCTTAGGATCATAAAATTAATATGAAAGAAATACAGCATAAATTTGGGAAAATAGTACATTAAAGATTAACCTTATAGAATTTACATAAGAATGCATTAGTGTTCAAATATAACATGTAACAATAAAAATGGAAGCTAGTACCACATTTGTGGAAAATGAAAAAGATAACATTCCATATTATTTGTCTTTAGTTTTATGACTAAAATATGTATAAATGATGCAGATATTCTTGTAAAGTCCCTGTATCTCTCATACGATTTACATGAAAAGCATCTAGTAAAGGGAAGTTCTATTGGATTTTTTGCTCACAGAACTCATCCCGTGGCCTTACTGTTGTTACATAACACTTAACTGTACTCACTTGTCAACTTTGTCTCTTCACTCTTTCAAAGATTATGCATATAAACTTAAAGAGGTTTACTTACTGAGGCATGGTTCTTCTGGAGACCATCCTTCTGCTGTGCAAGTCAGGTGGTCCCAGGAACGTTGTGAAGGAGGTACAAAATGATGATCACAGCTATAGACAAACTGTTGATTTACACGTGCTGGAAAGTATCCTCTGTATGAATAATATAGCCGTCCATGTTTTATTACTGGATAACTACAAGGTTTCCCTTGGAATAAAAAAAGTAGAAATAATGTTTTACCTCAGTATACAATTTGAATTAATATTTCATCTATGAAATATATCCTTGTTCAATTAATTACACTCATTGCATTACGGTTTCTAGGGAAAAAAAGTTATAGAAAATTCAGATGATTGAAGTATGTAAGGAACTCCTTGCTAATGAAGATCAAATTATGTCTTGTGGGTCATATTATGTAAAATTTGTATGTGGATTCTCTTGGTAGGAAATTATATTAAATGAATTCTCCTTAAGTACAGAAGTCCCAACCTTGGTTGACTAGCATCTTAATCAAGAGATGAAAGTACAGATTGTATCTTGTGGCTCATCTGCTTTCTTTTTCTTTCTTCTCCATTCTCATCAGAAATCAGAATCCTGACATTTATTCTCATACCAAGTCAATGTAGGAATCAAACAGATTTTTTTTACAATTATCATTCATTAGTTTACTTTTCTGTTTATTGGAAATATGTGATATATAGAGAAAACCACAACAATTTTTCATTGATCAAATCACACAGAGTAACATTCTTATTTATCTATCAAACTGGACATTAAGATATCTTTTCCCTTGCTTGTCTAATCAGAGAAATGAACAATGAATAATTCTTAATATTTAAATGGTTAAGATGAAGGGAAACCCTTGTCACTTATGGTCTAATTTTAATTGCAGAATGATGTATTTTTCAGTAATTCTTACAAATATTTTAAATGAGGTATAACATAATTACATTTTATTGTTATTAGCATATATTGAGTAATTTTCATGTATATGCTTGCTATGTGAATTATAAAATTTGGTTCTTTGCATATCTTAACCCATTTCTTTAACAAAGACTTGTCAATTATACCGTCTCATGGCCTAGTCTGCATCTCTCATCACTGATAGATTTCCCCCACTTTTTTGAAGCTTTTCTACATTTTTAAGTTTGAAATGCTTATATAGTTTGATTCCTCTTAAGTAATACTCTAGGTTTCTGTCCACTACTTTTTGGAGATTAGAACATTGTCTCTTCATCCTTGAATTTTACAAATTTCATCATGTATGTTAAGATATGTGTATCTTTCAATAATTCTATGTTGGGCAAGTTTGAGTCTTTGTATTTGCAAGAACCAAGTGAAAAGAACTCAATTAGCTTTGTCATTATGTTGTAGAGGAGAGATTTGAGTTCTGATGATCTGATTTCAGAACTAGTACATTTATCATTTTGATGCATCATAAAATATGAATACAGTAAAATAATCCTCTGACACTCACTTCCAAAAGGTACACAAAGAGGGCATAATTAAAAGTAAGCATCATTACTATCACTGGCCTGAGCTATTTTCCTCCTCTCTTTTATTTGGGCACATGTGAATCTGTCTTTGTCTCTCTAACCAGATCATTTATTGAAGCACATATAATAGTCCACTGTAGTTGGAATGGCATTGACTTTGTCAGGACTCAGAACAGCCTCATTCTTCTCTTACGCTCTATCAACCCAGGTTCAGGTCTCATGAGCAGGCTTGGCTGTCCATCATAATGTTGGCTCAGATTGATCTTAACATTGATGAAAAGTATTCACCAAGTTTTAAAGTGTTTCTAGTCTTTCTGTACCTCTGCAACTTACTCCAAAGATCCAGGCCCAGGATCTTATAATTTTTAAATTTAAGTTTTAAATTTCATGTTATTAGGTCCAACCTCACACATGGGAGTCATTCTGAGGGATGAATCTGTCCTAATATAGGTTCACTATCACCGCTTGTGTATCATTCCAGATGCATCTCCTTTGCAGCATTAAACTAGCTGATGATACACAAGAGGAAAGGAACAGGCCTGAGAACAAAGTCCTGCATCTGATAATCAGCTCATTTAATGAAATTATGAATATTGATAAACTATTTAAACAGTTTCCTCATGTTGTCCACAAGAACTTCACAAGGTCCCTTGTGGGATAACCTTGTTGTGATATAAATAGAATTGGGTTGATCTACCATTTTTAAAGGGCTTCCCTATGGCTCATTGGTGAAGAATCCATCTGCAATGCAGCAGACACAGGAGATGCAGGTTTCATCTGTGGGTCAGAAAGATTCCCCTGGACAAGGAAATGGCAACCCACTGCAGTATTCTTGCCTGGAGAATTCCACAGACTGAGGATCCTGGTAGGCTATAGTCCAAAGGATCACAAAAAGTTGTACATGATTGAGCGACTAAGCACACAGCACCATTTTCATAAATCCATCTTAAACAAGATTAAATATTTTTCCTAAAATTCTTATGCAGATTAAAATCTGTTTCATACTGCTCATACCTTCATTTTAATGGAACTTATGCTTTGAAAATTCATTTTAAATGTATGCTTGGAAATTACCATTAAGGTCACTGAACTGTTTTATATCATTACAGTTTTCTTTCATGGAATAACTGGTTTAAGTATGCTGAAATTTTACAGTGTACTGTTAGAAAGAAGAAGATTGTTTAGAGGCAACTTAGAGGAAGTTGAGGAGTAAAGGAAGCATCCCCAGAAAATACTCTGTTCAGCTGACCTGATGTTTTTCTATATTATACGGTTTTAGGAAAGTCCACAACGCCTTCCACAATCCTCTCTTCAAACAGAACCTAAGTACTCACCACTGAGTGTGCAGGACTTAGTGTCCATTTCTAAAGAATACACATGACTGACACACACTGTGTGACCAAGTCATACCTGGTGTGGAGGCTTCCTCCTCCCTCTCTGGGGTCACTGCCCCTGAGGAAAGGTAGTTGTCTCTCAAGTGATCTGCAGAGACGCCCAGCTGGTCAGGTACCGAGGCCTCCCCACAAAGCCAGGACAGTGAGCCAACTTGGAAGCAAAGCCTCCAGCCCAGCTGAGCCTCCAGGTGACAGTGGCCCAGGTCAATATCCTGACTGCCACCCATGCACAGTGATTCAGAACCAGACAGTGAAGGCCCTTCTTCATTCCTGACCCACGGGAGCTCTAAGAATATGGAGGGGTGTTGTCCTAAGCCAAAACGTTTTCTGGGAAACGTGTTAATTTTACTATGTATCCAATACAATGGCTTCCCAGTGAGCCCAAGTGGGAAAGAAGCCGCCTGCCAATGCAGGAGACATAGTACATGCAGGTTTCAATCCCTGAGTTGAGAAGAACACCTGGAAGAAGGCACTCCAGCATTCTTGCCTGGAAAATCCCACGGACAGCGAAGCCTGGTGGGCTACAGTCCATAGGGTGGCAAAGAGTCAGACATGACTGAGCAATTTAGCATGCATTCACGCAGGCATCTAAAACAATAGGTGCTATGTGATGTTATTTTTACTTAATGGCTTAGATCCAGTATTACAATTATTTTGCATGCTAATTCACTTCAGTCATGTCTCGTTCTTTGTGATCACTTGTGGACTATATCCTGCCAAGCTTCTCTGCCCATGGGATTCTCCAGCCAAGAACAGTGGAGTAGGTTGTTAGAGATTTATATATTCAAAAACACAGCCATATTTTATCTTTGAGTGGCAAAAATGTAAAGAGTTTTTAGTTTACAAAAATGTTTTTATTCCTTATTAGAATTGCCTACTTCAAGAAGCAAATAATGCCTCTAAAAGCCCCAAATTACCATACACAGTAGGGCGGATACTTGGATTTGCCCTACTGCGTAGGGCATGGTGCCCCACTGTTGTGTGTTTACGAGAAATAAATTTCACAATTAAGAAGAAGGTCAAGATATGAATGGAACATACAGGCACATCTCGGAACAGGTACCCAGCCATCTCTGGTACACGTTGCATCAGTTCCACGGATCTCAGGAAAAAAACCCTTTTTACACTCATAAGTGATTTTATCTTGACCTCTGTATTTGCTTAATTCAGGTCTGTACACACCGTTTGGAATACGAGGAGGATCACATGTTATTTCTGAAAAGACAAAAGGTATGTTCACAGTATAGAAATCACATCCATTAAAATAATCAATTATATAAAAATACAAAAGTGGATGTTATTAATTTGTTCTTCGTACAGCACAAAAGTCAGTAAAATGAGCACAGCCTCATACCCCTCCTGCTGTATCACTTACATTTCCCTTCATTGTGTTTCTCATCTGATGTATCTGTACCCTCAGTACTCTTGAACTCTCTTTCTCCACAGTCAACACACTCTTCATGATATTCCACATCTGGCAAAGAATTCATGATGTATCACTTCAGCTATTCTTTCCACTTTCTGCAAGTTTCTCGGCTTCTGTATTTCTCACAAGTACTGCTGGAAAATATTCTCCTCCCTCCAGACACTTGTTGCAATAGCACACCCTGTCCTTTTGAAGTAGACTTAAATACAGGGATTGCATAGGGCAATGAAATGAATGTGGAAGTAATGTTTTCCTTTAGGGAGGGAGGGAGTTGAAAAAGTCATTGAATTTTCATGTTCTCTTTCCCACAGCTACAGTGATTAAAGAAGAACATGGAAGGTCATATCTCCATTCCCTGATTCTGACAATTAAAATAAGGAGGAGGGTCCCTCCCGATCTATGTTTTCCGGGAAATTTGTTAATTAAGACTATATATCTAATACAATGGGCTTCCCAGTTGGCACAAGTGGTAAGGAATCTACCTGCCAAGGCAAGAGACATAGCAGATGCAGGTTCCAATGAAGGCTGGAAGTGAGCATACATAGAAAATAAACTTTAGTTTTTTAAGTCACTAAGATTTTGGAATACATTATTTTTATTGTAATAAAATAACCTAATCCAGGTTTCAAAACTCCTCTTTCACATAAAGACTCAGGTAAAAGGTGTCTATCGTAAATACTGAGCTCCACCATTGTAGGGAAGAAGAGGACATCAGTCAGTTCAGTCCCTCAGTTGTGCCCAACTCTTTGCAACCCCATGAACTGCAGCACACCAGGCCTTCCTGTTCATCACCAACTCCCAGAGTTCACTCAAACTCACATCCATCGAGTCAGGGATGCCATCCAAGCATCTCATCCTCTGTTGTCCCCTATTCCTCCTTCCCCCAATCCCTCCCAGCATCACAGTCTTTTCCAATGAGTCAACTCTTCCCATGAGGTGGCCAAAGTACTGGAGTTTCAGCTTTAGCATCATTCCTTCCAAAGAACACCCAGGACTGATCCCCTTCAGAATGGACTGGTTGGATCTCCTTGCAGTCCAAGGGACTCTCAAGAGTCTTATCCAACACCACAGTTCAAAAGCATCAATTCTTCGGCGCTCAGCTTTCTTCACAGTACAACTCTCACATCCATACATGACTACTAGAAAACCATAGCCTTGACTAGATGAACTTTTGTTGGTAAAGTAATGTCACTGCTTTTGCATATGCTATCTAGATTGGTCATAACTTTCCTTCCAAGGAGTAAGTGTCTTCTAATTTCATGGCTGCAATCACCATCTGCAGTGATTTTGGAGCCCCAAAAAATAAAGTTAGCCACTGTTTCCCCATCTATTTGCCATGAAGTGCTGGGACCAGAAGCCATGGTCTTCGTTTTCTGAATGTTGAGCTTTAAGTCTACTTTTTCACGCTCCTCTTTCACTTTCATCAAGAGGCTTTTTAGTTCCTCTTCACTTTCTGCCATAAGGGTGGTGTCATCTGCATATCTGGGGTTATTGATAATTCTCCTGGCAATCTTGATTCCAGCTTGTGTTTCTTCCAGCCCAGCGTTTCTCATGATGTACTCTGCATATAAGTTAAATAAGCAGGGTGACAATATACTGCCTTGACGTACTCCTTTTCCTATTTGGAACCAGTCTACTGTTCCATGTCCAGACCTGCATAGGTTTCTCAAGAGGCAGGTCAGGTGGTCTGGTATTTCCATCTCTTTCAGAATTTTCCACAGTTTATTGTGATCCACACAGTCAAAGGCTTTGGCATAGTCAATAAAGCAGAAATAGATGTTTTTCTGGAACTCTCTTGCTTTTTCCATGATCCAGCAGAGGTTGGCAATTTGATCTCTGGTTCCTCTGCCTTTTCTAAAACCAGCTTGAACATCTGGAAGTTCACAGTTCACATATTGCTGAAGCCTGGCTTTGAGAATTTTGAGCCTTACTTTACTAGCATGTGAGATGAGTGCAATTGTGTGGTAGTTTGAGCATTCTTTGGCATTGCCTTTCTTTGGGATTAGAATGAAAACTGATCTTTTCCAGTCCTGTGGCCACTGCTGAGTTTTCCATATTTGCTGGCATAGTGAGTGCAGCACTTTCACAGCATCATCTTTCAGGATTTAAAATAGCTCAACTGGAATTCCTTCACCTCCACTAGCTTTGTTTGTAGTGATGCTTTCTAAGGCCCACTTGACTTCACATTCCAGGGTGTCTGGCTCTAGGTGAGTGATCACACCATCATGATTATCTTGGTCGTGAAGATCTTTTTTGTATAGTTTTTCTGTGTGTTCTTGCCACCTCTTCTTTCCACTTCTTTTAGGTCCATACCACTTCTGTCCTTTATCAAGGCCATTTTGCCTGAAATGTTCCCTTGGTATCTCTAATTTTCTTGAAGAGATCGCCAGTCTTTCCCATTCTGTTGTTTTCCTCTATTTCTTTGCATTGATCACTGAGGAAGGCTTTCTTATCTCTCCTTGCTCTTCTTTGGAACTCTGCATTCAGATGCTTTATCTTTCCTTTTCTCCTTTGCTTTTCGCTTCTCTTCTTTTCACGGTTATTTCTAAGGCCTCCCCAAACAGCCATTTTGCTTTTTTGAATTTCTTTTCCATGGGGATGGTCCTGATCCCTGTCTCCTGTACAATGTCACGAAACTCAGTCCATAGTTCATCAGGCACTCTATCAGATCTAGTCCCTTAAATCTATTTCTCACTTCCACTGTATAATCATAAGGGATTTGATTTCAGTCATACCTTAATGGTCTAGTGGTTTTCCCTACTTTCTTCAATTTAAGTCTGAATTTGGCAATAAGGAGTTCATGATCTGAGCCACAGTCAGCCCCGGTCTTGTTTTTGCTGACTGTATAGAGCTTCTTCATCTTTGGCTGCAAAGAATATAATCAATCTGATTTCAGTGTTGACCATCTGGTGATGTCCATGTGTAGAGTCTTCTCTTGTGTTGTTGGAAGAGGGTGTTAGCTATGACCAGTGCGTTCTCTTGGCAAAACTCTATTAGCCTTTGCCCTGAAGTAGCCATAAACAATACATGTAAGGAATGGGCATGTCTCTATTCCAGTAAGTCTTAGTTTACAAAAAGGAACAGGCTGGATTTGACCTGGCACTGTGGCGTGAACCAGACATGGGACAACAAACTGGTTCAAATTTGAGAAAGGAGTTCATCAAGGCTATATATTGTCACCGTGCTTATTTAACTTCTATACAGAGCACATCATGTGAAATGCTGGACTGGATGAATCACAAGCTGGCATCAAGATTGCCAGGAGAAATATCAACAACCTCAGATATGCAGACGATAGCACCCTAATGGCAGAACGCAAAGAGGAACTAAAGAGCCTCTTGATGAAAGTGAAAGAGGAGAGTAAAAAAGCTGGCTTAAAATTCAACATTCAAAAAACTGAGATCATGCCAATCGGTCCCATCATTTCATGGCAAATAGAGGAGAAAAACTGGAAGCAGTGGCAGAATTTATAGTCTTAGGCTCCAAAATCACTGCAGATGGTGACTGCAGCCATGAAATTAAAAGACGCTTACTCCTTCAAAGAACAGTTATGACAAACCTAGGCAGCATATTAAAAATCAGAGACATTACTTTGCCAACAGAGGTCTGTCTAGTCAATGCTATGGTTTTTCCTGTAGTCATATACGGATGAGAGAGTTGGACCATAAAGAAAGCTGAGCACCAAATAACTGATGCTTTCAAACTGTGGTGCTGGAGAAGACTCTTGAGAGACTCTTGAGTAGCAAGGAGATCAAACCAGTCAATCCTAAAGGAAATCAACCCAAATTCCACCCTGAATATTCATTGGAAGGACTGAAGCTGAAGCTGAAGCTCCAATGCTTTGGCCATCTGATGCAAAGAGCTGACTCACTAGAAAAGACTCTGATGCTGAGAAAGATTGAAGGTGGGGGGAGAAGGGAACAACAGAGGATGAGATGGTTGAATGGCATCACTAACTCAATAGACATGTCAGAGCAAACTCTGGGAGATAGTGAAGGACAGGGAAACCTGGCATGCTGCCGTTTATGGGGTTGCAAACAGTCAGACACAACTTCATGACTGCACAACAACTGTGTGTACACAACAATAGTGTGCTACCCCTTGACATAGTCCTTTCTGATTTATAAAGTTCTACTCAGTCATTTATATCAACTTTGCTAGTAGACAACAAGGATCAATTTGCAATAATCTTTTTTTTTTTAAGTCATGCTTTCTAGGTGGCTCAGTGGTAAAGAATCCAATGGAGGAGACAGAGGTTCAGTCCCTAGGTCAGGAAGATCCCCTGGAGAAGGGAGTGACAATCCATGCCAGTATTGTTTCCTGGGAAATCCCAAGGACAGAGGAGCCTGGCGGGCTACAGTCCATAGGATCTCAAAGGAGTCAGACATGACTTCAACTAAACAACAATAAATAAACATCAATACTCCCTTTTCAGAAAAAATAAACTGCTTAATGGTAAGGAGTATTTGAGTTAAAGCAACTGGTAAAATATACAGCAAAAGATATAAAAGAAATGTAACATTACCTATACAAGTAGGAGCTGGAGTCCATCCAGATTTAGTGCATATTGTATCTCCTCTCTGACCATATTCAAAACCGGCTGCACATCTGTATTGAACTCGTTCATTTGCCTTATAAGTTGCCTTTGGAAGTACAGCTTGTCCATTTAAAATGACTGGTGTTTTGCAGAAAATTTCTAAACAAAAGGGATTAAATTCCAAAATGTCCATTATATGTCAAAGTACTGTGTCCCAGACATAAGTTATATAAAGATAAAACTTTTGTTTCCATTTCATTAAGTAAGTTAGGCCACCAAACAAAGTCCTGTTTTGACCTGAATGCTTGATGAATAATTTATCAGTTGTTTTTAACATTCATTTTGGAAGAAAGTTAAAATTCTCCTTTAAATCTTGTTGCTGATTTATTTAGTTGGGGGATAAATTAGTCTTCTTGAAATAAATAATGTCTAGTAACTTCATCAGCTATATATATAAAACTGAATACCGAAGTAGTTTCATTGTGATTTATGTAAAACAGCCTATTCATATATATCCTGGTTTTCCATATATTTTGCTTTATTTTAGATTAATGTTATATAAAGAAGATGCTTGTTGTAACTTAAGCATTTTATATATTATAGTATTTTGAATGAATCTGAACATCAATTTCTAGAGCTGTGGGAAATTACATCAAAAGGATGTTTACCCATTTGGTATTACTAAATATTTATGTTGCCTCCTGTCCTTCATTTGTAGAAAGCTAGAAAACATCATGTACTTAATGCCTTTCTTTTTTTTTCAACTTTTTCTAGGCTTGGTTTTTATTTTTATTTTTCCTAATTTTTATTGGTGTTTATTTGCTTTACAGTGCTGTGTTAGTTTCTACTGTACAGCACAGTTAATGAACTATATGTATACACATATCCCTTCTTTTTGGATTTCCTTTCCGTTTGTGTCTCCACAGAGCACTGAGTTCCCTGCGCTATACAGTAGGTTCTCATTCATTTTCTATTTTATACATAGTATCAATAACATCTCTATATATGTCAATCCCAGGCTTACAATTCATCCCACTCCCCCTTCCCCCTTGGTATCCATACGTTTGTTCTCTACATCTGTGTCTCTGTTTCACCTTTGTAAATAAGATCATCTCTACCAATTTTTTCAGATTCTACATATATGTGTTAATACACAATAGTTGATTTTCTTTCTGACTTACTTCACTCCATATGACAGTGCATAGGCCTCTTCTACATATATCATTTTTTTTTCCTAATTTTATTTTATTTTTAAACTTTACATAATTGTATTAGTTTTGCCAAATATCAAAATGAATCCGCCACAGGTATACATGTGTTCCCCATCCCGAACCCTCCTCCCTCCTCCCTCCCCATACCATCCCTCTGGGCCGTCCCAGTGCACCAGCCCCAAGCATCCAGCATCGTGCATCGAACCTGGAAAAAGCTTTTTATAAAAATTTTCAAACATAAAAGTAGCAAAAATATGTGATCTCAATTCCAAATCATTTAACCTTGCTTTAAAAAAATAATAATTAGCAATACATAATGAACTTTTCTCATATCATTCAATATTCTTATACCAAATAATGTTTCCAGTTGTACTGCTGAGGCACTTAATTAGTGTTCTGCTGCTGCCAAGGCGCTTCAGCGGTGTCCGACTCTGTGCAACCCCATAGACGGCAGCCCACCAGACTCTGCCCTCCCTGGGATTCTCCAGGCAAGAACACTGGAGTGGGTTGCCATTTCCTTCTCCAAATAAGTGTTCTAACACTTGCATATATTGGGAAAGTAAAAATCAATATATTCAAGAAGAATATATGTGTTTTTTGAGGGAAAACATTCTCATGGAAATAATTTACATAGAAATAACTACAGAATTTTTTTTTAATATGAAGCTGTATCACAGATATTACATTCAACTTGCATGAACTCATGTAGTTTTGCTATGTAATTAAAATACCATATTTTTTTAAAAGTAGGTCAAATTTGATACATAATTTCAGTGAATGACTTGTAAAAATTATATATTTTTTGTTATTGATAATAGAGTAATTATTAACAAAATACTTTATCAAAGACATTAATTTAAATCATGGTATTGCATTTCCAAAAAGCAACTGACCAGCTCTTGTGATTGCCATCCCTTCAAGTTTCTGTCAAAAACAAACAAACGAACAAAAGGTGGCCATTATCTTTCACAATGCCCTCTCAAACAATTTCCCCTGGGATTCCAGCAACAGGAACCAGTTTTCCAGATTCTATTCTCCCTTCATCTCAATCTTTTCTTTCCTGTTTGCAACTTAATGATATTTTTCCTGTCACTTCAGTATTCCACTTAAAATGCTTCATTGATTCCCAAACTAGTCTGCATAAAAGCCTAATCCTTCAGCATGGTGTGTGCCACCCCTCAGAACCTTGGACTGCTCATATTCACTCTATCACTGACTTCCTCTCTGCCTGCATCCTACGTTAAGGCCCCTGAGAAAAATGGGAACAAGGGGCTTCATGCTCAAAGAGGCCTCAAAGCCACTGCCCCTTCCTCTCCATCTGACTGGTTTGCTTTTCCCTGCCTCAATCCATCTAAAGATTCTCATTCTTCCTTTAAGACATGTTTTGCATCAGTCATTTCTGATAGATTTCACTAACCACAGAAACGTATGCAAAAAATAAACCCCACCCATGATCCTCTAGAGCTTCCCTGTTGGCTCAGTTGGTAAAGAACCTGCCTGCAATGCAGGAGACCCAAGTTGGATCCTGGGTCAGAAAGATTCCCTGGAGAACAGAATGTCAACCCACTCCAGTATTCTTGCCTGGAAATCCCATGGACAGAGGAGCCTACTGGCTACAGTCCATGCGGTTGCAAGAGTCAGACACAACTCAGCAACTAAATCACAAGTCCCACCACATGATCTCTAGAGCATATGTAACTGCTACACTGCATATAAATATGTTCATCTTTATTAACTCGAAATAGTTTTGTAAAAAGGACTTTCTAGGAAGAGGAACACTTCTCTTTGCGTCTCACTGTAGGACAGACTAAACTAAGAAAATGTAAATAATGTGGGGATATTAGATAATGTTAAAAAATATATGGTAGAAATTTCTCCCAAACAAGTATTGGTAAAAAAAAAAAAAGTATGGTAATTTTAAATAAATTGGACATAATACATTATTACAAAAGCAAATATCATCACGAGGTTCTCAAGGGAACATTTCACACAAAGATAGGCACAATAAAAGAGAAAAACAGGAAGGACCTAACAGAAGCAGAAGAGATTAAGAAGAGGTGGCAAGAATACACAGAAGAATTGTACAAAAAAGATCTCAATGACCCAGATAACCACAATTGTGTGGTAACTCACCTATAGTCAGAAATCCTGGAATGTGAAGTCAAGTGGGCCTTAGGAAGCCTTGCTACAAACAAAACTAGTGGAGGTGATGGAATTCCAGCTGACCTATTTCAAATCCTGAAAGATAATGCTGTTGAAGTGCTGCACTCAATATGCCAGCAACTTGGAAAACTCAGGAGTGGCACAAGACCAGAAAAGTTCAGCTTTCATTCTAATCCCAAAGAAGGGCAATGCCAAAGAATGTTCAAGCTACCACACAATTGCACTCATTCACATGCAAACAAGGTAATACTCAAAATCCTTCAAGCTAAGTTTCAATAATATTGAACCAAGAACCCCTAGATGTACAGCTAGATTTAGAAAAAGCAGAGAAGCCAGAGATCAAATCACCAACATCTGCTGGATCATAGAAAAAGAAAGGGAACTCCAGAAAAAACATCTATTTCTGCTTCATTGACTATTCTAAAGCCTTCGACTGTGTGGATCACAACAAACTGTGGAAAATTCTTCAAAAGTTGGGAACGCCTGACCATCTTACCTGCCTCCTGGGAAACCAGTATGCAGGACAAGAAGCAATAGTTAGAACTGGACATGGAACAACTGACTGGTTCAAAATTGAGAAAGGAGTATGTCAAGGCTGTATACTCTCACCCTGCTAATTTAACTTACATGCTGAGTACATTATGCAAACTGCTGGGCTGGATGAAACATAAGCTAGAATCAAGATTGCTGGGAGAAATATCAACAACCTCAGATACATAGATGATATCACTATAATGGCAGAAAGCAAAGAGGAACTAAAGAACCTCTTGAGGAAAGTGAGAGAGGAGAGTGAAAAAGCTGGCTTAAAACTCAGCATTCAAATAATGAAGATCATGGCATATAGTCCCATCATTTCATGGCAAATAGATGGGGGAAAGGTGGAAACTGTCAGATTTCATTTTCTTGGGCTCCAAAATCACTGCAGAGGGTGACTGCAGCCATGAAATTAAAAGGCTCTTGCTACTTGGAAGAAAAGCTATGACAAACCTAGGCAATGTATTAAAAAGCAGAATCATCACTTTGCCAAAAAAAAGGTCTGTAATGCCAAAATTATGATGTTTTCCACTAGTCATGAATGGATGTGAGAGTTGGACAACAAAAGCCTGAGTGCCAAAGAACTGATGCTTTCAAACTGTGGTGCTAGAAGACTCTTGACAGTCCCTTGGACTGCAAGGAAATCAAACCAGTCAATCCTAAAGGAAATCAGTCCTGAATATTCATTGGAAGGACTGATGCCAATGCTGATGCTCCAATACTTTGGCCACCTGATGCAAAGAGCCAACTCATTGGGACAAACCTCTGATGCTGGGGAAAATTTAGGGCAGGAAGAAAACGGGGCAACAGAGGATGAGATGATTGGATGGCATCACTGACTCAATGATCATGTGTTTGAGCAAACTCTGGGACATAGTGAAGGACAGGGAAGCCTGGTGCATTGCAATTCATGGGGTTGCAAAGAGTTGGACACTACTGAGCAACTGAACAACAACAAAATCATCATATTGGTCATGAGGCCAAGGTCAGCAGTATTATGACTGAAGAAATGCTGGCTTACAGTACTATAGAACTTCTTTTTAAAGACAAAAATTTATTTAGTGGATTCAATTCAGATCAGCAATATTTATACTAAACTTCCAGTGCAAGTATAAAACAGGGCCACTTTTAGAAGTGTTATTCAAAGACAGAATGTCATCATGATACATCAGTAGAGATAAACTTTGAATGTTTAGTTTTTCAAATATAAAATGACCTTTTAGAGTTTTAATATTAAAACTTGTAGCAGAAATGCTTAAAATTTTACTTTAGTCATGAGTCAACTACACTTTAATTATGGTTATGAGAATGGACTTTAGTGTCATATAACCTAGGTTTGAGGGAAGGCAATGGCACCCCACTCCAGTACTCTTGCCTGGAGAATCCCAAGGACGGGGGAGCCTGGTGGGCTGCCATCCATTGGGTCGCACAGAGTCAGACACAACTGAAGCAACTTAGCAGCAGCAGCAGCAGCTACCTAGGTTTGAATCTTACCTCTACCATATACAGCATGATCATTTTGGACATGCAATTTAATTTCTTTGCACCATGATTTCCTCAATTATGAAACAGAGATGAACACAGTACATAAATCACATGGTCATTTGGAAGGTTAAATAGATGACACTTGTAAACAGTTTAGATCACCTACTGTAAAGTAGTAAGTGCTGAATAATTAGTATTTTTCAAATCCTATAGGATGCACAGTGTTTTGAAAGGTATATTTTCATGAAAAAACAAACTAAACTCATGCAATTAATCAAATCAACAGTAAGTGAGTAAGTTTATCTTACCTACACATTTTGGTGTTTCTGCACTCCAAACACCACCTGCTGAGCAATGTATTTGTTTGGGTCCATCCAGCATGTAGCCTGAATTACACTCAAACTGTACCACTTGTCCATAGGTATATTCTTGGTCTGGTTCCAGGGCATCACTGAAAATTTTCCCATTCTCTGGTTCTGTCACTGGTAAACACTTAACAACTGAAAAAAAAAACATAACTTCCTCTAATGAAATTGGAAAACTTTAAAAACTTATCATGAAAAAATGAGTATATATAAATTTGACATGTATATATAACCAACAGCAAGATTACTTTTTTAAAGATGTGTTTATTTGCTAAAACTGTTAGCCAGAAATAAATTCTACTAAGTGAAAACAAAGAAAAACACTAATAGTAGTAAGCTTATCTCTGATTCTTTCCTGAGGGAGTAAGCAAAAAACACTATTACCTTGAGTTTTGTAATGAAAGTGTATATATTTTCACTTTCATTTTTAATGAAAGTGTATATATTTTCCATGAACAGTATGGGAAAGCAAAAAGACAGGATACTGAAAGATGAATTCCCCCAGTCAGTAGGTACCCAATATGGTACTGGAGATCAGTGGAGAAATAACTCCAGAAAGAATGAAGGGATGGAGCCAAAGCAAAAACAGCACCCAGCTGTGGATGTGACTGGTGATAGTAACAAGGTCTGATGCTATAAAGAGCAATATTGCATAGGAACCTGGAATGTCAGGTCCATGAATCAAGGAAAACTGGAAGTGGTCAAATAGGAGATGCCAAGAGTCAACGTCGACATTCTAGGAATCAGCCAACTAAAATGGATGGGAATGGGTGAATTTAACTCAGATGACTATTATATTTATTACTGTGGGCAGGAAACCCTTAGAAAAAATGGAATAGCAAACATAGTCAACAAAAGGGTCTGAAATGCAGTACTTGGATGCAATCTCAAAAACAACAGAATGATCTCTGTTCATTTCCAAGGCAAACCATTCAATATCACAGTAATCAAAGTCTATGCCCCAATCAGTAATGCTGAAGAAGCTGAAGTTAAATGGTTCTATGAAGACCTACAAGACCTTCTAGAACAAACACCCCAAAAAGATGGCCTTTTCATTATAGGACTGGAACGCAAAAGTAGGAAGTCAAGAAACAACTGGAGTAGCAGGCAAATTTGGCCTTGGACACAGAATGAAGCAGGGAAAAGGCCAATAGTGTTTTGCCAAGAGAATACACTGGTCATGTTTGCACACCCTCTTCCAACAACACAAGAGAAGACTCTACACATGGACATCACCAGATGGCCAGCACTGAAATCAGATTGATTATATTATTTGCAGCCAAAGATGGAGAAGCTCTATGCAGTCAGCAAAAACAAGAACGGGATTGACTGTGGCTAAGATCATGAACAGCTTATTGCCAAATGCAGACTTAAACTGAAGAAAGTAAGGAAAACCACTAGACCATTCAGGTATGACCTAAATCAAATGCCTTATGATTATACAGTGGAAGTGAGAATAGATTTAAGGATTAGATCTGATAGACACATAGTGCCTAATGAACTATGGATGGAGGTTCATGACATTGTATAGGAGACAGGGATCAGGACCATTCCCAAGAAAAAGAAATGCAAAAAAGCAAAATGGCTGTCTGAGGCGGCCTTACAAATAGCTTTGAAAAGAAGAGAAGCCAAAAGCAAAGGAGAAAAGGAAAAATATACCCATTTAAATGCAGAGTTTCAAAGAACAGCAAGGAGAGATAAGAAAGCCTTCTTCAGTGACCAGTGCAAAGAAATAGAGGAAAATAATAGAATGGAAAGACTAGAGATCTTTTAAAGAAAATTAGAGATACCAAGGGAACATTTCATGCAAAGATGGGCTCAATAAAGTACAGAAATGGTATGGACCTAACAGAAGGAGAAGATATTAAGAAGAGGTGGCAAGAATACACAGAAGAGCTGTACAAAAAAGATCTTCATGACCCAGAATCACAATGGTATGATCACTCACCTAGAGCCAACATCCTGGAATGGGAAGTCAAGTGGGCCTTAGGAAGCATCACTATGAAGAAAGATAGTAGAGGTGCTGGAATTCCAGTTGAGCTATTTCAAATCCTAAAAGATGATGCTGTGAAAGTGCTGCACTGAATATGCCAGCAAATTTGGAAAATTCACAGTGGCCACAGGACTGGAAAAGGTTACTTTTTATTCCAATCCCAAAGAAAGGCAATGCCAAAGAATGCTCAAACTACCACACAATTGCACTCATCTCACATGCTAGCAAAGTAATGTTCAAAATTCTCCAAGTCAGTCTTCAGCAATACGTGAACTGTGAACTTCCAAATGTTCAAGCTGGTTTTAGAAAAGGCAGAGGAACCAGAGATCAAATTGCCAACATCCGCTGGATCATCGAAAAAGCAAGAGAGCTCCGGAAAAACATCTATTTCTGCTTTATTGACTATGCCATAGTCTTTGACTGTGTGAATCACAACAAACTGTGGAAAATTCTTCAACAGATGGGAATACCAGACCACCTGACCTGCCTCTTGAGAAATCCATATGTAGGTCAGGAAGCAACAGTTAGAACTGGACATGGAACAACAGACTGGTTCCAAATAGGGAAAGGAGTACGACAAGGTTGTATATTGTCACCCTTTTTATTTAACTTACATGCAGAGTACATCATGAGAAACCTTGGGCTGGATGAAGCAAAAACTGGAATCAAGATTGCTGGGAGAAACATCAATAACCTCAGATATACAGATGACACCACCATTATGGCAGACAGTGAAGAAGAACTGAAAAGCCTCTGGATGAAAATGAAAGAGGAGAGTGAAAAAGTTCGCTTAAAGCTCAACATTCAGAAAACTAAGATCATGGCATCCAGTCCCATCACTTCATGGGAAATAGATGGGGAAACAGTGGCTGACTTTTTGGGGGGCTTCGAAATCACTGCAGATGGTGACTGCAGCCATGAAATTAAAAGATGCTTACACCTTGGAAGTAAAGTTACGACCAACCTAGATAGCATATTAAAAAGCAGAGACATTACTTTGCTGACAAAGATCCATCTAGTCAAGGCTATGGTTTTTCCAGTGGTCCTGTATGGATGTGAGAGTTGGAGTGTGAAGAAAGCTGAGCACCGAAGAACTGATGCTTTTGAACTGTGGTGTTGGAGAAGACTCTTGAGAGTCCCTTGGACTAAAAGGAGATTCAACCAGTCCATCCTAAAGGAGATCAGTCCTGGGTGTTCACTGAAAGGACTGATGTTGAAGCTGAAACTCCAGTACTTTGGCCACCTGATGCGAAGAGCTGACTCATTTGAAAAGACCCTGATGCTGAGAAAGATTGAGGGCAGGAGGAGAAGGGGATGACAGAGGATGAGACGGTTGGATGGCATCACTGACTCAATGGAGATGAGTTTGAGTAAACTCCAGGAGCTGGTGATGGACAGGGAGGCCTGACGTGCTGCAGTCCATGGGGTTGCAGAGTCAGACACAACTGAGCGGCTGAACTGAATTGAACTGATACATTTCAGTTCATTCATTTCATTCATATTTCTTACATAATTGAGAAATATAAAGTTGGAGATAAATAAAAAATTTCCGTTTAAGTCTCACAATAATACAAAGCTGTATTCCTAAAAGGTGTAAAAGCAAACTTTCTGAATATATGCACTTCAATAAATAAATAGTCTTTAATTTTTCTTCTTCTATATCAAAATAACTAGAGCACTTTTTTTATTTTCCTTATTATTTTCCAGTATCCCTTAGGTTTAAGATAGTCAACCTTTATTTTAGAATAGAATCTCCCAGGATGCTTGTTAAATGGAAACTCTGTGGCTAGCTCCCTGCCCTATCACCCAAGGAACACTGATTCAGTCGATCTTTATGATCCAAAAATTTCAGTTTTTAAGAAGCACTCCAGATTATTCCAATATGGATGTTCCCTAGAACATTTATCCCCTTCCTCTCATTTCTGTTGATGAACGATCTCCCACTCTTTTTCAGAAAACGGGAATTTTGAGTGATCACTGTTTTTCTTTCCTTCTTCCTCTGCCTCTGTCTTTTTCTCTCTTTCCTCCCTTCCACTCTCTCTGTCTTGCATTTACCTCTTCTTTTTCCTCTCTACTTACTCATCACCATTCAACTAGGAAAAGCTATTTTCATGATGACAACAGATTATTCTTTCTATTTTATATTGGAGTACAGTCAATTAACAATGTTGTGATAGTTTCAGGTGGACAGCAAAGGGACTCTTATTTTCATGATGACTACAGACTGTAATCAGTGGTTTAAAATCGGTGAACAGGATGTGCAAATTTTCCATTCTGTTTGCTTTATGGATCAGTAAGAAAGGGCACAGCTCTTCCTTAGTTTCTGGCTCTTTTCAGTAAACTAAAACCATAGGAAAACTCCCTGTGTCAGGCAGAAGGAAGGAGACGTTTAAACTATGTTCTCCAGTTAAGCTTTTAACTGAGATCCTTGCATTGGGGTGGTTATTTGGCTGTGTACTCCTTCATTAATAAAGCTGAAACTCTCATCTTCATTTTAATGTGATATGTGTGTTATTCCCAGTGGTTAGAATCCAAAAGGAAAAACAAAACTTAGATTTTTTTTTCTAGTCTGTAATACTTGGACTATTAAATTAGACGAACCTGTATTTATATTTGGTTATTGAAACACTTAACAACATAGCAATAAAAGATTAGATCCAACTCTGTACTATAGTAGAATCCACAAAAATAATTTGAGTAAGAAATATTTAATTATAGACTTTAAGAATATTTAATATAAGACATTTCCCCCAAAGATTCATATTTTAAATATATGCTTTAATATACTTGTAAATTAGTTCTACATCTACCTTCACATATGGGAATATCATTGGTCCATCCATTTGTGTCACATTCACGGAAATTCATCTCACCCACCATCTGATACCTAAAAATCAAAATTAACAGAATTGTGAGCTGATGTGTGTTTATGTGCAGTTTTAAGTTTGATACCATTTCAAATATCCAGAAACTCTAGAGGAAAACTATTAATAGGAGCACATGCTTCCCTCCCTCCTCAGGAAAGGCTCTTAATTAAGCCCTCAGGTGCATGGACTTGCATTATCAAAATTCTTGGTTCGTGACACAAACTCATTACTGTTTCATGCACTTTTATTTTTCCAGTTGAGTCAGTTAATGAGGTACACTTAACAATGTAATAAGCTCCATGAACTATCACGAAAACCAAAGATAAAAACATGAGATCATGATAAAAGCAGTAAACAACAGTTCACTGTATGTTACCCCAGTCCACTCTTTTTCCATATTTCTATCCATAGTCCTACCCTCCATGATTGTGATATTTTCTGGACACTTTGTGCTTTTTTTTTTTTTTTTACATTATCAAGGACAGCGCTATAAATAATAGTTTGGTGTGGCTTATTGTCAGCACTTGTCTCCATCTCCCATCTCCATCCTGGCGATGCTTTCCAGAGTATGGTCACCAAGTCAAGCCCATTTACATAAGTCATTCAGTGTGAAATTATACTAACTCATCAAGCCTGAGCTTCAAACCAAAGATGCTGTACTTGCACAGGGAACTATGCTCAATGTCATGTGGCAGCCTGAATGGGAGGGGAGTTTGGGGAGAATGGATACATGTATGTGTATGGCTGAGTTCCTTTGCTGTGCACTTGAAACTATCACAACATTGTTAATGGCTATATTCCAATACAAAATACTGCTGCTGCTGCTGCTGCTAAGTCGCGTCAGTCATGTCCGAATCTGTACTACCCCATAGACAGCACCCCACCAGGCTCCTCTGTCCCTGGGATTCTCCAGGCAAGAATACTGGAGTGGGTTGCCATTTCCTTCTCCAATGCATGCATGCATGGTAAGTCGCTTCAGTCGTGTCTGGCTCTTTGCAACCCCATGGAGGGCAGCCCACCAGGCTGCCCTGTCCATGGGATTCTCCAGGCAAGAATACTGGAGCGGATTGCCATTTCCTTCTCCATACAAAATACAAAGTTTTTTTTGTTTTTTTTTTTTAAAGAATCCTTCTCAAATTTATTACATTTGACAATTGGAAGCAAAAAAAAATTTTTTTTACTCAAAAAATAAATAAGGAAAGGCATTTTGATAACCACAAGCTAGAGAATTTGGAGGGGGGGGGAGCGGGGAAGGCCTCTTTTAAACTTCTGAAGAATTGTACCTGAACAAACATTTCCTTTGACCCTGAATGAGAGTTGTTCTGCTAGTTGGACAAGTAAAAAAACTCTCTCCTTCAAAAAAATACTTTGCCTTCTTGGATTGGGGCTGATTTGTTCCTAATTCTCTAAGGGAAGAAATCGTTTCAGTAGAGTAAATGAAAGTCACGGTAACTTGAACTAAAACTTTTACTCTGTGCCCCTGTCACACGAAGGAACAAGATAATTGGTTGTCAAATGTTCTTCTCTGGCTCCTTTATTGGCTCCGCCTAATAACAGAGGAACATTTCCTGCTAACTATTTTCCACCAGGGACCCAGTCATTCGCCCAAACCTCTCTCCGGAGTTGGGCGAAATTCTACACAAATCCTCCTATTGCCACCGGCTAACCCCGGAAATTCAAATTTCTGGGGAATGAAAATAGAAGCTGGGGAATAAATCTAACCTTATTTCCCCTCCGCGCTAAGTTTCCTTTACCAGGCTCACAGGGTCCCACATACCGAAGCCACAGAGCCAGCCCTCCAGACGGCGTTCGCAGCTCAAAATGGCCGCCCGGGCGCCTCAGCCTGGGACCCTGTGCTGATGCCGCGCTGCCCACTGCGCTCTGGAACCTGAGCCCGGCGCTGCCCCGCCCGCGGGAATCCACCCCCCACCGCCCCCGCCCCGGCCCCGCGTTCCCCACTGAGGAGACCCTGAGAAGCCACCCTGCTTGCTCATAGCCTGCCGTACTTATTTCTCCCACCAAGTCTGTGATGCGCTTGCTATGTTTCTGCTTTTATAAGTGAGGAAATTGGAGTAAAGAGCTATTTTCTAAAAATACGTATAGTTATTAAGTGGTAGCGTTTTGGAATACGGGCTTACTTCAAAGCCTAAGCTCTAAAATATTCTACTGCCTCAAATCAAGAAATAAATGGGGAGTGAATAATGATTCCACTTTGTGGAATAAGCAATTCCACAAGTTAATTTCTCCACCCTGTGTATATTTATGTAGTATAAAAGTACAATGATCCAGTTTTCCTATATATAAAACTTTCTTCAAAACAAGGTGCTGGGAGTCACAAGAAAGAAAGCACTGAGGAAGTCACAACACACGGTTAAGAATAGCTGAGTTGTGGGAATCCAGCAGGTGCTTAGAAGGCACAAAGTTACTCTTCTGAGCATAGCAGCATTTTTGGTCTGCGTGATAAGCGTAATTTACGGATTGTGGAAACTTAAAGAATGATAGTTATTATTTCAGTGTTCAGTTAGTCTGATTTCTCATAAATTGTATAAAGTTTTATCAAAATAGATCCACATTCTCTAATTTTGTTACCATTCCCACTGCCCCTGAGATATGGAATTCTCATTCTGCACATAATAGGATGCAGTGAGGACTCATTGCAGAGAATTTTTGTTTAACTGTGTACAACTTTCCCACTCTCCTGTAACTATACTCTACCAGAGTAATTATAATTTATTTTAATTTTTCAATGTTGAAGAGATGATCATATTATCCAAATATAATCATTTTCATTATAGTTTACATTTTCAGATTACTTGTATGTTACTTATAAAAATGCTGATAGAAAAATATAATAACCTTAAACACATAAATAAGGTCAGTTTCTATTTACTCTTTCCAGTATGAAAGATCTGAATTATAAACTGCTCTTTCTGTTGATGACATACCCCTCATCACACGTATAAACAACCTTTGCACCATATTCAAACTGATTTCCTTCCGCAAGATGGAAAGAACCAAATGGAGTGTCTCCAGGGTGTGCACAGGGCTTTTCTAAAATGAAAAAGAAAAAGAATATGATGTTAGCATGTAGCACAGCAAGTAACAATTTACATAGGAGTTCAAGAAGAGGGATATCTGATATTGTTTTAGAGTACAGAATTGAAAATATGGAAAAGTGAAAAATGCCAAAGTTATCTGTATGCTTTTTTTTTAATTTTGGAAGATGACAACCCCTTTTTTAAGAATGATGAGGATATATTGCTTTGTATTTAAATGACACTAGCAATAGAATTCAGCCAGTATTGCCATAATAGCATTTATTAAATATTAATTAATTAAATAGTTTTTTCACAACTTTTCACAGGTTTCACAAAAGTAGGAATTACTTACTCCGACATATCCTCGATGGATGAAGAGACACCCATTTTCCACCCCTGCACATCATTACAATACTCCCCAGAGTTCTGTATCCAGGGCGGCATTTGTATGTAGCCTGAGTGCCCTCTTGATATGTTTGTTCAGTCCAAGAACCTGACAGGATTTCTGTTTCTTTTCTGGGAGGGGGTTCTTTGCAGTCTACAAAAAAAAAAAAAAAGGTGTTTAAATACAATGAAAAATGCAGTATTTTCAGGTTATTTTTGCTTTAAAGAAAACCTATACAGGTCCATCCAATGTAAGTCTTAATATATATTTTTTACCTTAAAAAATTAAATCTATATAGATTTGTAAGAATAACTTTCAAGATAAATAGTTACACTTTACTATATTATTTTTAAGTGATACACTGAATTCTATAATTCTGCTCTTTTCTAAGGGCTTCCCTGGTAGTTTAGCTGCTAAAGAATCCACCTGCAATTCAGGAGAACCTGGTTCAATTCCTGGGTTGGGAAGATCCCCTTGGAGAAAGAATAGGCTACCCACTCCAGTATTCTTGGGCTTCACTGGTGACTCAGACGGTAAAGAATTCGCTGCAATGTGGGAGACCTGGGTTCAGTTCCTGGGTTGGGATGATCCCCTGGAGGAGGGCATAGCAACCCACTCCATAGTCTTATCTGGAGAGTCCCCATGGACAGAGGAGCCTAATGGGCTACAGTCCATGGGGTCACAGAGTTGGACACAACTGAGAGATTAAGCACAGCACAGCACATTCTTTCTCAAATTCAGGAAATATTAGGCACTATTCTAAGGTTTGAAGAAACAACAATGGATATGGAGACAAAGTGTTGTCACTCTAGTAAGGAAGTTATTGAATATGTATTCAAAGAGATGACATATCTAGATGTCTGAAATCTTCATCAAGATCTTGTACAGTCTGCTCTACCACCTATTATATATAATCTCTTGAACCTCAGTAACCTTGGGGCTGGAGCAGTCAAGTGTATGTGTAAATGTGATTGACAATCTCAAATTGAAACCCACTCTGGCACTCTAGCAATTAGAAACCACTGAAGATAAAAAGGAATAAAATCAAATCCCTAGTTTTCTCAGAAAACTGTCATTAGGAAACTCATGAATTCAGGAAATAAATTGTAAAAAGTATACACATATTAGAATGTTTTTAATTAAAATTCTATTTATGAAGATTTAATCTATACAAAATTCAAAGGAAAATTATCTGCAAAAGTATTTGTCACACAAAAGCACTTCTTGCAATAACAAAAGCACTGACACAACCAAAAGAAAAATACAGGAGAATGATAGAACATTTTCTTAAGAATGGCTGATAACATAACCATTACTAAAATCAAAGACATCACAATTAAGTGTAAGTGATGTTTTTGGACAAATTTCAATGACAAAAATGTAAAGGGAATGACACCTGATTTTGTAGAAAAAGAAATGTTATAAATATATTAAATAAAATTAGAGGTATAGATGACTAAAGCAATTTGATAAAGAATCTTAAAAATGCTCATGTAAATTAAAGAATTTCAAACAGAAAAAAGATCCTAAAGCAATAATGAAAGTTTTTCTAAGATTCTTATGTACAAGATGCTTATTCCAACATTTTCATAGTGGAAAAAATAAGATATGTTAATGTGAATATTGTCATATTGTGGTACATTCACTGAGGAAATATTTTATGGTTTTTGAAAATTGTGTTTTGGGGAATATTTAATAATATGGCTAAATGTTAGCATAAGAGTAAGGGAGAAGGTATTATATACTTTTTGTTTCTAATAAAGATATACTATAGTGATCAAGGATCAGAATGGTAAGTACTTAAAGCTGACTTTTCAGCAACAGTAATGGAAACCAGAAGTTGTTAACTTATCACTTCTATGTGCATAAAGCAATAATTGTCTACTTAGAATTCGACATAAAGGAACAATTTTTTTAAGGTTCAAGATTTCAATTAATAGAATGTGAGAGAATTTGCTTTATAGATTCACATTAAGGGAAAATGAAATATGTACTTTAGAAAAAGGAAAACTATCTCAGGTATAAGGTTTGTAATGAAAGAAAAACAAAAACAGTACCTAAACAAATAAGTCTAAGAGAATACCAACTGTGAAACAATAAAACTGTAGTCTTATATAATTTAAAATACATATATACTCATACACACATACATATACATAAAATACAGGACAACCATGTGTTAACTGACAGAAGAGAACAGAAAATGAAGGATATAACTTGAAAGATAACAATGTCCAGAGGAATGAAGAGATATGAATCAGCTGTGATAGCTTTGATGAGGAGTCAGCGTGACTGGGCATCCATCCTCAGTTAGTTAAACCAACACTAATCTAGGTACTGCTGAGAAGCTACATGTTTAGATATAATCCTAAACACTTAATTTTAAACAAGCTGATTATCCTGGATAACTGGTGTGAGCCTGATTAAATCACTTGAATGGCTTTTAAAGCAGCACTGAACCTGATCCAAAAGAGAGAAGAAACTGTACTGCAGACTCAGCTTCCTTACCTGTGCTCCGCCCTTTCTGACAGCCAGCCCTATGAAGTTTAGACCTGCTTACCCACAGTGCAGGCTTCCCTGGTGTTTCCAAGGTAAAGAATCTGCCTGCTGCTGCTGCTGCTAAGTCGCTTCAATCGTGTCCGGCTCTGTGAGACCCCATAGACGGCAGCCCACTAGGCTCCCCTGTCCCTGGGATTCTCCAGGCAAGAACACTGGAGTGGCTTGCCATTTCCTTCTCCAATGCATGAAAGTGAAAAAAATAAAGTGAAGTCGCTCAGTCATGTTCAACTCCTAGCGTCCCCATGGACTGCAGCCCACCAGGCCCCTCCGTCCATGGGATTTGCCAGGCAAGAGTATTGGAGTGGGTTGCCATTGCCTTCTCTGATCTGCCTGCTAATGCAGGAAATGTGGGTTTGATCCCTGATCTGGGAAGATCCCATAGAGAAGGAAATAGCAATTCATAAAAGACTCTGAAATGCAGTACTTGGATGCAATCTCAAAAATAACAGACTGATCTCTGATCGTTTCCAAGGCAAACCATACAATATCACAGTAATACAAGTCTATGCCCTGACCAGTAATGCTGAAGAGGCTGAAGTTGAATGGTTCAATGAAGACCTACAAGACCTTCTAGAAGTAACACCCAAAAAAGATGTCCTTTTCATTATAGGGGACTGGAATGCAAAAGTACCAGGTCAAGAAACACCTGGAGTAACAGGCAAATTTGTCCTTGGAATACAGAATGAAGCAGGGAAAAGGCTAATAGAGTTTTTCCAAGAGAATGCACTGGTCATAGCAAACACCCTCTTCCAACAATACAAGAGAAGACTCTACACATGGACATCACCAGATGGTCAACACCTAAATCAGATTGATTATATTCTTTGCAGCCAAAGATGGAGAAGCTCTATACACTCAGCAAAAACAAGACTGGGATTGACTGTGGCTCAAATCATGAACTGCTTATTGTCAAATTCAGACTTAAATTGAAGAAAGTAGGAAAAAACCATGAGACCATTCAGGTATGACCTAAATCAAATCCCTTACAATTATACAGTGGAAGTGAGAAATAGATTTAAGGGATTATATATGACAGAGTGCCTGAAGAACTATGGACAGAGGTTGGTGACTTTGTACAGGAGACAAGGATCAAGACCACCCCCAAGAAAAAGAAATGCAAAAAAGCAAAATGGCTGTCTGAGGAGGCCTTACAAATAGCTTTGAGAGGAAGAGAAGCCAAAAGTAAGGGAGAAAAGGAAACATATACCCATTTGAATGCAGAGTTCTAAAGAATAGCAAGGAGAGATAAGAAAGACTTTCTCAGTGATCAGTGAAAAGAAACAGAGGAAAACAATAGAATGAGAAAGACTAGCTATCTCTTCAAGAAAATCAGAGATACCAAGGGAACATTTCATGCAAAGGTGAGCACAATAAAGGACAGAAATGGTATGGACCTAACAGAAGCAGAAGATATTAAGAAGAGGTGGCAAGAATACACCAAAGAACTATACAAAAAAAATTTTCACAACCCAGATAACCATGATGATTTGATCACTCACCTAGATCCAAACATCTTGCAATGTAAGTCAAGTGGGCCTTAGGAAGCATCACTATGAAGAAAGCTAGTGGAGGTGATGGAATTCCAGTTGAGCTATTTCAAATCCTAAAAGATGGTGCAGTGAAAGTGCTGCACTCAGTCTGCGAGCAAATTTGGAAAAACTCAGCAGTGGCCACAGGACCGGAAAAGGTCAGTTTTCATGCCAATCCCAAAGAAAGGCAATGTTCAAACTACTGCACAATTGGACTCATCTCACATGCTAGTAGAGTAATGCTCAAAATTCAACAAGCTAGAGTTCAACAGTACATGAACCATGAACTTCCAGATGTTCAAGCTGGATTTAGAAAAGGCAGAGGAACCAGAGATCAAATGGCTAACATCCGCTGGATCATCAAAAAAGCAAGAGAGTTCCAGAAAAACATCTACTTCTGCTTTATTGACTATGCCAAAAAGCCTTTGACTGTGTGGATCACAACAAACTGTGGGAAATTCTTCAACAAATGGGAATGCCAGACCACCTGACCTGCCTCTTGAGAAATCTGTATGCAGGTCAGGAAGCAACAGTTAGAACTGGACATGGAACAGCAGACTGGTTCCAAACAGAAAAAAGAGTACGTCAAGGCTGTATATTATCACTCTACTTATTTAACTTACATGCAGCGTACATCATGAGAAACGCTGGGCTGGAGGAAGCACAGCTGGAATCAAGATTACTGGGAGAAACATCAATAACCTCAGATACACAGATGACACCACCCTTATGGCAGAAAGTGAAGAAGAATTAAAGAGCCTCTTGATGAAAGTGAAAGAGGAGAGTGAAAAAGTTGGCTTAAAGCTCAACATTCAGAAAACTAAGATCATGGCATCCAGTCCCATCACCTCATGGCAAATAGATGGGGAAACAGTGGAAACAGTGGCAGACTTTTATTTTGGGGGGCTCCAAAATCACTGCAGATGGTGACTGCAGCCATGAAATTAAGACACTTGCTCCTTGGAAGGAAAGTTATGACCAACCTAGATAGCATATTAAAAAGCAGAGACATTACTTTGCCAATAAAGTTCTGTCTAGTCAAAACTATGGTTTTCCAATAGTCATGTATGGATCTGAGAGTTGGACTATAAAGAAAGCTGAGCACTGAAGAATTGATGCTTTTGAACTGTGGTGTTGGAAAGACTCTTGAGAGTCCCTTGGACTGCAAGGAGATCCAACCAGTCCATCCTGAAGGCAATCAGTCCTGATTCATTGGAAGGACTGATGCTGAAGCTCCAATATTTTGGCCACCTGATGCGAAGAACTGACTCATTTGAAAGACCCTGATGCAACCTCAGATATGCAGATGACACCACCCTTATGGCAGAAAGTGAAGAGGAACTAAAAAGCCTCTTGATGAAGGTGAAAGTGGAGAGTGAAAAAGTTGGCTTAAAGCTCAACATTCAGAAAACTAAGTTCATGGCATCCGGTCCCATCACTTCATGGGAAATAGATGGGGAAGCAGTGGAAACAGTGTCAGACTTTATTTTTCTGGGCTCCAAAATCACTACAGATGGTGACTGCAGCCATGAAATTAAAAGACGCTTACCCCTTGGAAGGAAAGTTATGACCAACCTAGATAGCATATTCAAAAGCAGAGACATTACTTTGCCAACAAAGGTTTGTCTAGTCAAGGCTATGGTTTTTCCTGTGGTCATGTACAGATGTGAGAGTTGGACTGTGAAGAAGGCTGAGCGCTGAAGAATTGATGCTTTTGAACTGTGGTGTTGGAGAAGACTCTTGAGAGTCCCTTGGACTGCAAGGAGATCCAACCAGTCCATTCTGAAGGAGATCAGCCCTGGGATTTCTTTGGAAGGAATGATGCCAAAGCTGAAACTCTAGTACTTTGGCCACCTCATGCGAAGAGTTGACTCATTGGAAAAGACTCTGATGCTGGGAGGGATTTGGGGGCAAGAGGAGAAGGGGACGGCAGAGGATGAGATGGCTGAATGTCATCACTGACTCGATGGACGTGAGTCTGAGTGAACTCTGGGCGTTGGTGATGGACAGGGAGGCCTGGCGTGCTGCGATTCATGGGGTCACAAAGAGTTGGACACGACTGAGGGACTGATCTGGTCTGATCTGATGCTGGGAAAGATCGAAGGAAGGAGGATAAGGGGATGACAGAGGATGAGATAGTTGGATGGCATCATTGACTCGATGGACATGAGTTTGAGTCATCTCCATGAGTTGGTAATGGACGGGGAAGCCTGGTGTGCTGCAGCCCATGGGGTCGCAAAGAGTCGGACATGATTGAGAGACTGAACTGAACTGAAGAGCTATTTTATTCCTAGGAATACACTAAACTAGATTTTCATGTATGGTAATATTTTATAGTCGTATGTGTTTTTTCATAATTAAAAATGGAAATAACTTCAACGTCTGTCAACTATTGAATGGATTGAAATTTGTGTATATTTCTGCATTTCAATATCACACCAATGCCACAAAATGGTACAGAAACAAATGATAGCAATCACATGAAGTAAGAAGACATCAAGTGTTACAAAATTATTTCATCTACATAATATTCAAGAACAAGCATATATAAGAGGGATGTGTACATAAACCTTTAAAAACTAGGAAGGAAGAGCAAAAATATAATTACCATAAATATTAAAATAACGTTTTCTTCTGGAAGAAAGGAAAGGGTATTAATCCAAAAGAAACCCAAGGGTATGTTGGGGACGCTCAGAAAGCTCTATTTGTTTCCATGGGCAGTTAGAATTATTTTTAATACAGCACACATATTTTATTCACTCATATACTTCACAATAAAGGTATTATGTAATAAAATCTGCCTATACCATATGATTCTTATTTTCTGAAAAAAGTAATTCATTAACAATATGACATATAAAGAGAGGAATAGATACAATTAATAATGAAGCTAATGTCTACTTATTATAATTGATAATCTTTTCAAAACTTCTTTTTACTTAATTTAGATATAACTACTCTCGATTTTTGGAGAAGGCAATGGCACCCCACTCCAGTACTTTTGCATGGAAAATCCCTTGGATGGAGGAGCCTGGTAGACTGCAGTCCATGGGGTCGCTAGGAGTCGGACAAGACTGTGTAACTTTCAAGTAGACAACCTGAGTGACTTCACTTTCACTTTTCACTTTCATGCATTGGAGAAGGAAATGGCAACCCACTCCAGTGTTCTTGCCTGGAGAATCCCAGGGACAGGGGAACCTAGTGGGCTGCCGTCTCTGGGGTCACACAGAGTCGGTCACGACTGAAGCGACTTAGCAGCAGCAGCAGCACTCTCAATATTAGGATGATTTCATTAGTATATGCTCAACACATTACTTAAAAATGGCAAAGTCAAAAATGCTTCTCACCATATTTATTTGTTGGTATTATGTTCATTGCTAAACTTCGTTTCTTAGTTGGTTTTATAATAATGGTCTAACATTCTATTCTAGAATTTCTTTTCATAAAGACAAGGGGAAAAAATAATCTACTGAGCTGGATCCCATTTTGAAAACTTTCTACATTTCATGGAACAGAAAGTTCACATGGAAATTCATTTTTCCGTAATATATAACACTTATGTGGGCTTTCAAGTGCCCTAGTTTTTCCTTGACGTTTTTGCAAATGTGTGGCACATCTGTTAGGGAACTTTTGTGAGTCCACATTAGTTTTGTTTTCTAAAATTTAAGTAAACATACTTTCTCTCCACTAGATGGTGCAAACACCCCACCATAAAACAATACAAACTGCCTGTACCTCTACCTACCAGCGCCCCCTCCCTCTCCCCAAGAAGCCCGATCTTTTGGTTTCACTTTTTCAAATTAAAGATCTTTTTTTTAATAACATGGAAATTTTGTGTTTAAGTACAGGATAAGTCCACTTTCTAAATTCAGATCCACTTCATGGCATTTAGGTGACCGGAAAAATCAATCTGCCGAATTCCAAATGTAGATGGCAGCATCACGAGTGGAGCACCAATTTTCACTAATATACTAACATTCTGACGAATTTAGTTCCTATCCTTTCCTTATGCTCATGCAAGGAAAAAGTAAAATTCTCTTATCCATTATTCAATTTAAATGATTTTTATTAAAGCAATGCAGTTACATAAAGTATATTTATCTCCCTGTTACTTGCTTTGAACAACCAGACATGAAAGACAAGAATACATCACTTTCATAAAATCTTCCTACTAGCTTCTCACAATATTTACTCTATGTAGACATATTTACTATAAAAAGAGTTCTCATACTGATTATACTTCACATGATACTAAAGCCTCTGGTGCTTTTTCCATGAACTTTTTTTTTTTTTTTTTTTAGTAGATGAATCATTTACTTGAATGAGTTCAGGACTCTGAAAGAATAAATTTTATATTTTATACTTAACCACTATGGTACAGCCGTTGTGGAAAACAGTTTAGCAGTTCCCCAAGAAGTTAAACAGTGTTAACATGTGATTCAGCAATTCCCAGGTGGCGCTACTGTGAAGAACCCAATGCAGGGAGCCAATACGGGAGACGTAAGCAGCAGGAGTTCGATTCCTGGGTCAAGAAGATCTTCTGAATAAGGGCATGGCAACCCCCTCCAGTCTTCTTGCTTGGAAAATCCCATGGACAGAGGAGCCTAGAGGGCTACAGTCCATTGGGTCACAAACAGCTGGACACAACTGAATTAACTTAGCACACAAAGTGTGCAACTCAACTCCTAGGTATGGAACCAAAAGAAATGAAAGCAGGGACCCGAAGAGATACCTGCATACCAATACTCAAAGGAGCACAAGAGCCAAACAATGGAAACATCCCAGTGTCCATCAATAGACAAATGGATATAGCAGATATATAATGGAATATTACTCAGCCTAATAAACGAAGGAGACTTTGATACATGCAACAACATGGCTAAATCTTGAAGACATTATGCTAACTGAAAAAACAGACATGTCCAAGAACTTTAAATGGCATCTCTTGTCTCCATGAGAAAAAGATATTACCATCAACCACACTGTTTTTTCATCTTTCCACTGCTACCTCTAAAATGTTAGTTCTGATTAGCATCATCTGTCAGCTTGATGATAACTCAACCTGCTAACTAGTCCCCAAGCTCCCCTCTCACATTAGCATCAGAGCCACAAGTGATTTTTGCAAATCTGGTCATGTCTCTTCTGGGATTAAAATTCCCCTGACTTCTCCTTATCCTTGTATGTCTCCTGCTCTTGGCTTTAGAATCTGTATTTGGCTCTTGTCATTCTCTGATTTCATCTTATCACCTCCATCGTTTATTCACAATGCCAAAGCCACCATAGTTTGATTGTTTAGATTTAGTTGAACATCTCAAATGAATTTTTCCCCCTTAGGCCTTTTGCACATGTTGTTTCACTCCTCAGTCTCTTTAACCTCAGGCAGTTAGTGACTAGCTGTCTCATCTTTCAGGCTCTATTCCTATGTTGCTCCCTCCAAGGGATCCACTTATCTCTAGGCTCCAAGACCCACTGGACACCCCACTACCCCTTCTGTGTCATGTTCCCTCAGCCCCTGCTTCGTTTTCTTCACAACATAATTCATGATTCAGAGTTATGTTTATGTTTACTAGAATTTCATCTGTCCTCCTATCAAAATGTAACTTCCCAGAGAATAAGGACTATCACAACAATCGTGGGGATACATATGAAAAAGAAAGGGGAGAAAAACAGCACACATGATACTCAATTTTACCCATATTATTTGGGCAAGTTCAATTGATTAAAGAATTAGAAATATGGAAAGTGATTGGATTCCTCTGGCTTTACAGGGCTACTTTTAGTCCTTTGAGTACACATTTGAATCTTCTTAAAATCAATATCCTCCTTGTCAACCCTCACCTGGTTAACTCCCATTCAACTGTCAGAACCTACTCATGATGTCATCACAACTCTGATATATTTCCCTCTCTTCATTGCACTTCTTACAAACCAATTCCTCAACCCCACCCTACTCCATCCTTTCATTCCGGTCTGAGTATCTTGCCTTCCCTAAGTGATCCTATAGTGTTTTCATTTATCTCCATCAAAATATATGATAAAATAAATATATTAGTGATATATAATAATCATTGCTTTTTTTCCTCCCAAATAGGAGGTGCTTGGAAAGTGTTTAGTGTCATAGTGCCTGGTATTTAGCAATCACTCAAAAAAAAAAAAAATTATTGAATGAACAAAAGAATGAATGAATGAATGCAAAGCCATCCCAGAGACTTTCCATTTTATCTGTAGAATATGGATAACCTGTAAAATGTCAGACTGGATGAAGCACAAGCTGGAATCCATATTTCAGGAAGAAATATCAATAACCTCAGATATGCAGCTATCACCACCATTAAGGCAGAAAGTGAAGAGGAATTAAAGAGCCTCTTGATGAAAATGAAAGAGGAGAGTTAAAAAGCTGGCTTCAAACTCAACATTCAAAAACTGAAGATCATGGCATCTGATTCCATCACTTTATGGGAAATAGATGGGGGGGAAAATGGAAAAAATGACAGACTTTATTTTCTTTCTTTCTATTTTTTTTTTTTTTACTGTTTTGCAATTTTTTTTAGTTTTTATTATTTTATTTTTAATTATATTATTATTATTTTTTTTTACTTTACAATATTGTATTGGTTTTGCCATACATCAACATGCATTCTTGGGTTTCAAAATCACTGCAGATGGTGACTGCAGCCATGAAATTAAAAGACACTTGCTCCTTGAACGAAAAGCTAAGACAAACCTAGACAGCCTATTAAAAAGCATAGACATTACTTTGCCAACAAAGATCCGTCTAGTCAAAGCTATGGTTTTTCCAGTAGTCATGTATGGATGTGAGAGTTGAACCATAAAGAAAGTTGAGTGCTGAAGAATTAATGCTTTTGAATTGCAGTATTGGAGAAGACTCTTGAGAGTCCCTTGGACAGCAAGGTCAAACCAGTCAATCCTAAAGGAAATCAATCCTGAATATTCATTGGAAGGACTGATGTTGTAGCTGAAGCTCCAATACCTTGGCCACCTGATGTGAAGAACTGACTCCTTGGAAAAGACCCTGATGCTGGGAAAGACTGAAGGCAGGAGGAGAAGGGAATGACAGAGTAGAGATGGTTGGATGGCATCACTGACTCGATGGGCAAGAGTTTCAGCAAGATCATGCTGAGTTGGTGATGGACAGGGAAGCCTGGTGTGCTGCAGTCCATGGGGTCACAAAGAGTCGGACGCAACTGAACTGCACTGAACTGAATGGATAACCTGGAGAAAAGGCATCGTAGATGGGAGCAAAAGTAAAAGATAAGACAAGGGTGCAAATCTTTAGTGCTCTGTTGCATGAACCCAAAAAATTTAGAATCTGTAAAATTCCATTCTACATTTTGTTTATGGGTCCTATATTTGAATTTATTTTATACTTTTTGAAGTTCAGAATCACTTTAATTTAGTTCAGAAAACTTCAGAAAACCTTTGAAGGAACATTTCTATAATCACTTTTCTATCTATTAAATTTCTGGTGAACAAGGTTTAGGGGAAACTTGGCTCTCTCAGTCAAAATGTCAAAACAAATAAAAGTACTCTGTCAAATCTTTTTACTTGGTATTATTCTTGGGATTTTTTTCCTGTTCCATTACTTTACTTTCTCTGAACCATTTTTATAATGTTTCCTTTTAGTCTTAAGCTAAAATGCAACACTATTTTTTCAGTGACATCATGTCCCTTTTAAGCACTATGTCCTGAGACTGGTTCAAGATGTTAAGAAATGGGTAAAGGGCACATTAGTTAAGTGACCACAGGACAGGTTGCTTGGCAGAATCTCAGGGCAGGCAGGTGGGGGATGGTGTGTGGGGTGCGAAGGGGGAGGAGGTGAGCTGAGAAGAAGGAAACATGGCCAAAAGCGAAGGACCGTCACAGACTGAGGGAATAAAAATGGGTCAATTCAGACTGAGGCTCAAGCCCTAGCCATAAAGGCCCCCAGATAAAGAATGCCTCCTTATCTGTGCTTCCACTTGTATTTGAAAACATACTTCGAGCTAAGAATAATTTTAGCAATACTTAAATAATTTAGTTTTAGTTTAAAATTGCATGCTAAGTCAGTTCAGTTGTGTCCAACTCTGTGTGACCCTATTGGCTATAGACCTCCAGACTCTTCTGTCAATGGAATTCTCCAGGCAAGAATACTGGAGTGGGTTGCTGTGCCCTCCTCCAGGGGATCTTTCCAACCGAGGGATTTAATGCGCATTTCTTGTCTCCTGCAATGGCAAGCGGGTTCTTTACAACTAGCGCCACTTGGGAAGCCCCTAGTTTAAAATTACATGCAGGCAAAAGAGTAGAATGTGCATTCCCAGGCTGGACCTAAACTTAAAATCAGCAAGGCTTTCCCTCTCCTGGCCGCCCTGGGGGCTTTGTTCCACCCTTTGTCAAAGCACCCAGAGAGCACTTCCTCCATCAGATCTTCCTTCCTGGGAACACTTCATCTTCCAAATTGCTTATTCTGTTCTTACCTTCATTTGTTGCTACCCTTTGCCCACTAAAACTGTTGCAGAAAACTTATCAACATGTAATTCACAGTAAATCATGATGACTAAATTTAACTACCCCAACTCTTACTCACATATGGCCTTCCACATAAATTTCAGACTGGTTGAATTTATGGTATTATTAATATATACATTTTAAGAGAACAGAAGATATTGAAGAAAACTTTTCTATTGCTCTTCTTTAAGTCACACCATTTAGGTAAACGCTCACACTACTAGATCTGAAAATGTGCGATTTTTCTGGAGAGGATGGATTCTTACTTATCACACTAGAATTGAAACACAGAGTTTAGTTTTATAGATTAGATAACTATATGTGACATTCACATCTATCCTTGTAAAAGAACAATTATTATTAATTTATAATTAATTCTTATGTCAGATATTTTTGCATTAAAAAGTATTTTTTATGAATTTATAATTAATTTTTATGATCACAGTATCAAATTTTTTACATTAGATTTAACTCTGATTCAAAACCACCTTGTACTTGAAACAGTAAAATATATTAAACAAATAAGTTCTCCTCTCTGTGTTGGAATAGAATCTCTCTGATATGTAACATATTTCAGGTCCTGAAAGGATGTTTTTACCCTTTTAACCTCCAGAATTAGAAAACACATGTCTTGCCAAGCAACATAGCCATCATGCCTTGGATATGCTTCAGCTATGTTTTGATTTATTTACTTTAATCATCCTGGAATTTGGGGGCCATGGTTAATTTCAAAGCATATACACTTTTTGGATCTTAAAAGGTCTTCTTGAAAAATTGGTCACAAGATATTCCAGAAGGCAGAAACAATGTCTTGTAACTGAGGAACTGTCATTCTAAACTCTGTAAATCTGACCAGATTCTTAGTAGCCTGGGATAATTCCCCTTGAAGCAACTCATGTTCTTGTTCAACTAAGGATGAAAATGCAGATAACCTACTGCATTTAAAAGGTACTACTTGGTCTCCAGTATAAAGGAAAAACTAATGGAGAGTTGAGCTTATAAATTCTTCCTGTTGGTTACTATTCCTTTTTAGTAGTGATTAGTATTGTTAAGGAATGTTCACACCCAAAAAGACAAAGACCATGTAGGAAATGCTGAAATGCTATATCTAGTTGAGTGAAGCCCGTTGTGATGGCAGACACAACTGTCTTTTCTCAATGTCTCAACTTAGCATTCAGTATTCAATTCAGTATTTCTCAACCTCTCAATTTGTATTCTGTAGTTATTTCTACACAGAAGACAAAAAAAGAGGCAGATGTTGAGGTATATGTGTATATTTTTAAATGACTAAGGCCACTCTTTAATAAAATTTCTGTTAGGTATGTTAAACTGATGAAATTGATTGACATTTGAACTAACAGTTTCAGAAATATTTGGTGAACAAGCAGTAAAAGAGCAATTCTTTACCCATTGAAAAAGTGAAACTCACTCAGTCATGTCCGACTCTTTGTGACCCCATGGATTTATCCAGACCAGAATACTGGAGTGGGTAGCCTATCCCTTCTCCAGGGATCTTCCTGACCTAGGAATTGAACTGGGGTCTCCTGCATTGTAGGCAGATTCTTTACCAACTGAGCTATGAGGGAAGTCCCCATATCCACTGAAAACTCATGTAATTTTTCTCTACTAACTTGTGCATTAGGGGTGTTTTTTGTGAAAACCATGAGGCTAATCTAAACATTACTTTAAATACTAAAGCTGTACTTTATCTAGAATGTGACCAGGTTGATAGCCATTCTCACTGTAATGGGTATTGCTAATTGTAATGCTAATGCTCAGTTCATTAGTGGAAACTGATGTCCATTCAAACATACGGTCGATGAAACATAAAATACAAATGAAATGAGTAGGCTGAAATAAATTAGAGAGCAAGGAATTTAAATCACTGTTACTTAGTTTTTATCATTTATTCTTTGTAGCAAACAATTTTAATAATAATTCAAGTTCCACTTTGTTATCACTGAAACAGTTTAATTAAATTTAGCATCAATCCTTAGCTTTAAACATGAGCTAGAAACAAAACAAATCTTCCCTAGCTTGACAAATGTAGTAGACAGAAAACCTCAGCAAACAGGATGTCAATCGGGAAGCACTAAAAGTATTCTTATTAAAGAAAAGACAGAAATACTTGTGTAAAGAAAAAGATGCTTGGTATTGATAACATTACATTGTTCCAGAACTCTTTGCCAATGTAATCATCTCTTTGTATATTTTGTTGTAATATTAGTTATTATTGCAATATTTTTATGGATGGGGAAATGATTGTATACCTGGTTTAAAAAGTGGCTAAATATAAGGTTTATAAGCTAAAAATCAAGCAATCACATATTAGCATGTATAACAAGAAAAGACTTTATCTTTTAAAAAGTCTTAAACACATTTGAGAAAATCTGAAAAAATTACTAAAGGATATAACTTAAAAAAAAAACAACTGCCTTTATTTTCTAGATTGAACCATACTCAAGAATAGGGGTTTTGTTTATTTGCTAATATTCCTCATTGCCTAGAGGTTGACTTGAAATAAGCATTTGATCAAAATTTGTTGACTTAGTGAAAAATGCTGGGAATTCATGAATGATAACTTTAAAAAATGTCAGTCATATATCTATCCCATAATTGGTTACCTAAAATGAACTAGAAAACCAAATTTCCTCCACAAAGAAATTTTTTCATCTATGAGGAAAAAGTAATAGAGTTTAATTATCCAGAAATTTTCTTATTGATATAAAGAAAAAAACCCTCCATGCAGATGTATTACTCCTAAAGGCTATTCTTCTAGAATATTTTATATACAACTTTTGAGGGGAAAAAAACCCTATTAAGCAACTTTTACGAAGGTTGCACATGCAATTTTTTTTTCAAATTTATATATTTTCATTCTAATGATGCAAGTGGTGTTTGACTCTAAGACTTTTAAGGCCATCACAGTATCAATTGTAAATGATAAGTAAATTTTTCTTTAGAAAGATTTAACACCTGTATCTGAAATAAGTCCAATCATTGTAATATGAAGGCTTTTATTTTCTAATTTATTTTCTTGTTCTGTATATGTTCACATACTTCTTAATACTTTCACATAAGGTGAAAATTCTAAGCAAAAAAAAAAAAAAGATAAGGTGCATTCTATGATAATTGCAATTACGACATGTTACAGTTTTTTAAAATAATTATTAAAACATTTTCTAAAATTTTATATTAAATAAAATTATGATGAATATTCAGATATGCCATTCAAATAAGCTGCTTATATTTTTTGACATTATTCACAATGTCAAAAGTGTCTCACACAGGAGGCCACAGAACAGTAATGAAATCACATCTTCTAGACCAAGTTTTTCTTACTGCCGTAAAAAGGATGTTAGCAAATGTTTTGCAATACAGGAAAAAAATAAAAAGCAAAACTCTTACCTTCTGCGACACAAATGGTCCACAACACAAGCCACACGATTTTTGCTGGAAATCTCATTTTGGAGACCCTTCAGGGCACATCTAGCATTGACAGTGCTCACCACTGTGTCAGGTTCTCCTCTGTAAAAACTGTGAAAAGTGCAGGAAACCACTTGCTCCAAAAGGAAGTCGAAACACAGCTTGGGAATTAAAGGGATTGCTAGACGCCCCGCCTATCAGAAACTCTGCAAAGCAAAAGAAAAATCTCAGACAGGAGTCCCAGCAATGCCAGAGTTTGAACCTGCACTCCCACTGAAAGTGAATGCTGTGACCTGCCCTTGATTTGTTTTTATAAACCCAGGCAGTTCTCTGGAAATGTTCAGGTTCTTGGAATGTGCATAACTGGTAATACTCTCTGTATTTCATAAACCCTCCGATTAATCAGACCTATTCAGATCTACCATCTGTAACCTCAGGAGATTAAAAAATAAATAAATAGAAGCTCTTTCAAATTCATTTACAGAACTCGAGTTCAGGCAATGCTTTCACAATCAAGACCCAGACAACAGGAATAGACTTTGCCAAGAATGCAAGTGCTGGCTGATTTGGAGGCCTGCTTTTCCTGCAGTTCAAGAAATTAATCTTTTAAGGATTTGTTATAAATGTGTGTAAAGCAACAGGCTCACTCTCTTTAGGTACAAAAGAGTTTAATAATTCAAAATTCAAGAAATTGAAATGCTGAATTTTTTAAACTTTGTACTGAAATATACATAAAAAGACCTAAGCAAATGGTTTGCTGAATATAGAGAAAGTGAAGAAACACATGCTAAAAGCACCAGGTGAAAAACAGCTTCTCAGGAAAACCCCAGCACCCCACTAACCCCCTCCACACCATCCTCCCATTCAACACCTTAGTCAACCCTCAATCCTGCCCCACTGTACCCTTTCCTGATTTCTGTGCACACGGGACAAATTTGCCTGTTTTTTTATTTGTTTGTTTGTTTGTTTTTAATTTAATTTAATTTAATTTTTTAACTTTACAATATTGTATTGGTTTTGCCATATATCAAAATGAATCTGCCTCAGGTATACATGTGTTCCCCATCCTGAACCCTCCTCCCTCCTCCCTCCCCATATCATCCCTCTGGGTCGTCCCAGTGCACCAGCCCCAAGCATCCAGTATCATGCATCGAACCTGGACTGGCGACTCATTTCATATATGATATTACACATGTTTCAATGCCATTCTCCCAAATCATCCCACCCTCTCCCTCTCCCACAGAGTCCAAAAGACTGTTCTATACATCAGTGTCTCTTTTGCTATCTCGTATACAGGGTTATTGTTACCATCTTTCTAAATTCCATATGTATGTGTTAGTATACTGTATTGGTGTTTTTCTTTCTGGCTTACTTCACTCTGTAGAATAGGCTCCAGTTTCATCCACCTCATTAGAATTGATTCAAATGCATTCTTTTTAATGGCTGAGTAATACTCCATTGTGTATATGTACCACAGCTTTCTTACCCATTCATCTGCTGATGGACATCTAGGTTGCTTCCATGTTCTGGCTATTATAAACAGTGCTGCGATGAACATTGGGGTACACATGTCTCTTTCAATTCTGGTTTCCTCAGTGTGTATGCCCAGCAGTGGGATTGCTGGGTCATAAGGCAGTTCTATTTCCAGTTTTTTAAGGAATCTCCACACTGTTCTCCGTAGTGGCTGTACTAGTTGCATTCCCACCAACAGTGTAAGAAGGTTCCCTTTTCTCCATACCCTCTCCATCATTTATTGCTTGTAGAGTTTTGGATCGCAGCCATTCTGACTGGCGTGAAATGGTACCTCATAGAGGTTTTGATTTGCATTTCTCTGATAATGGGTGATGTTGAGCATCTTTTCATGTGTTTGTTAGCCATCTGTATGTCTTCGTTGGAGAAATGTCTATTTAGTTCTTTGGCCCATTTTTTGATTGGGTCATTTATTTTTCTGGAATTGAGCTGTAGGAGTTGCTTATATATTTTTGAGATTAGTTGTTTGTCAGTTGCTTCATTTGCTATTATTTTCTCCCATTCTGAAGGCTCTCTTTTCACCCCGCCTGGTTTTATATTAATACTGTATATACATCTGGTAATAAGATATTCATCTTTTCATGCTTGGAGTCTTCCACTAAAAACAATGTTTGGATCATTCAACCACACCATTGGGTGCGACTATAGATTATCAACTCTTTTAGCTGTATGATATTCAATCTTTTGGGTTTCCCTGGTGGCTCAGATGGTAAAAAAAAATCTGCCTGCAATGCAGGAGACCTGGGTTGGATCTCTGGGTCGGGAAGATTCCCTGGAGAAGGAAATGGCAACCCACTCCAATATTCCTACCTGGGAAATCCCATGGACAGAAATCCCATGGTGGGCCACAGTCAAAGGGATTACAAAGTGTCTGACATGACAAACACTTTCATTTTCACTCAGTTCTTTGACTATGCCACATTTTATTTACCTGGTGCCTGCCAGTGGGCATCTAGGTAGATTGTGGTTTGGTGGTAATGCACAGAGTGCTGCTATGAACACCATATTATGAGGTTTCAGTAAGCACATGCCCTCATTTCCGATAACTACATACTGAGGAGTGGAATATCAGGACATAATGTATGATTATGTTTGGGTGTAATAGGGATCATTAGACATTTTTCCTAAAGGACTCTATCAGTTGATATTCCCATCAGCAAGTTGTAAGTTTTTCCACACCCTCAACACACCCTCTATCTTTGTAATTTTTGCCCTTCTGGTGAGCATAGAACAATAAACCTTTGTGGCTTTCATATGCATTTTGCTGATAAGGAATGAAGCTGAGTGAATTCATGCCAAGAGGAGGCATTTAGCTGAGCTACAGACCATTTAAGCCATTTCCTCAAAGTCAATAAACATGGTGCTAGAACTAGATATCAAACCCAGTAATGTGATTCACTGAATTTTGTTTTTTATGCATATAGATCTGTCTTTCAAATTATTTGCTTCCCATATATTAATCACTTATAAATTAAAATACTTTAAAATATTTCCATATGTATTTTAGTAAATGCTTCACATTTACGTATTTATCTTATAATTATGTAAACATGAAAATTCATTGGGAGGACTGATGCTGAAGCTCCAATACCTTGTCAATTGATGTGAACAGCCAACTCAATAGAAAAGACCCTGATACTGGGAAAGACTGAGGGCAGGAGGAGAAGGGAGTGAGAGAGAATGAAAGGGTTTTATGGCATCACCAACACAATGGATGTGAGCTTGAACAAACTCTGGGAGAGAGTGAAGGACAGGGAAGCCTATCATGCTGTATTCCATGGAGGAGCAGAGTCAGACATGACTTAGTGACTGAACAACAGCAATCACCCTAAAGGCTTTTAAGGTACATACACACACATACACACATATATACAGTTTATGCATGTGTGTATGGAGATTTTACACATTTATGGAGATTTTAAAGTATTTTCAGAGTGATATTTCTTTACAAATTTTTGCTTTATTTTCAGAAGATGAACATAAGATGCCACTCAACTATTCAAGTGAAAATAATGGCTTCAAAACAATTTCAACAATATCTTTTAGATGTATTATTTTTACCATTTTTTCCTTTTTATTTGATTTCAAAGACCTATGCCTAAGGCATTAGCTGACTGCTTTTGTTTTCCTTTTTATTGTCCATTAGTATTTTTAAAAAGCAAATGTGTATTTCAAAGAGATTTAGAAAAACATAAAATTACCAACATGTTATTATCTCACGACATGAAGTTGTTATATGCTATTACATTACCATAGCAAGAACAGACAGTAAATAGTTAACCATTATACTAAAATTAAGCCCCAAACACTCCTATTTATTCTCAAAATTCACACTGACACTTTCTCAACAAATGTGTTCTATGTACAGTAAAGCAAAAAGTTAGGCAAAATTTTACAAAACTTAACAGACTTTAAAAACTCTATTTTTAAAATTAGAAGTAATATCTGCACTCAGTAACAAATCAATATTATGTAACACAAGAAGAAATTTTCTCCAAAGGCTCTATTTGGGAGGGTCTCAAGAAGACTCCTGAAAGTCCCTTGGACAGCAAGATCAAACCAGTCAATCTTAAGGGAGATCAACCCTGAATATTCACTGGAAGGACTGATGCTGAAGCTGAAGCTCCAGTATTTTGGTCATTTGATATGAACAGATGACTCATTGGAAAAGTTTCTGATGCTGGGAAAGACCAAGGGCAGAAGGACAAGAGGGCATCACAGGATGAGATGGCTCGATGGTGTCACCAGTGCAATGAGCATGAACTTGGGCAAACTCCAGGAGATGGTGAGGGACAGGGAGGGCTGGCATGTTGTGGTCCATGTGGTCACAGAGTTGGACACGAATGGGCGACTGAACAACAACAAGAATATTTGGAATATTTGGTTATTAAATTCTAATTTAAGGGAAGAGGACATCCAAGCAAAGACTCTAAGGTATGAGAATGTATCGAGGGTGTCCTAGAATTAAAAACGATATTGACACCAGGTAGTGCTGGTGTAAAGAATCCACTTGCCAATGCAGGAGACATAAGAGACATGGGTTCAATCTGTGGGCAGGAAGATCACCTGAAGGAGTGCATGGCAACCCACTCCAGTATTCTTGCCTGGAGAATCCCGTGGATGGAAGAGTCTGGTGAGCTACAGCCCATAGGGTCACAAAGAGTTGGACATAACTAAAGTGACTTAGTCTCTCAGTCAGTCTCTCCCATCAGGAAGCTTCCATAAACCTCTTACCCTTATCCATCAGAGAGTGAACAGAATAAAAACCATAATCACAGAAAACTAATCAAACTGATCATATGGACCACAGTCTTATTAATTCAATGAAAGTATGAGCCATGCCATGTAGGGCCACCTAAGATGGACAGATCATGGTGGAGAGCTCTGACAAGAAAGAAAAAGGAAAAAAAAAAAAACAAAAACACATGATCCACTGGAGAAAGGAATGGCAAGCCACTTCAATATTCTTGCCTTGAGAACCCCATGAACAGCATGAAAAGACAAAAAGATATGACTCCCCAGGTTGATTGGTGCCCAATATGCTACTGGAGAAGAATGGAGAAATAACTCCAGAAAGAATGAAGACACAGAGCCAAAGCAAAAAGAATGTCCAGTTGTGGATGTAACTGATGATGGAAGTAAATTCCGATGCTGTAAAGAACTAAATTGTATAGGGACCTGGAATGAATCAAGGTGAATTGGAAATGGTCAAACAGGAGATGGAAAGAGTGAACATCGACATTTTAGGAATCAGTGAACTAAAATGGACTGTAATGGGCGAATTTAATTCAGATGACCATTATATCTACTACTGTGGGCAAGAATCCCACATAGTCAACAAAAGAGTCTGAAAGGCAGGGTGCAATCTTAAAAATGACAGAATGATCTCTGATCCTTTCCAAGGGAAACCATTCAATATCACAGTAATCCAAGCCGATGACCCAAACACTAATGCTGAAGAAGCTGAAGTAAAATGGTTCTTTAAAGACCTACAAGATCTTCTAGAACTAACACTCCAAAAGATGTCCTTTGTATGATAGGGGACTGGAATGCCAAAGTAGAAAGTCAAGAGATACCTGGAGTAACAGGCAAATTTTCCCTTGCAATACAAAATGAAGCAGGACAAAGGCTAACACAGTTTTGCCAAAAGAATGCACTGGTCATGGAAAACACCCTCTTCCAACAACACAAGAGAAGGCTCTAAACATGGACATCACCAGATGGTCAATACCGAAATTAGATTGATTATTTTCTTTGCAGCCAAAGATGGAGAAGCTCTATCCAGTCAGCAAAAACAAGACCAAGAGCTGACTGTGGCTCAGATCATGAACTGCTTATTGCCAAATTCAGACTTAAATTTAAGAAAGTAGGGAAAAACATGAGACCATTCAGGTATGACCTAAATCAAATCACTTACGATTATACAGTGGATGTGACAAATAGATTCAAGGGGTTAGATCGATAGACAGACTGCCTGAAGAACTATGGATGGAGGTTCATGACATTATACAGGAAGTAGTGATCAAGACCATCCCAAGAAAAACAAATCCAAAAAGGCAAAATGGTTGTCTGAGGAGGCCTTACAAATAGCTGAGAAAAGAGAACTGAAAAAGCAAAAAAGAAAAGGAAAGATACATCCATTTGAATGCAGAGTTCCAAAGAATAGCCAGGAAAGATAATAAAATAAACTCAAAATGGATTAAAGATCTAAACCTAAGACCAGAAACTATAAAACTCCTAGAAGAGAACATAGGCAAAACACTCTCTGACATACATCACAGCAGGATCCTCTATGACCCACCTCCCAGAATATTGGAAATAAAAGCAAAAATAAACAAATGGGACCTAATTAAACTTAAAAGCTTCTGCACAACAAAGGAAACTATAAGCAAGGTGAAAAGACAGCCTTCAGAATGGGAGAAAATAATAGCAAATGAAGCAACTGACAAACAACTAATCTCAAAAATATACAAGCAACTCCTACAGCTCAATGCCAGAAAATTAAATGACCCAATCAAAAAAATGGGCCAAAGAACTAAATAGACATTTCTCCAACGAAGACATACAGATGGCTAACAAACACATGAAAAGATGCTCAACATCACTCATTATCAGAGAAATGCAAATCAAAACCACAATGGGGTACCATTTCATCCCAGTCAGAATGGCTGTTATCCAAAAGTCTACAAGCAATAAATGCTGGAGAGGGTGTGGAGAAAAGGGAACCCTCTTACACTGTTGGTAGGAATGCAAACTAGTACAGCCACTATGGAGAACAGTGTGGAGATTCCTTAAAAAACTGGAAATAGAACTGCCTTATGACCCAGCAATCCCACTGCTGGGCATACACACCGAGGAAACCAGAATTGAAAGAGACACATGTACCCCAATGCTCATCGCAGCACTGTTTATAATAGCCAGGACATAGAAGCAACCTAGATGTTCATCAGCAGATGAATGGGTAAGAAAGCTGTGGTACATATACACAATGGAGTATTACTCAGCCATTAAAAAGAATGCATTTGAGTCAGTTCTAATGAGGTGGATAAAACTGGAGCCTATTCTACAGAGTGAAGTAAGCCAGAAAGAAAAACACCAATACAGTATACTAATGCATATATATGGAATTTAGAAAGATGGTAACAATAACCCTGTATACGAGACAGCAAAAGAGACACTGATGTATAGAACAGTCTTTTGGACTCTGTGGGAGAGGGAGAGGGTGGGAAGATTTGGGAGAATGGCATTGAAACATGTGTAATATCATATATGAAACGAGTCGCCAGTCCAGGTTCGATGCACGATACTGGATGCTTGGGGCTGGTGCACTGGGACGACCCAGAGGGATGGTATGGGGAGGGAGGAGGGAGGAGGGTTCAGGATGGGGAACACATGTATACCTGAGGTGGATTCATTTTGATATATGGCAAAACCAATACAATATTGTAAAGTTAAAAAAGAAAAGAAAAGAAAAAGAAAGCCCTCCTTAGTGATTAATGCAAAGAAATAGAGGAAAACAATAGAATGGAAAAGACTAGAGATCTCTTCAAGAAAATCAGAGATACCAAGAGTAAAATTCATGCAAAGACACAATAAAGGACAGAAATGCTATGGATGTAACAGAAGCAGAAGGTATTAAGAAGAGGTAGCAGGAATACACAGAAGAACTATACAAAAAGCATCTTTATGACCCAGATAGCTACGATGCTGTAGTCATTCACCTAGAGCCAGACTCATAGAATGTGAAGTCAAGCAGACCTTAGAAAGTATCAGGATGTACAAAACTAGTGGGGGTGATGGAATTCCAGTTGAGGTATTTCACATCCTAAAAGATGATGCTGTTAAAACGCTGCACTCAATGAAGTCAGAAAGAGAAAGATAAATATATTTGGCAAAACTAATACAATTATGTAAAGTTTAAAAATAAAATAAAATTTAAAAAAAATCGTATTCTAATGCATATACACAGAATATAGAAAAGTGGTACTGAAAAATTTACCTGCAGGGCAGCAGTGGAGAAATTGACATACAGAATAGACTTGTGGACATGGGAAAATGGAAGGAGAGGGTGAGATGTATGGAAAGAGTAATATGGAAACTTACATTGTCATATTTAAAATAGACACCCAATGGGAATTTGCTGTATGGTCAAGAAACTCAAACAGGGGCTCTGTATCAACCTGGAGTGTTGAGATGGGGAGGGAAATGGGAGGGAGGTTCAAAAGAGAGGGGATATATGTATATTTATGGCTGATTCGGTTTGAGGTTTGATAGAAAACAACAAAATTCTGTAAAGCAATTATCCTTCAATAAAAAAATAAATTAAAAAAAAATTGCTTCACTCAGTATGCCAGCATATTTGGAAAGCTTGGCAGTGGCCATGGGGCTGGAAAGGTCAGTTTTCATTCCAATCCCAAAGAAGGGCAAAGCCAAAGAATGTTCAGACTACCACACAATTGCTCAAAATTCTCCAAGCCAGGCTTCAATAGCACGTGAACCATGAACTTCCAGATGTTCAAGCTGGATTTAGAAAAGGCAGAGGAACCAGAGATCAAATTGCCAACACCCTTTTGATCATTGAAAAGGCAAGAGAACTTCAGAAAAACATATACTTCTGCTTTATTGACTACACCAAAGCCTTTGACTGTGTGGATCACAACAAACTGTGGACAATTTTCCAAGAAATAGGAATACCAGACCACCTTACCTGCCTCTTGAGAAATCTGTATGCAGGTCAGGAAGCAATAGTTAGAACCGGACATAGAGCAACAGACTGGTTCCAAATTGGGAAAGGAGTACGTCAAGGCTGTATAATGTCACCCTACTTATTTAACTTCTATGAAGAGTACATCATGTGAAATTCTGCACTGGATGAAGCACAAGCTGGAATCAAAATTTCCGGGAGAAATATCAATAACCTCAGATACGTAGATGATACCACCCTTATGGCAGAAACTGAAGAGGAGTGAAGAGCCTCTTGATGAAAGGAGAGTGAAAAAGTTGGCTGAAAACTCAACATTCAAAAAATGAAGATCATGGCATCTGGTCCCATCACTTCAAGGCAAATATATGGGGAAACAATGGAAACCATGAAAGACTTTATTTTCTTGGACTCTGAAATCACTGCAGATGGTGACTCAGCCATGAAATTAGGAGACTTGCTCCTTTGAAGAAAAGCTCTGATCAGCCTAGACCATATATTAAAAAGCAGAGACATTCTTTTGCTGACAACGGTCCATCTAGTCAAAGCTATGGTTTTTCCAGTGGTCTTGTATGGATGTGAGAGTTGGACTGTGAAGAAAGCTGAGCGCCGAAGAATTGATGCTTTTGAACTGTGGTGTTAGAGAAGACTCTTGAGAGTCCCTTGGACTGCAAGGAGATCCAACCAGTCCATTCTGAAGGAGATCAGCCTTAGGATTTCTTTGGAAGGAATGATGCTAAAGCTGAAACTCCAGTACTTTGGCCACCTTGTGCAAAGAGTTGACTCATTGGAAAAGACTCTGATGCTGGGAAGGATTGGGGGCAGGAGGAGAAGGGGACGACAGAGGATGAGATGGCTGGATGGCATCACTGACTCAATGGACGTGAATCTGAGTGAACTCCAGGAGTTGGTGATGGACAGGAAGGCCTGGCGTGCTGCAATTCAAGGGGTCGCAAAGAGTCGGACACGACTGAGCAACTGAACTGAATTGAAGTGACTTATTTAAGTTATGTTAGAACCCAGACTGTCTGGTTCCAGAGTTAAATATTTAAACACTAGGCTCACCACCTTTTTTGACTGCAAGTGTGCATTATTCCCAAGCTTCATCATCAGCTTTTCCTCTAGAGAGAAGAAACTCTTAGAGTTGGACTTTTTCCAGCCTCTAATGAAGACTCAGAGTTATACAAGGCAGTATTTTTTATAATGATACCAAGCAATGTTCTGGTAGATGATAATTTTTTGAAAGTTATCTTTCTAAAAATATCTAATAAATTATCTACTGTAAGGTAGAAATAATCATTTTTGGGGTGCGGGGGAAATAAAGTGAGTCTTGCCTATGATATGTAGTTAGCCAAAATTAAATGGTCAGAAACCCAGTTAATATAACCAATTGGGTCAAATTATATGACATCATTTAAATGAAATTCAAATACAAAATGATACCTGCTGCTGCTGCTAAGTCGCTTCACTCATGTCCAACTCTGTGCAACCCCAGAGACAGCAGCCCACCAGGCTCCCCCATCCCTGGGATTCTCAAGGCAAGAACACTGCAGTGGGTTGCCATTTCCTTCTCCAATGCATGAAAGTGAAGAGTGAAAGTGAAGTTGCTCAGTCATGTCCAACTCTTAGTGACCCCATGGACTGCAGCCTACCAGGCTCCTGCCTCCATGGGATTTTCCAGGCAAGCGTACTGGAGTGGGGTGCCATTGCTGTCTCCGAAAATGATACCTAAGAATTCACAATTGTTTAAATTCTGATGTGTATCAACAATCAAAAGGAATAAAACAGATGTAAAAATCACACTGGGTACATGATCAGGTTTTAACCATGTTGCTTTTGTTATGAAATAAATAGATTTTATTTATTTAAGAATCTATTTATTTCATGTAAGAATCTATTTATTTAATATCAAAAGCAACATGGCTGCTGCTGGTTCCAGTTTAACACTTTTTATTCTATTAAGAAATCCTACTAATCATTAAACATCATGTTACTAATAACACTTGTATTTAATGTCATCATCAAAAAGATTGCAAAACATAAACTTTTTCCTTTCAGATATTCTATAGGAATAAAATTCTGTTCACAAGGAATTTCTGAAATGAAGAATTTTAAAATAAACTTCTCCAAAATTTTATTTTATAGAAATACTATAATTGGAAAATTAATTCATAATAGTTTCGATATACCAGATGACACATACTCTTAATTACTTGTGAGTCTCCTTAATAGTATTCCAGTTTTAATTGTTTTTTTCTCTCAGAAGAATGATTAGAAATAAATTTGAATGCAAAGATTCTGAAGATCTCTTAAAACTACATATAAAATCTATTTCTTAATTGTCCACAGATTAAAATAGTCGTTTCTTGAAAACTACAGTGCTAGGGTATTATATGTAAAAAAATGTGGTAGAATTACTGAATTAAACAGTCAACAGTACTTGTCTCATATTTTATCTCTGGTCCTCTCAGTAGCAGTCCAAACTTGGGCCTATTGTAATGATCTATTTCATGGACAAAGGGTAAGAATGACTATTCTGATACTGACATCTTGAACTTGTTACAGGATTTAAATTTAAAAGACATTAATAGTGGAAAATATTGGTTCTACTAAGGCACTCCTATGATAAGATTTGTAATTAATAATCTCCTTATGTTCTAAAAAACAATGGTGAAGGTCAGTTGAAATCTGTTCTTGATGAAAAAAATGGTTGCTTTGAGCTGTTGATGTAATCCCTCTACAAGCAGGATCTATCCTGCATCAAACACAGCACAGGGTGAAAGAAGCCAAACAGAAGTACTTGTCTAGACTTTAAGATATTTTAAGATTGAACTACATACTGAACTTCATTAACGTGGAAGGAAATAATATACTGATTCTTTGCACAAAGAACTAGGTGAAAAGGAAAGTTGAATTAGATTATGCAGAAGGGAAAGAAAGTGAAGGAAGAAAGAAAGACACATCGAGACAAAGAGATAACTCTTACTTCAATGTGAACTCACCTGAAAATTGATTATGTATTGTTGGCTTTAAAATAAATTTAGGAAAGACATTTCTAAAACGACAATGAATTTGTGAAGTGTTATAGATGCAATGAATTTTTACATTTCAACCATTTCAAAGTGTTGCCTAAGAATGTTATCCTAATTCCCACACCCCAAAAGCATGTGGAAGCATGTTATCAGGTGCTTTGTTGACTTTACAGAACTGCTGATATAAAACTTATTAAAAAAAAACAAAACTTTTTATTTTGTAGTGGAGTACAGCCAATTATCAATAATAGCTTCAGGTGGACAACGAAAGGTCAGGAATACACATTCATGTATCCCTTCTCCCCCAAACTCCCTCCCATCCAGGCTGCCACATAACATTAAGCCTAGTTTCCTGTGCTATGCAGTAGGTCAGTGTTGCTTATCTATTTTAAATATAGTATATATCCATTTAAATTATTATCCGTTTAAACATAGTGTGTACACGTCCATCCCAAACTCCCTATCCCTTCCCCAATCCTTTACCCCAGCAACCGTAGGTTCATTCTCTAAGTCTGTGAAGCTTTTAGATTTTTAAGTTCATTTGTATCATTTCTTTTTAGATTCCACAAACAAGAGATGTTGTACAATATTTCTTCTTCTCTGTCTGACTTACTTTACTCAGGATGATAATCATTACATTATCTGAAAAAGTGTAAACTATTTTGCATTTATCACTTAAAATTTTTGCAATGCTGGTTTATGATTATGGAATTATTTCTTCACCTCTCATACATTTCCCAACTTGTCTTCATTTTGGCTTCTATCTGCCATCAAAAACAACTACCTTGGAACAATCCCAGGAAATTCTCTAATCATTTATCCCTTTCTGGTGTATTGGTTTCCCTGGGCTACTCTGATCACAGAAATTTATATTCTCATAATTACTGGAGGTCAGAAGTCTGCAGTCAAGGTATCAGCAGAGCCAGACCACCTTCAGAGACACTGAGGAAGAATCCTTCAGTGAGTCTTGTTGCCTTCTGGCGGTGGTGTCAATCCTTGTAATTCCTTGGTTTGCAGGTGCCACCTCAGTGTGTGCTCCGTGGTCATGTGGCTGTCTCCCCTGTGGCTGTGTCTCTGTGCTTATGTGAATAAATCTCCCTCTTCTTTCTCTTATAACAACACCAATCTCTGGATTACGGATCCTACTCCAGTTTAACTTAATCTTACTTGATTACATCCACCAAGTCCATGTTTTCAAATGAGGTCACATTCCCTGGTACGAGGTTAGGACTTGAACATACTGTTTTGGGTAACATGGTTCAACACAAAGTATTCAGTCAATAAGAATCCCCTATATTCTCTCTGATGCATTTGAGACTATCGACCTTTTCTGTTGATAATCCCCTTTCTTGTCTTCCATGATACTGAATTTTTCTGTTGTCTTCTTTAACTTTGTTTGGCTGTGTCTTCTTGACTGTTTTATCTTGTTTTCTACATTCCCAGAATTTTGTCTTTAGTTCTTTCTTTTCTCCCAAAGTCTGAGTCTCCATGCATTTAATAATCATATACTGGTAACTACATGTATTTCTATTTGCTGGAAACTGGCTATGTAGAGAAAATTAATTATAGTTTCTGCTTGGAAATTTACAATAAAACTGGGATATATGTATTATATCAGTAAGTATAAAGCTGAGTAAAAGTAAGATAAATAATTCAATAAGAAAGTCTGCAAAATTGAGAAGACACAAACCAGATTTTGACAAAAAAAAAAAAAAAAGAAGAAGAAAATGAGTACATATTCACCAGGTTAATTTTCATGACTTTCTACTACACTTTTCCTGGAGAAGGAAATGGCAACCCACTCCAGTATTCTTGCCTGGAGAACCCCATGGACAGAGGAGCCTGGCAGGCTACAGTCCACAGGGTCGCAGAGAGTCGGACACGACACGACTGAGCAACTTCACTTTCACTTTCACTCACTACACTTTTGTTTTTCTTGATGGATAGGTTTTAATAATAAAGTGTATTTCTTTAACAAATACAAGAATATCCGTATTGTTTCTACTTGTGTTAATTTTTAATAACTTTTTATAGAATAGTTTTCAATTCATAGAAATATTACAAAGATAGTGCCAAGAATCCCTCAGTACTTCAGCTACCCCTACACTTAGCATCTCACATTGTAGTTGTTGCTGTTCAGTCATTAAGTCGTGTCTGACTCTTTGCAACCCCATGGACTATAGCCTGCCAGGCTCCTCTGTCTCTGGGATTCTCCAGGCAAGACTACTGGAGTGGTTTGCCATTTTCTTCTCTAGGGTATCTTCCAGAACCAGGGATCTAAGGTGTTTCCTGCATTGGCAGGCAGATTCTTTAACCACTGAGATACCAGGGAAGTCCAGCTTATTATGTTAACCATATTATTTGTTACAACTAATGAACCAATGTGGATACATTGTATTCAACTAAACTCCATGCTTTACTCAGATTTCCTTCAGTTCAGTTCAGTTCAGTCGCTCAGTCCTGTCCGACTCTTCGTGACCCCATGAATCGCAGCACACCAGGCCTCCCTTGTCCATTACCAATGCCCGGAGTTCACTCAGACTCACCTCCATCAAGTCACTGATGCCATCCAGCCATCTCATCCTCTGTCGTCCCCTTCTCCTCCTGCCCCCAATCCCTCCCAGCATCAGAGTCTTTTCCAATGAGTCAACCCTGGAGTTTCAGCTTCAGCATCATTCCCTCCAAAGAAATCCCAGGGCTGATCTTCAGAATGGACTGGTTGGATCTCCTTGCAGTCCAAGGGATTCTCCAAGATTTCCTTAGTTGTTACCTAATGTCCTTTCTTTTTCCAAAGTCCCACCCAAATTATATTACATATAAATATCAGATTATATTTAGTCATCATGTTTTTTAGGCTCATCTGGACTGACAGATTTTTAGACTCATTTCCTTGACAATTTTGAGGGGGACTGATCAGCTGCTTTGAAGAATGTCTCTCAGTTGCAGTTTGTCTGCTGTTTTTCTCATGACTATATTGAAGTTATGGGTTTAGGGAGGAAGCCTACAGAAAGGAGTGTCACTCTTATTACATTATATCAAAGGTACCTTCTATCAACATGATATCACTGATGATGTTCACTGGTATTATCTGGCTGAAGTGAAGTTTGTAAGATTTCCACACTAAGCTATTTGTCCCTTCCTGTATTATGTTTGTTGTAAACCAGTTACTAAGCATAACTCATACAAGAAGTGGGAAGTGAAACCCCAACTCCTTGCTGGGAGGGTCTACATAAATTATTTGGAATCCTTCCATACTGAAAATCTGTTTCTTCACTCCCACTTACTCCATCATTTATATATCCCAGTATGGATTTGCAGATGTTTCTTTTTTGTAACTTTTTTTGTTGACCATTTAAAAAAATAATTTTAACTATTTATGTATTCACTATGCTGGGTCTTCATTGCTGCCCAGGCTATTCTCTATTTGCAACAAGCGGGAGCTACTCTCTAGTTGTAGTGTTCTAGCTTCTCATTGTGGTGGCTTCTTGTTTCAGAACATGGACTATAAAGGGTCAGTAGTTTTGGCACTGGACTCTGTAGCTGGGCTCCTGGCCTCTAGGGCACAGGCTCAATAGTTGTGATGCACAGGCTTACTTGCTTAAGGGCCATGTGGGATCTTTCTGGATCAGGGATCGAACCCATGTCTACTGCATTGGCAGGCAGATTCTTTATCACTGAGTCACCAGGGAAGCCACTGCAGATGTTTATTCTTTAGATGATAATCCAATTGTGCGTGTGTGTGTGTGTGTGTATTAGCCTGTCTGTTGTCTCTGATTTTTTGTGACCCCATGGACTGTAGCCTGCCAGGGTGCTCTATCAGTGGGGATTCTCCAGGAAAGAATACTGTAGTGGATTACCATGCCCTTCTCTGGGGGACCTTCCTGACCCAGGGATTAAACCCGGGTCTCCTGCATGGCAGGCAGATTCTTTACCACATGAGCTACCAGGGAAGTCCATAATCCACCATTACATATTTACATTTTTTCTCAAATTGTCCCAACTTTGGCCATTGAGAATTCTTTTAGGTTGATGCCAGTGTACTTTTGGCATGTCCCCAGCTTTTTTTTTTTTTTTTTTAATACATCCTTACTTTCTAGCACTACAAGATGATTCAGGATCATCTTATAGATTCCTGCCCCAGGCCTAGAATCAGTGATTTCTCCAAGAAGCCCTGGTTCTTTCTGTTGGAGAAGAGTATAGAAACAAAGATCTGGATACTGACCTATGCTTGTTTCACTGGAGTGCTATTTTCTTCCAGGTTCTTTCAGCCAGCAGAGCTACGAAATTTATGCATGTATCTCAGTCTATGTTTATACATATACCTATGATAACTTGTATATCCACCTATTTGTATATTAAGCCAAACATGAATTCAGGCTAATGGATCTGACCCTAACTTAAAACTATTAATACAAGGTTTATTCTAGCCTTCCTCCTTGCTTGCCTATCATCTTCCTTTTCAATGGTGAGAAGCCTGGTTCCCACCATCTAGTATCTGTTTGCGTAAGTGAAAGTGAAAGTCGCTCAGTCGTGTGCTTCTCTTTGTGACCCCATGTAGCCCTCCAGGTTCCTCTGTCCATGGAATGCTCCAGGCAAGAATACTGTAGTGGGTTGCAATTTCCTTCTCAAGGGGAAGCCTGCATTGCATGCTGATTCTCTACTGCCTGGGCTACCAGGGAATCCTCTGTTTTCATGAGTGCATGTTAAGTCATTTCAGTCATGTCCAACTCTGCAACCTTATAGATTGAAGCCCACCAGGCTCCTATGTCCATGCCCTCCTCTAGGTTATCTTCCCGATCCAGTGATCAAACCTGTTTCATAGGCCTCCTGCCTTGGTAGATGGGTTCTTTACTACCAGCACCACTTGGGAAACCCAAATATCTATTCAATTTTATTTAATCCTAGTATAAGAAGGTTAAACTTTCTTTTTCTTTTTGTCACTGTCTTTGAAACAAATTATATTCCAATTAACAAGAGCTTTGGCAAAAAAAAAATAAATTATTTTATTCTTTGAAGAACATTCAATAAAAGTTGTATTCAGAGAAGAAGATTATTTGGGACATGATCCCTCAAGAGCCTTGATGATCCAGATCTCTACCACAGAAACAAGACAATGAAAAATTATGTATGAAAAAAGTATTTGCAGATAAAATAGTTTTATTTACTATAAATCAGTTTATCTTTGATGAGGGTGTCTTTGGTTTATGTTTAACCATTTCCTAACTACAAATTATACAGAAAGAACACCCTTTTATTAAGTATTTATGAATCAGGCTCTTTGTATGGCCTTTCTCATGTTATCCCACATAAAATCCTTACATTTTCATAAAAAAAAAAGAATACTCCATGATTTTGAGTGATAGATCTTTTTCAAATATATTTTACCTTCTGATTCTCCTAAATGCTTATGAGGAAGAAATTCATAACTCCATTTTACAAATGAGGGAGCTGTCTTGAGAGAATATAAATGAAGTGACTGGGGAATAGCCAGTGGTAGAGCACTGATTCTAGATCGAGTACTTTTTGATGACCACTACTCTGTGTATTTGGAGAAGGCAATGGCACCCCACTCCAGTACTCTTGCCTGGAAAATCCCATGGATGGAGGAGCCTGGTAGGCTGCAGTCCATGAGGTCGCTAAAAGTTTGACACGATTGAGCGACTTCACTTTCACTTTTCACTTTCATGCATTGGAGAAGGAAAGGGCAACCCACCCCAGTGTTCTTGCCTGGATAACCCTAGGGATGGGGGAGCGTGGTGGGCTGCCGTCTATGGGGTCGCACAGAGTCAGACACGACTGAAGTGACTTAGCAGTAGCACTCTGTATGTTATATGTCATTTTACAATGATTTAAAGATCCAAGAAGTTATACCAGACTTAAATACACTTTTGTATAAATTTACGAGGCTTCCCAGGTGGCTCAGTGGTAAAACAAATCTGCCTGCCAAGCAGGAGACGCAGGTTTGATCCCTGGGTTGGGAAATTCCCTGGGGAAGAAAATGGCAACCCACTCCAGCATTTTTGCCTGGGAAATTGCGTGGACAAAGAAGGCTGGTGGGCTACAGTCCATGGGGTTGCAAAGAGTTGGACATGACTGAGCCACTAAGCACAGCACACATAAATGCATAACCCTATCAGAATTATCAACCCATGTCCACATAAGAAATAATTTGATTAGCTACAGTAGTGTTTTCACATGACCTTCAGTTTTCTAACCTTTAGTTTCACAGTTCCAATAATTTCCAAAGTTGCTTAGTGCAGCACATTTTCTCCCCTTTCTCCTTTCAGTGAGGCTAGGTCACACTGAAAGGCTAGGTCACACATTTGTATTACACTTAATATTTTTTACATTCTGTATTTCATCCTGAGTTCCCTCCACTTTGGAATTTGGGGAATTTGGTTATATTAATGTTTACTCTTGTACTATAAAGTTTTATGAACTGTTGATAAAACCATAGTGTCATCTACCACCGCCATACAGAATAGTTTCACTGCCCTAAAAAATCCTCTGTGTTTCACCTAATCAAATTGTGAATTTTAGCTCACTAATTTTTATTATCTGATTCCCTTGTACTCCAGTAAATCTTTTACTGTCTTGGCTAAAGCCCTGAACTGTCTTTCCTCTGAATTATTATACCGGAGGTTGGGAGAGAAGGGGAATATAATACTGAAACATTCATTTTGTTTCCAAATGAGGAATTTCAGCTGTGAAAAACTACTTTCTTTTGCATTATATTTCTTAATGCATCAGTGTAGCAGTTCAATGAACCAAATCTGGCTACAACCAGATTTAATGAATTTGTCAAAATATCCATATTTTATTACATTGTTTATCTTAATTTATTTGTTACAGCTTTTCATAATTGTGGCTGTAGTGTCATATGCTGACATTAGTAGAAATTCTTCAAATGTTTCATCATTAAACTTCAAATTTCCATCTTTTCCTGTTTGTTTAATTAAGAAATCAAATAACTGAGGTTTGCCAAATATCTTTTTATGGTCTATGGCAGCTATCAATGGGTTTTGAAATTTTGATTTTTTTTCTTTTAAAATATTTGTTTATTTATCTGGCTGTGTTGGGTCTTAGTTGCTGCACCAGAGATCCTTGTTGCATCATGTGGGGTGTTTTTAGGAGTGCACAATCCCTCTAGTTGTGTTTCACAGGGTCTAGAACACATGGCTTTCAGTAGTTGTGGTGCACAGGCTTAGCTTCTCCACAGCATATGGGATCTTAGTTACCCAATGGATTAGTACCAAATAGGGATTAAGCCCACATTCCCTGAATTTCAAGGCAGATTCTTAACCATTGGATCACCAAGGAATCTTGAAATTTTCATTTATTAAGATAGTTATGTCAAGACACTCCCTAAGTTGAGGCATCAGTCACTAGTGAAGAGGCATCTAGGGCCTAACATATAGAAAATGAAGTTGTTTCACCAACTCTATCCTGAGAAAGTCTACTTTACCTTCAGCAGGTTGATGCCAAAACCTGGGCAGTTCAAAAAAATTAGAGATGGGACAAGCAGGAATAATGATTAGGTATATGATCTTGTCCCCCACTTAGCTCATAGATGGAAGACTCCAAACATTCTTGAATTTGCCAGAGACCAGATTTTACATGGCTATTATTTTGTGTTTTATGTCTGGGCTATCCAACTTCCGGAGTTTACTCAAACTCATGTCCATCAAGTCATTGATGCCATCCACCAATCTCATTCTCCGTCGTCCCCTTCTCCTCCTGCCCCCAATCCCTCCCAGCATCAGGGTCTTTTGCAATGAGTCGACTCTTCACATGAGGTGGCCAAAGTATTGGAGTTTCAGCTTCAGCATCAGTCCTTCCAACGAACACCCAGGACTGATCTCCTCTAGAATGGGCTGGTTGGATCTTTTTACAGTCCAAGGGACTCTCAAGAGTCTTCTCCAACACCACAGTTCAAAAGCATCAATTCTTCAGTGCCCAGCTTTCTTCACAGACCAACTCTCACATCCATAAATGACCACAGGAAAAACCATAGCCTAGACTAGACAGACCTTTGTTGGCAAAGTAATGTCTCTGCTTTTCAATATGCTATCTAGGTTGGACATAACTTTCCTTCCAAGGAGTAAGCGTCTTTTAATTTCATGGCTGCAGTCACCATCTGCAGTGATTTTGGAGCCCCCCAAAATAAAGTCTGACACTGTTTCCACTGTTTCCCCATCTATTCCCAAGAAGTGATGGGACCAGATGTCATAATCTTAGTTTTCTGAATGTTGAGCTTTAAGCCAACTTTTTCACTCTCCTCTTTCACTTTCATCAAGAGGCTTTTTAATTCCTCTTCACTTTCTGCCATAAGGGTGGTGTCATCTGCATATCTGAGGCTATTGATATTTCTCCCCGCAATTTTGATTCCAGCTTGTGCTTCTTCCAGCCCAGTGTTTCTCATGATGTACTCTGCACATGAGTTTGAGTAAACTCTGGGAGTTGGTGATGGACAGGGAGGCCTTGTGTGCTGCAGTTCACAGGGTTGCAAAGAGTCAGACACGACTGAGCGACTGAACTGAACTGAACTGATACTTGCAGTTCTTATGTCATGTAGCTGATTAATTAAAAATAAGAATAATATATTTTATCTCATCTCCATTTCTTCATTCTCTGATCCTCTTCTTTTTTATACAGAACCAAGCTTTTGACTTATTTTCCTCTGCCTATGGAAAATCTTTTAATATTCCTTGTATGGCAGGTCTATCAGTGATAAAATACCCCAGTTTTCTTACCTAACAAAGTCTTTACTACTTCATTTTTTGAAGGATACGTTTTATGGATATAGAATTCTTGGTTGGTAGATTGTTCTTTCAACACTGCAACTATTTCACCTACTCTCTTCTTCTGTGTTTTCTGATGATAAATTACTAATATTTCTTACCTAATAGATAAATTTTTTTTTCCCTTCATAGACTCTTCAGCATTTTCTCTTTACTTTGCTTTGTAGAAGTTTGAATGCGATAGCTTAGGAGTAAATTTTGATATTTATTCTGCTTGCTGTTGTCTAAGCTTCCTGGATCCATAGTTTGGAGTTGGTCAATAATTTTTGAAAACTCTTGGCCAGTACTACTTCAAATATTTTTTATGCTCTCCTATGTTTCTTCTCCTTCTGATATTCTAATTCTATGTATTTAATATATATAACTATATATATATGTATATATATTATTACTTTTGATTTTGTCCAAGAGCTCTTAGTGGTTCTCTGATTTTTAAAATTCTTCTCTTTATCTTTGAATTTTAGTTTGGAAAATTTCTATTGACCAATCTAGAAGCTCACTGATTCTTTCATTGGCCTTGTTTAGTCAACTGATGAGTCCACTAAAATCATTTTTATTTCTGTTATGTAAATTTTGATTTCCAGTATTTCCATCTGATAATTTCTCAGAATTTGTATCCATTTACGTTTCCCATATGTTTGTGCATGTTGTCTATTTTATCCATTTAGAGATTTTAGCATATTAATCATTGATATTTAAGACATTATGTCTGACACATCTGTGTCACATCTGAGTGTTATCAAAGTGTTTGCTTTGTGTTTTCAGACTATTTTTGTTGTTGCTACCTTGTGGCACAGCTTGTAAATGTTTGTTGAATTCTGGACATTTTGTATCAGGTAATAGCCATGAAATTAAAAGACACCTACTCCTTGGAAGGAAAGTTATGACCAACCTAGATAGCATATTAGAAAGCAGAGACATCACTTTGCCAACAAAGGTCCGTCTAGTCAAGGCTAGTTTTTCCAGTGGTCATGTATGGATGTGAAAGTTAGACTGTGAAGAAAGCTGAGCGCCAAAGAATTGATGCTTTTGAACTGTGGCGTTGGAGAAGACTCTTGAGAGTCCCTTGGACTGCAAGGAGATCCAACGAGTCCATCCTAAAGGAGATCAGTCCTGGGTGTTCATTGGAAGGACTGATGCTGAAGCTGAAACTCCAGTACTTTGGCCACCTCATGCAAAGAGTTGACTCATTGGAAACGACTCTGATGCTGGGAGGGATTGGGGGCAGGAGAAGGGGACGACAGAGGATGAGATGGATGGATGGCATCACTGCCTTGATGGACATGAGTTTGGGTGAACTCCGAGAGTTGGTGATGGACAGGGAGTCCTGGCATGCTGCAATTCATGGGATCACAAAGAGTTGGACAAGACTGAGCGACTGAACTGAACTGAATAGGAATTGAGGTAAATAGGCCTCTGCCATGAGAATTTATGATCTTATCAAGATCTGAAGTTTGTTTCATATTTGCTCAAGCCATAGGTGCCACAGACTTCAAATTTCTCTAGTGCCCTTCACTTTGTTTTTCTCTTGGAATTCGTGCTTTCCTGCATACCCTTCTGCAGAAAGAGTGTGTCTTACAGCAGTTTCATCTGTGATCAGTAGTAATCCCATAGGTGTGGGAACAAGATGTGGGAGGGTAAATTTTCTATAATTTTCCATTTAAGTCTCATTCTGATAGTGAGCTTTCCTCTTTGACTTGTGACCTTCATAAATGTTTTTCTCTTTTACAGCCTTTAGAAAAATACCCCCTCTCAGCATGAAACAGGAAGGAGTCTGGAGTGAGAGGAATGTCCTTCCCCATAATCCCAGGATAAGGCTCAGGTCAAGTTTTTTCTCTTGATGAGGAGGACTTTGGTTTGGAGAAGATCTGGGCATATTTCACAAGCATTACTCTCCCTTTGCCTCAGAAGACTCAGAAGGGGCATATTTTTCAGATCTTCATTTTGAGAACCTGGTGGGGTTCCGGGAAGTAAAGATCACAAAAGTGTAGGGGTCTCCTAAAGCCCCCAGGAGTTTCTCATCTCATTCTATCAATTATCTCCAGTAATTGTCAAGATGATCATTTAAATCTTGCCAGTTTATGGATCAAGTGACTTGTGTTCCAGATAAGCACTTCTTGGCTGTGATTCTCTGGATCTCACTCCAGATTTCAGGGTAGCAGTTTATTTACAAACCCATTCCTTTGTTGGGTTAAAGAAAACTTGCTGATTTTCAATTTATCCAGATTTTCTTCTTATAAGGACAGCAGAGAAGACTTGTTGAAACTAAAAGTTCTCTAGACTGTTTTTGGTTTGGGGCTCTTTTTATTTTTTATTCTGTTTTTGGCCATGCAATGTGGCTTGCAGAATCTTAGTTCCCTGACCAGATATTGAACCCATGCCCCCAGCATTAGAAGTAAGGAGTCCTAACCACTGGACGACAAGGGAATTTCCCCAAAGTTCTCTATATTGTTGATATCAACGTTTCAGCTGCTCAAATGCAAGAACGTCTTGACTGGATATAGTTTTTGATGACCTCAGGTCTTGACTTCTAAAAAGTTAGTGTAATGCATGACTGAGAATGGTCCCTGTGATCTTTGTTTAGCTTGAACAACTGAGACAATGTCTCAGACTAGGAGAATAAACAGAATTTGGTCTTTTCACAGGGGGATTAGTGCAAGTAGGGACACTGTCTCAAGTTATCTCCAGTTTCAACAACCTTGACCAGACAATGGGAGTCACTCAGACTGTAGAGGCATACAGTAGTCATCATGGTTTCCACACTGAAATAACAGTGACTCTGAAGAAAGAAACCAAGTCGTGCTAAGGACAAATCATTAATAAGTTGAACAAATAGTAAAACATTTGACTCAGTGTATGCTCAGATTTTGTTACAATGATGAATTTTTTCTTACAATGATGATTTTTGAACATAACTCATCTAAGAAAACTCCTTATATCACATAATGTGTCCTCCTAGCACAACTGACAGAATGGATTGACTTTGAATGAAACCAAAGTCCAAGGTACCACCAAGTTACCATGCTGTGAACTTTCTGGACCATAATGTATAGTTATGTTACAGACTGAATTGTACCTCCCCAAATTCATACACTGAAGCCTTTACCCGCAATATAACTGTATTTAGAGATAGGGCTTTAAGGGAATAAGGTAGGTACCTAAGATTGAATAAGGTTATAAGAGTGGATCCTAATCTGATAGGACTGGTGTCTTTATAAGAAAAGGAAGAGGTGCAGAGATTTCCCTTCCCTCCACATGTGCACAAAAGAAAGGTTATTGTGTGCCAGCTAGCAAGAGATAGGTCACTGAAAACCAACCCTGGCACCTTGATTCTGGATTTCCAGCCTCCCAGAAGTATGAGAAAATGACATGTGTTGTTTAAGTCAGCCAGTCTATATATCTTGCTATGGCAGCTCTAAGTACAAATGGTAGAGGTGACCTCTTGGTTCTGTATCAGTGACTATAAAGAACTAGGCACAACACCTGACTGACTCCCATGGATGTTGCAGATGCACATGGCACAAGTGGATATTTTTCTGCTGCTTCTACACAAGCCAACAGACAGCCTAGTCTCTAGAACTTTTGTTGTTCCGTGGATCAGTTATGTCCAACTTTTGCAACACCATGGACTGCAGCACTCCAGGCTTCCCTCTCTTTCACCATCTCCTGGAGCTTGCTCAAACTCATGTCCATTGAGTTGGTGATGCCACCCAATCATCTCATCCTCTGTCATCCCCTTCTCCTCCTGCCTTCAGTTTTTCCCAGCATCAGGCTCTTTTCCAATGATTTGGCTCTTTGCATCAGGTGGCCAAAATATTGGAGCTTCAGCTTCATCATCAGTCCTTCCAGTGAATTTTCAGGACTCATTTATTGGAGGATTGACTTGTTTGATCTCCTTGCTGTCCAAGGAACTCTCAAGAGTCTTGTCCAACACATTTCAAAAGCATCAATTCTTTGGTGTTCAGCCTTCTTTATGGTCCAACTCTCACATCCATACTAATATCCACTACTGGAAAAACCATAGCTTTGACTCTATGGACCTTTGTCAACAAAGTAATGTCTTTGCTTTTTAATATGCTGTCTAGGTTTTTCATAGCTTTTTTCCAAAGTGCAAGCATCTTTTAATTTCATGGCTGCAGTCACCATCCACAGTGATTTTGGAGCCCAGGAAAATAAAGTCTGTCACTGTTTCCATTGTTTCCACATCTATTTGCCACGAAGTGATGGGACAAGACGCCATGATCTTTAGAGCTAGAGACCTTGAAATCAATCCAAATGTTAATACCTCAAGAGCTGTCCTGAAGCCCACATCTCCTTCAGAACCCATGATATTACACATATCTGTGTACTGCTTTGTAGACTTTTGATGGAAACCTTCGTCAATAAACCATCAATATACCTCAGGCTCCAGGCTTCTGCACTAAAGAATCTATCAGTTCAGTTCAGTCACTCAGTTGTGTTTGACTCTTTGTGACCCCATAGACTGCAGAACGCCAGACTTCCCTGTCCATGACCATCTCCCAGAGCTTGCTCAAACTCATGTCCATCGAGTCAGTGATGCCATCCAAACATCTCATCCTCTGTCACCCCCTTCTCCTCCTGCCCTCAATCTTTCCCAGCATCAGGGTCTTTTTCAATGCTCTTAGCATCAGGTGGCCAAAGTATTGGAGCTTCAGCTTCAGCATCAGTCCTTCCAATAAATATTCAGGATTGATTTCCTTTAGGATTGACTTCCTTTCTGTGTGAGGAACTCTCAAGAGTCTTCTCCAACACCATAGTTCAAAAGCATCAATTCCTTGGCACTCAAATTTCTTTATGGTCCAATTCTCACATTCATATATGACTACTGGAAATATCATAGCTTTGACTAGACCGATCTTTTGTCAGCAAAGTCTCTGCTTTTTAATAGGCTGTCTATATTGGTCATAGTTCTTCTTCCAAGGAGCAGGCGTCTTTTGAAGTCATGGCTGCAGTCATGTAGCAATGCAAAGGATCTATAGCTTGCCCAATAGATTCAGAGATTATCTCACTACAAGTCATGAATCTAATGGAGCCTTCAAATAACAGTCAAACAGGGCCTTAGGTCCTTGGCCATCCTAACAAATCCACTGTTAGACACTGAGACAACAGGGTTCACTATAAAAGAGCCTGCCTCCAGAGAGAACACTTTCAGTGGACTAATGCAGCCTTCCAATATAATGACTGATCACCAACAGCCCACAGCATTAAGGGTCTGCAAAGTGGGCTGAACAGCATATCTCAACTCATTTTTATACTAACTATACTAACTATATACTTTATACTAACTATACTTTATACTAAAGATGCTAACTCATCTTTATACTTGTGAGCCAGCACTAAAGGCCTAAAAATTGTCAGGCTATTGCATATGAATATAGGGCTATAATACTAAAAGTATATCTATATGAAATTAGATACAATAACTTATTCATGAACTTAATATTTACATCGCACAAGTGTATGTCCAAATAAAGGGATTATGTTTAAGTCAAAGTATTTTCCTAACAAAGTCCAATCAAGAATGCTGGGCTATTTTGTTAGATTTATTCTGTAGTTATATTTTTAATTTCCTAAGACAGAGATTTAGCTCATTAATTTTTACACTCCTTTCCTAACTTAAGAATTTTAGTCTAACCATTTATCTCTATATATTGCTTCAACCCAACACTCCCAAGTTATGCTATCTAGTATTTCCAATATTTTAAATACCTAAAAATTGCCTAAGTTCCACAGTGATTTCTTCTATAATCGATGAGTTGCATGTGTTAATTTTATATTTCAAATGTAGTTTCATTTTGTCAACTTTTGTTGTTTTATCTTCCTTAATTGCAACCTCATCAGACAAGTTATACTACCAAATATTTCAGAGTTTTAAAAACTGCTTTTGTGACATGACCTATCATCATTTTTCATAATATCCAATATATGTATAAAACTGTGTTTCCTTCAACTGTGAAGGTACAATATTCTGCAAATATTATTAGTTCTAATTTGGCAATGGTGTGATCAAACCTGTCAAATTACTTATTTTCAAAATGTTTATTCTATAAACTAAGAGAGATGTGATAAAACAACACAAATAATGACACATTTGTTAATTTTCCCTGTAGATTCATTATTTTCCTCTTGCTCTCTCAATATTTCTCCTCCCTTCCCTCCCCATCCCTTTCTCCCTCCCTTGTATGTTGTTGGATAAAATTTAAAACATTTTTTAATAAATGGTTAAATGAATATTTTGCCATTATGCACTGATCCCCTTTACCTCTGCTAACGTTTTGCAATGTAATGGATTTTTTTTTCTTTCAGTTCAATTTGATAATCTAGATGTTCACTGCTGGATTTAGCCCAAGTAGTGTAATTATGATTATCAATTGTTTCTATTTTTTTCCTTACCATCTTATAAAAAGTATTCCCTATTCCTATACTTTTCTAAATTTCTCTTTTTCTGAATATTTTCAGTGTTCTTCTCCTTCTTTCTTAGGAAGAGAAATCTTTATTACTGTATTACAATAATTTAATGTTAAATTTGACCCTGAACTTCATGATGACCAGTATACAAAATCAAACACTGGTTCACAATTAGTTCTCCTTAACATCTGCAAATTTAGTGTGAAAACAGATGAAAATACCTTTTCTAAGAAGTGAATGTACATTGATTCAAATGTATTCTTTTTAATGGCTGAGTAATACTCCATTGTGTATATGTACCACAGCTTTCTTATCCATTCATCTGCTGATGGACATCTAGGTTGCTTCCATTGATTTTTTTTTTGAGAGAGAGAGAAAACTTATCTTAGTGTTAAAATCTAAAAGAATGTCTGGTATGGAACTCAATTTATATAAGGCAATACAACAAGATGTTTGTTTTTGACAACGGTTCACAGGAGAGGGGCAAGGGTGGTCAGAAACTAGTCTTTGTTTTTTTTTTTTAATTGAAATGTAGTTGATATTATGTTAGTTTCAGGTGTACTACATAATGCTTCAACATTTGCATACATTATGAAATGATCACCATGATAAATTAGTAACCATCTGTCCCCATACAAAGTTACTACATTATCACTGACCATATTCGTTATGCTTTTTCCCATGACTTATTTATTATCTAACTGGAGGGTATGTGCCTCTAAATCCTCTTCACCTATTTTGGTCACTCTTGCCTCCACCATCCCTTCTGGCAAACATCTCTTTGTTTTTTGTTTTCGTATCTATGAGTCTGTTTTCCTTTTGTTTTGTTTTTGAGTTCATGGGGTCGTTTTCTTTCTCTGACTTACTTCACTGTAAGTCAGAGAAAGAAACTTGTAACATTTTAGCTCCCCAAGTGTCCTTCCCAGTAGCAGGATAAAGTGGCAGCAATAGATATCCTAGAATCTCAATGACTGGTGATGATATTTCTATTTGTCCTTACACGTAAAAATGCAAAACATAAAATGCAAACACATATAACATATTATAATTATACATATAGAAAGTTAAAAAAAATGAATTTTATATTTCATAAATGTGTTTCTTAACAATATTTTATACTTGTTTACATTATTTCTCATTCACACTACTTGTTTTTAATGGGCAACCTATAGAATGACAGTATATGTTTTTCTAGCCCCAGGGTCCAGGCCATGTGGCATTACCAGTCACCAGGGCAGAGATAAAGAGATGCAAATGTATACAATTTCTTAAAGCTTCTGCCCAGAGATCACACAAGTCACCCAACTATCATTATTATTCCTACCAGGTCCCAGGCATGTTTTAATTAAAAATCACTGTGAAGTACAGTTCTACTGTGAGCCTCCAACATCCTCCTTTCATCAGTTCCTGGTTTTCTTCAGTTTAACATTCATTCTGCAGTACTAACATTTATATTCTATTTCATTACTAATTTCCCTATTTTCTGTGAAATTTAGTTTTATATCTAAATGGGTTTATTTCTTTGTACCACTGGTGCCTTCCAACTGTGGCTTCTCTCTTACTGAGATCTTGATGTTGATTTTTTTCCCTTGAAATTCATAATCAAAATTTTTAGACAGGCTTTTTGGACTCTGTTCCTTGATTTCTTGCATATTCATGAACTTATTTCTTTTATAGTAAAATGTCAACTTGACTGAATATAAAAAATCTTTTTTAAAAAGTCTTGAATTGCACTTCTTTTTCACATAAGGATTTCATAAACATTATTTCACTCATTTTTAACATGTGATTATGTGCAAGACTCTAATACCACTCTTACTGTCTCATCTCATGATTAATCCCCAGGATGGCCATAGAATGCTTTTGATTTTTTAACTAATTTAAATGTAATTTTCTTTACTTTTTTAAGTTACAAAGTAAGATGTACTATTTTAATAAGTCATATAGCACAGAAATAGAAAAAATGTCAATAACCTTTATGCCCTCCACTAATTTCTCCCTTAAGCTTTGCTTTTCTAAAAATATACCTATTAAGTTATAACACAGATAGAGAAAATGTACAAATCATAAAAATGAAGCAAATTATGTTTATAAATGTGAATACACCAATGTGATCAGCATATAGATAAGAAAACTACAACACCAGCATTCTAGAAGTACCTTCATGTTGCATCCCTTCCCCAAGGAGTAACCATTATTCTTAAAAAAAAAAAATATTTATTTTAATTGAAGGATAATTACAATATTGCAGTGGTTTTTGCCATACATTGACATGAGTCAGCCATGGGTGTACATCTGTCCCCCATCCTGAACCGCCCCCTCCCCACCTCCCTCCCCATCCCATCCCTCAGGGTCATCCCAGTGCACCAGCCCTGGGCACCCTGTCTAATGCATCAAACCTGGACTGGTGATCTGTTTCACATATGATAATATGCATGTATCAATGCTATTCTCTCAAATCATTCTACCCTTGCCTTCTCCCACAGAATCCAAAAGTCTGTTCTTTACAACTGTGTCTCCTTTGCTGTCTTGCATATAGGGTCATCATTACCATCTTTCTAAATTCCATATACTTGTGTTAATATACTGTATTGGTGTTTTTCTTTCTAACTTACTTCAATCTGTATAATAGGCTCCAGTTTCATCCACCTCGTTAGAACTAACTCAAATGTATTCTTTTTAATGACTGAATAATATTCCATTGTGTATATGTACCATAGTTTTCTTATCCATTCATCTGCTGATAGACATATAGGTTGCTTCCATGTCCTGGCTACTATAAACAGTTCTGTGATGAACATTGGGGTACACGTGTCTCTTTCAATTCTGGTTTCCTCAGTGTGTATGCCCAGCAGTGGGATTGCCGGGTCATAAGGCAGTTCTATTTCCAGTTTTTTAAGGAATCTCCACACTGTTCTCCATAGTGGCTGTACTAGTTTGCATATCCACCAACAGTGTAAGAGGGTTCCCTTTTCTCCACACCCTCTCCAGCATTTATTGCTTGTAGACTTTTGGATCACAGCCATTCTGGCTGGCGTGAAATGGTACCTCATTGTGGTTTTGATTTGCATTTCTCTGATAATGAGTGATGTTGAGCATCTTTTCATGTGTTTGTTAGCCATCTGTATGTCTTCTTTGGAGAAATGTCTATTTAGTTCTTTGGCCCATTTTTTGATTGGGTCATTTAGTTTTCTGGAATTGAGCTGCAGGAGTTGCCTGTATATTTTTGAGGTTAATTGTTTGTCCTGGGCTTTTGTTTGCTGGAAGATTACTGATTACAGTTTCAATTTCCGTGCTTGTGATGTGTCTGTTAAGATTTTCTATTTTCTTCCTGGTTCAGTTTTGGAAAGTTATAATTTTCTAAGAATTTGTCCATTTCTTCCAAGTTGTCCATTTTACTGGCATATAGTTGCTAATAGTAGTCTCTTATGATTTTTTGTATTTCTGTGTTGTCTGTTATGATTTATTCATTTTCATTTCTAATTTTGTTGACTTGATTCTTCTCCCTTTCTTTCTTGATGAGTTTGGCTGATGGCTTGTCTATTTTATTTAACTTCTCAAAGAACCAGCTTTTAGCTTTGTTGATTTTTCCCATGGTCTCGTTTCTTTTGCATTTATTTCTGCCTTAATTTTTATGATTTCTTTCCTTCTATTAATTTTGGGGTTCTTCATTTCTTCCTTTTCTAGTTGCTTTAGGTGTAGAGTTAGGTTATTTATTTGACTTTTTTCTTGTTTCTTGAGGTAAGCTTGTAGTGCTATGAACCTTCCCCTTAGCACTGCTTTTACTCAGTCCCATAGGTTTTGGGTTGTTGTTTTTTCATTTTCATTCATTTCTATGCATATTTTCATTTTTTAAAATTTCTTCTGTGATTTGTTAGTTATTCAGAAACTTGTTGTTTAGCCTCCATATTTTTGTGTCTTAAATAGTTTTTTTTTTTTTTTGCTGTAGTTGACATCTAATCTTACCGCATTGTGATCAGAAAAGATGCTTGAAATGATTTCAATTTTTTTGAATTTACCAAGGCTAGATTTATAGCCCAGGATGTGATCTATCCAGGAGAAGTTTCCATATGCACTTGAGAAAAAGGTGAAATTCATTGTATGGGGGTGATATATCCTATAGATATCAATTAGGTCTAACTGGTCTATTGTATCATTAAAGTTTGTGTTACCTTGCAAATTTTCCATTTAGTTGATCTATCCATAAGTGTGAATGGGGTATTAGAGTCTCCCACTATTATTGTGTTACTGTTAATTTCCCCTTTCACACTTGTTAGTTAGTATTTGCTTTACATATTGTGGTGCTCCTATGTTGGGTGCATATATATTTATAATTGTTATATTTTCTTCTTGGATTGAGTCTTTGATTATTATTGTCTTTATTTGTCTCTTTTCATAGCCTTTATTTCAAAGTCTATTTTATCTGATATGAGTATTGCTACTCCTGCTTTCTTTTGGTCTCGATTTGCATGAAATATCTTTTTCCAGCCCTTCACTTTGTCTGTATGTGTCCCTTGTTTTGAGGTGGGTCTCTTTTAGACAGCATATATAGAGGTCTTGTTTTTGTTTCCATTCAGCCAGTCTTTGTCTTTTGGTTGGGGCATTCAACCCATTTACATTTAAGGTATTTATTGATAAGTATGATCCCATTGCCATTTACTTTGTTGTTTTGGGTTCAAGTTTATACACCTTTTCTTTGTTTCTTATCTAGAGAAGATCTTTTAGCATTTGTTGAAGAGCTGGTTTGGTGGTGCTGAATTCTCTCAGCTTTTGTTTGTCTGTAAAGCTTTTGATTTCTCCTTCATATTTGAATGAGATCCTTGCTGGGTAGAGTAATCTGGGTTGCAGGCTTTTCTCCTTCATCACTTTATGTTTGTCCTGCCATTCCCTTCGGAGAAGGCAATGGCAACCCACTCCAGTACTTTTGCCTGGAAAAATCCCATGGATGGAGGAGCCTGGCAGGCTGCAGTCCATGGGGTCTCTGAGGATCAGACACGACTGAGCAACTTCACTTTCACTTTTCACTTAGATGCATAGGAGAAGGAAATGGCAACCCACTCCAGTGTTCTTGCCTGGAGAATCCCAAGGATGGGGGAGCCTGGTGGGCTGCTGTCTATGGGGTTGCACAGAGTCAGACACGACTGAAGTGACTTAGCAGCAGCAGCAGCAGCCATTCCCTTCTGGTCTGAAGAGTTTCTATTGAAAGATCTCCTGTTATCCTTATGGGAATTCCCTTGTGTGTTATTTGTTGTTCTTCCCTTGCTGCTTTTAATATTTGTTCTTTGTGTTTGATCTTTGTTAATTTGATTAATATGTGTCTTGGGGACGACAGAGGATAAGATGGCGGATGGTATCACCGACTCAATGGACATGGGTTTGGATGGACTCCGGGAGTTGGTCATGGACAGGGAGGCCTGGCATGCTGCAGTTCATGGGGTGACAAAGAGTCAGACATGACTGAGCAACTGAACTGAACTGAACTGGGGTCTTTCACCTTGGATGTATCCTGTTTGGGATTCTCTGGGTTTCTTGGACTTGGGTGGCTATTTCCTTTTCCATTTTAGGGAATTTTTCAGCTATTATCTCCTCAAGGATTTTTTCATGGCCTTTCGTTTTGTCTTCTTCTGGGATTCCTATGATTTGAATGTTGGGACGTTTGGCATTGTCCCAGAAGTCTCTGAGGTTGTTCTCAGTTCTTTTAATTCTTTTTTCCTCTCTGCTTCATTTATTTCCCCCATTCTCTTTTCCACCTCACTTACCCTATCTTCTGCCTCAGTTATTCTACTGTTGGTTCCCTCCAGAGTGTTTTTTATCTCATTTATTGCATTATTCATTATTGATTGACTCTTTTTTATTTCTTCTAGGTCCTTGTTAAGCATTTCTTGCATCTTCTCAATCCTCAATCTCATCTTCTCCTTCTCAATAGTCTCCAGGCTATTTATCTGTAACTCCATTTTTTTTTTTTTCAAGATTTTGGATCATTTTTACTATCATTATTCTGAATTCTTTTTCAGGTAGACTCCTTATCTCCTCCTCTTTTTTTTGGTTTGGTTGGAATATATCATGTTCCTTTACCTGCTGAGAATTTCTCTGCCTTTTCATCTTCTTTAGATTGCTATGTTTGGGGTGGCCCTTCTGTATTCTGGCAGTTTGTGGTTCTTCTTTATTGTGGAGGTTCCTCTCTGTGGCTGGAATTGGACGAGTGGCTAGTTAAGGTTTCCTGGTTAGGGAAGCTTGTGTCGGTATTCTGGTGGGTGGACCTGGATTTCTTCTCTCTGGAATGAAATGAAGTGTCCAGTAGTGAGTTTTGAGATGTCTGTGGGTTTGGTGTGACTTTGGGCAGCCTGTATATTAAAGCTCAGGGCTATGTTTCAGTGTTGCTGGAGAATTTGTGTGGTATGTCTTGCTCTGGAACTTGTTGGTTCTTGGGTGGAGCTTGGTTTCAGTGCAGGTATGGAGGCTTTTGGATGAGCTCTTATCAGTTAATGTTCCTTGGATTCAGGAGTTCTCTGGCGTTCTCAGGTTTTGGATTTAAGCTCCTGCGTCTGATTTTCAGTCTTATTCTTACAATAGCCTCAAGATTTCTCCATCCATATAGCACCAATGATGAAACATCTATGTTAATGGAGAAATGATTATCCACAGTAAAGACACCCAGAAAGTTTCGCTGAGTTACGTGGAAAAAAAAAGAGGGAGGAGGGAGATAGAGGTGACCAGGAGGAGACAAGGCGGAATCAAAAGGGGAGAGAGCAAGCTAGCCAGTAATCAAATCTCTATGTGCTCTCCACATCCTGGAACACCCAGAGAGGTTCACAGAGTTACATAGAGAAGAGAAGTGGGAGGAAGGAGATAGAGGGGGCCAGGAGAAGATGAGGGGGAGTGAAAAGGAGAGAGACAGATCTAGCCAGTAATCAGTTCCCTAAGTGTTCTTCACAGCCTGGAATATCCAAAGAGATTCACAAAGTTCGGTAGAGAAGAAAAGGGGGAGGAAGGAGATAGAGGTGACCTCCTTTTGAAGAGAATGAGCTGCCTTTCTTGGTGCCCGGTGTCCTCTGCCAGCTTTCAGAAATTGTTTTGTGGAATTTTTTTAGCATTCAAATGATCTTTCAATGAATTTATGGGGGAGAAAGTGGTTTCCCCATCCTATTCCTCTGCCATCCAGAGCAACCATTATTATAACAGCTAAAATAGCTTTGCTTATTTTTTAAAGAACAGAAAGCAAAGATTCACTTCATTGAACATCAGAAAGTAACATATTGTATGGCAATTGTTTCAATATTTTCAAAATCATTGGCTTGCTTTTTTTTTCTTTTGCTATGTATTCATTAGTTTTTATTGTGTGTGTGTGTGTGTGTGTGTGTGTGTGTGTATATATATATATATATATTTTTTTGAAATGTAGGTCCAGAGCAGTGGTGATAGTCTTAGCCTCTAGTTCAAAGTCACTTCACCTGCTCTCCAGAATGCTCTACCTTTCTCCATTCCCTCACAGCCCATGAAGTTTCCTATGTCCTCATACCTCACTATTGTTTAAATCTGCATTGCTCTAGTTAATGTGCATAAGCATCTATTTCTATACTTTATGTACTTATAAGCTTTTTTCATTTCTTTTCTTGAAAAATTCCTGTTTACATCCTTTTTATTTATTTTTTTAAATTTTATTTTATTTTTAAACTTTACAATTGTATTAGTTTTGCCAAATATCAAAATGAATCCGCCACAGGTATACATGTGTTCCCCATCCTGAACCCTCCTCCGTCCTCCCTCCCCATACCATCCATGCAGAAATTTCTTGTATTATATTTCTAATATATTCCAAATTAACCCTTCATTGGTTTTAGGCAGATTTCATATTCTGTCACTAGTCTTTTAACTTTAACTGGGTGATTTGGATTTCTGGATGACTAGTGATGTTGAGCATCTTTTCATGTGCCTGTTGGCCATCAGTATGACTTTTCTGAAAAATACCTACTCAGGCCCTCAGTCCATTTTTTAATCAAATTGTTCAGTTGTTTTGCTATTGAGCTGTGTGAATTCTTTTTATATTTTGGATACTAACTTCTTATCAGACACATCATTTGCAAATAAACTTTCCCATTCAATTGGGTTACCAACTGTTTCCTTGCCCTTTCTTCTAACATTGGCTCTTTTCCTACATGTTTAATCTTTTTACTTATAAGCATATCATCCATGCTTATTTCTTTCTGATTTTTACTAATTTTGAATGAGACACTTGTATCTGTTCACATATTTGCTGAACTACATTAAAGGTGAGAGATGTAAACTGAAGCAGTGGAAGTTCAGGATGCATCTTCATCATCTCTGTTTGGTCATCTCCTCTGTAAATGCTTTCTCTCGTTAACATTCCCATGTCCAGTGAGCAGAAAGTCTTGAGTTTTCACAATAAAGCCATATATTTCAGGTGTCTGTGGCATCTCTGCCCATTATTAATTTTTTTCATTGACATTTGATTAGCTGTTACCACAATGACTGAGGTATACACTCTTGTCTTCTTGCTCACTTTCTGAAAATATAACGTTAAGTATGAATCTTCTTATTCAATCTTCCCTCCCTCCTCAGGCTGACTTTATACACCTGTACTCTGCTCATGGGGCTTCCTGATGTCTCAGTGGTAAAGACTCTGCCCGCAATGCAGGAGACGTGGGTTCGATCACTGGGTGGGGAACATCCCCTGGAGGAGAAAATGGCAACCCACTCTAATACTCTTGCCTGGACAAGGACAAGAATTCCATTGACAGAAGATCCTGGCGGGCTATAGTCCATGGAGTCACAAAGAGTCATACATGAATGACCATGCACATATGCACTCTGCTCACACCTCCATGTCAGGTATCTTTATTATCTTAGAGCTGTTCCCTCTACTTTGAAGGACCTCTGTACTATTTAAAGCATCTCTAGGAGTTTGCATTTCTTCTCATCACCTTTTGCCATTTTGGTCCCAATAAGTTTTTCCTTTAATTTCTATTTGGAGGTTGTGCTTTGGACTATGACTGTCTCCTAGTCTCACTGAAGACAGAACAGTCCCTTTTTTTTATATGTGCTTGTTCTTTCAGTTGGTGTTACAGAATAAAATGGATAAATTTACAGAAGCAAACAATGCTTAATTCCCTGAAACTGGGTAAAACATTGGTCAGTAAAAATATTTTCTAATTTGCTCCTTTGAAACCTGTTATTATTATGAAATTTTATCTTTTTCTATAAGATCAGGTGATCTGATGCTTTGAAGTTGGTGTTTAATTACCACAGAATGCAAAATTTTGGACTCCAATATGGAATGTTAGTCCATGGCAATGATGTGAAAATTAGCATCCTAACAACAGTAGAATTTGTTGAGAAAGAAAATGTAAAGTTCTTGTGCTACTTAGTTTTATTAGGAAATGATTTCAGTAATGGACCAAAAAAGACTGATAATTATTCATAGCACTACTGAGGAGACGGTGATAGGTAACACAAGTTACCTACAAGTTAATTTATTAGTTAAATTTTTTTTAAGTGCAAATGATAGAAATTCAAACCATCCTTAAGAAAAAAAAAAAAAAAAAAAGAGTTTATTGATTCCTGTGAGTATTCCAAAAAGAGAGCTCACTTTAACCATGGCCAGCCTCCGAAGCTTAAAAAAAAATCTAGTGTTGCTGCAAATTCTGGTCAGTTCCAAGTTATTTATGAGAAGGACATAAATACTTCTTTGTTAGAAACCCCAAAAGAAAGAGAATTGCTTAATCACACATGAAAGATTCTCCTTTTCCCAAGTTCAGACTCTTTGACCCCACTTGCATCACACAACTGTGCAGGAATGTGTGTTGAATTCCACCGTGATCCACTGAGAAGAGTAGGACTTTTGTGTACAAGAAAGGGTGCTGGTAAAACAAAAGCTAAATCCAATTAATTAACTGGGTTGTGCTATTTCAATACCCTGATTGCAAATTATTTTGGGGAAGGATTTGCATTTCTACTATAAGTATGTGCAGAGTAACTGAAGTTTCTTTGTTTTGTTTAGAAGAGGATTGGAAGAGGGAATGAACTCTAAGATGAGGCTATTTCAGTGATCTTTATTCTTTAGTTGCAAATTGGAAAACCAAACACTCAAGATACTTACTCTCATAGTTTCAAGTTCTGCCTGGAATCTAGCTTTTAAGATACTCTCTTGGGACTTCTCTGGAATGCAAAATAGGAAGTCAAGAGATACCTGGAGTAACAGGCAAATTTGGCCTTGGAGTACAGAATGAAGCAAGTCAAAAGCTAACAGAGCTTTGCAAAGAGAAGGTACTGGTCATAGCAAACACCCTCTTTCAACAACACAAGAGAAGACTCTACACATGAACATCACCAGATGGTCAATACCAAAATTAGATTGATTATATTCTTTGCAGCCAAAGATGGAGAAGCTCTATAACGTCATCAAAAAACAAGAACAGGAGCTAACTGTGACTCAGATCATGAACTCCTTACTACCAAATTCAGACTTAAATTGAAGAAAGTAGGGAAAACCATTAGACCATTCATGTATGACCTAAATCAAATCCCTTATGAGTATAAAGAGGAAGTGACAAATAGATTCAAGGGATTAGATCTGATAGACAGAGTGCCTGAAGAACTATAGATGGAGGTTCATGACATGTTACAGGAGACAGTGATCAAGACCATCCCCAAGAAAAAGAAATGCAAAAAGGCAAAATAGTTGTCTGAGGGGGCCTTGCAAATAGCTAGAAAAGAAGAGAAGCTAAAGGCAAAGGAGAAAAGGAAAGATGTATCCATCTGAATGCAGAGTTCCAAAATAGCAAGGGCAGATAAGAAAGCCTTCCTCAGTGATCAAGGCAAAGAACAGAGGAAAATAAAAGAATGGGAAAGACTAGAGGTCTCTTCAAGAAAATTAGAGATATCAAGGGTAAAATTCATGCAAAGATGGGCACAATAGAGGACAGTAATTGTATGAACCTAATAGAAGCAGAAGATATTAAAGAGAGGTGGCAAGAATACACTGAAGAACTATACAAAAAAGGTCTGAGTGACCTAGATAGCCACGATGGTATGATCACTCACCTAAAGATCACTCCCGGAATGCAAAGTCAAGTGGGCCTTAGGAAGCATCACTATTAACAAAGCTAGTGGAGGTGATGGAATTCCAGTTGAGCTATTTCAAACCCTAAAAGATGATGCTATGAAAGTGCTGCGCTCATTATGCCAACAAATGTGGAAAACTCAGCAGGGCCACAGGACTGGAAAAGGTCAGTTTTCATTCCAATCCCAAAGAAAGCTCAAACAACTGCAATATTGCACTCACCTCACATGAAAAGTAATGCTCAAAATTCTCCAAGCCAGGCTTCAACAGTACGTGAGCTGTGAATTTCTAGATGTTCACTGGAATTAGAAAATGCAGAGGAACCAGAGATCAAATTGCCAAGATTCACTGGATCATTAGAAAATCAATAGAGTTCCAGAAAAGTATTTACTTCTGCTTTATCGACTAGTCCAAAGCCTTTGACTGTGAGGATCACAACAAATTGTGGAAAATTCTTAAAGAGATGGGAATACCAGACCACCTGATCTGCCTCCTGAGAAATCTGTATGCAGGTCAAGAAGCAACAGTTAGAACCAAATATGGAACAATGGACTGGTTCCAAATTGAGAAAGGTGTATGCCAATGTTGTATATTGTCACCCTGCTTATTTAACCTCTATGCAGAGTACATCATGTGAAATGCCAGGCTGGATGAAGCACAAGTGAGAATCAAGATTGTTGGGAGAGATATCAATAACCTCATATATGCAGAGGATACCACTCTTATGGCATAAAATGAAGAAGAACTAAAGAACCTCTTGATGAAATTGAAAGAGGAGAGTGAAAAAGTTGGCTTAAAACTCAACATTCAAAAAAACAAAGATCATGGCATTTGGTCTCATCATTTAATGGCAAATAGATGGGGAAATGATGAAAACAGTGAGAGACTCTTTGGGGGGCTCCAAAATCACTGCAGATGGTGACTGCACCCATGAAATTAAAAAAATACACTTGCTTCTTGGAAGAAAAGCTATGACCAACCTAGACAGAATATTAAAAAGCACAGACATTACCTTTCTGACAAAAGTCCATCTAGACAAAACTAGTTTTTCCAATAGTCATGTATGGATGTTAAAGTTGGATGATAAAGAAAGCTTAGTGCTGAAGAATTGATGCTTTTGAACTGTGGTGTTGGAGAAGACTCTTGAGAGTCCCTTGGACTACAAGGAGATGAGATCAAATCAGTTAATCCTAAGGGAAATCAATCCTGAATATTCATTGGAAGGACTGATGATGAAGGTGAAACTCCAATACTTTGGCCACCTGATGCGAAGAACTGACTTATTTGAAAAGACCCTGATGCTGTGATTGAATGCAGGAGGAGAAGGGGATGACAGAGGATGAGATGATTGTAAGGTATCACTGACTTCATGGACATGAGTCTGAGCAGGTTCCAGGAGATGGTGATGGACAGGTAAGACCGGAATGCTGCAGTCCATGGGTTCACAAAGAGTCAGACATGACTGAGTGACTGAACTGAACTGACAGTGGTTAAAACCCTGAGCTCCCAATGCTGGGTGCCAGGGTTCAATCCTGGGTCAGGGACCTACATCCCATGCATCACAACTAAGAGTTCCATGATGCAACTAAAGAAAGAGCATCCTACAATTAATGACTGTGCATGCTACAATGAAGACAAAAGATCGCACATGTTGTAGCTAATAGCTTGCACAGCCAAATAAATAAATATTAATAAATAAACGTATGTAAAAGATGTTCTTGTTTCTGTTGGAAGGGAAAGAATCAATCCATTGAGTTCTCTTGAAATCACAGGGAGGAGTGCAGAAGGTAGGACACCTGAATGCAGAGAAATTAAGTCTTTGTGGAGAAAAGAGATCTTTAGATCTCTGCATCAAGCCTTGGCAAAAATGTTCTATCTCTCAATTTTTCCGTAAAGAGATAGTTCAGCTCAGTCGCTCAGTCGCGTCTGACTCTGCATCCCCATGGACTATTTCAATGAGTAAGTTCTTCAAATCAGGTGGCAAAAGCCTTGGAGCTTGAGCTTGAGCTTCAGCATCAGTCCTTCCAGTGAATATTCAGGACTGATTTTCTTGAGGATTGACTGGTTGGATCTCCTTGCAGTCCAAGGGACTCTCAAGAGTCTTCTCCAAAACCATAGTTCAAAAGCATCAGTTATTTGATGCTCAGCCTCCTTTATGGTCCAGCTCTCACATTCATACATGACTACTGGAAAAGCCATAGCTTTGACTAGACAGATCTTTGTTGGCAAAGTAATGTCTCTGCTTTTTAATATGCTGTCTAGGTTGGTCATAGCCTTTCTTCCAAGGAGCAAGCTCCTTTTAATTTCATGGCTGCAGAAAATAAAGCCTGTCACAGTTTACATTTTTTCCTCATCTATTTGCCAGGAAATGATGCAACCCGATGCAAAGATTTTAGTTTTTTGGATGCTGGGTTTTAAGACAGCTTTTTCACTCTCTTGTTTTTAATTTCATCCTGAGACTCTCTAGTTCTTCTTCACTTTCTGCCATAGGGTGGTGTCATCTGCATATTTAAGGTTATTGATATTTCTTCCAGCAATCTTGATTCCAGCTTGTGCTTTATCCAGCCTGGCATTTCTCATGATGTACTCTGCATGTAAGCTAAATAAGCACGGTGACAATATACAGCTTTGATGTACTCCTTTCCCAATTTGGAGTCAGTCCTATGTCTGGTTCTAACTGTTGTTTGACCTTCATGCAGATTTCTCAGGAGGCAGTTAGGGTGTTCTGATATTCCCATCTCTTGAAGAATTTTCCACATTTTGTTGTGATCCACACAGTCAAAGAGTTTGGCGTATTCAATAAAGCAGATGTTTTTTTGGAACTCTCTTGTTTGTTCTATGTTCCAGTGAATATTGGCAATTTGATCTCTGGTTCCTCTGCCTTTTCTAATTCCAGTGAACCTCTGGAAATTCATAGTTCATGTACTGTTGAAGCCCGACTTGGAGAATTGTGAATATTACTTTGCTAGTGTGTGAGATGAATACAATTGTGTGATAGTTTGAACATTTTTTTAGCATTGCCTTTCAGGATTGGAATGAAAGCTGACTTTTTCCAGTCCTGTGGCCACTGTTGAGTTTTCCACATTTGCTGGCATGTTGAATGTAGCACTTTAGCTGCAACCATCTTTTAGGATTTGAAATAGCTCAACTGGAATTCCATCACCTCCACTAGCTTTGTTCATAGTGATGCTTCCTAAGGCCCACTTGATTTTGCGTTCCAGGATGTCTGGCTCTATGTGAGTGATCATACCATCACGGCCATCTGGGTCACTCAAATCTTTTTTGTATAGTTCTTTTGTGTATTCTTGCCATTTCGTCTTAATATCTTCTGTTTCTATTAGGTTCATACCATTACTATCCTCTATTGTGTCCATCTTTGCATGAATTGTACCCTTGGTATCTCTAATTTTCCTGAAGAGATCTCTAGTCTTTCCCATTCTATTGTTTTCCTCTATTTCTTTGCATTGATCACTGAGGAAATTCTTACCTGTCCTTGCTATTCTTTGTAACTTTGCATTCAGATGGATATATCTTTCCTTTTCTTCTTTGCCTTTAGCTTTTCTGCTTTTCTCAGCTATTTGTAAGGCCCCCTCAGACAACCATTTTGCCTTTTTGCATTTCTTTTTCTTGGGGATGGTCTTGATCCCTGCGTCCTGTACAAATTCACAAACCTCCATCCATAGTTCTTTAGGCACTCTTTCTATTAGATCTAATGCCTTTAATCCATGTGTCACTTCCACTGTATAATCGTAAGGGATTTTATTTAGGTCATACCTGAATGGTCTAGTGGTTTTCCCTACTTTCTTCAATTTAAATCTCAATTTTGCAATATGGATTTCATCATTTTTAGTGTTTTATGGCATAGTAGATCATGTATTTTGTACCAGTAATCAAGAACATCCTAAATGAGACCCAAGTTTATTTTGTTCCTTGAAAGTGAAAGTGAAAATGTTAGTTGCTCAGTCATGTCCAACTCTTTGCAACCCCATGGACTGTCTCCTGCCAGATTCCTCTGTCCATGGAATTCTTCAGGCAGGAATACTGGAGTGTGTTTCCATTACCTTCTCTAGGAGATTTCCCAATCCAGGGATCAAACCCAGTTGGCATGCATTTCAGGCAGACTCTTTACCATTTGAGCCACAGATTTCCTTCCATAAGAATTAACAGTCTGCTATTCTGGATATGTCACATTCACCTTGATGGTCTTTGATGTCCCTCTTCTCATAGCTGCTCTTGCTCTAGCCTGGTTTAACACCTAGCATATTTCCTCTGTTTAAACATCCTCATTTTACTTTTGACTTGACATTGTCTTGAGTCTTCTTTCAGAATCCAATTCAGCTCCTGCAGAATCTCTAACATGGATCTCTTTTTTACTCCTGAATTATAATTCGGACATATTTTGTTCCCTATTTGATTCACTCCTACTCAGTAACTCTCCTATGACTCTAGCATAAAGGACTCAGCTTCTAGGTTGCTCTTTCTAAGCAACTGATCATCATCTAGGAATTTGGAATTAAGAGAAAAGCATTGAAGGAAAATGAGAAAGAAGAAACAACTGGTGGAAAATTTCAAAATAAAGCTATTTGAGAGTATATTTACAATCTTGGTCCCACTTAAATCATGTTCTAGGATAACTAAATGGGATAAATTGTTTTGGAAACATTGTCTGTGTAAAGCAGGTAAGTTATGGAAAGATGATGATCTTAGATAATTTGGTAGTTAACTCCTAGGAGAATAATTGACTAATGTTTCAGGAAATCAGTTGAAACTCAACTTAGGCTGTCAGGTCATTAACATATAATTGCATTTAGGGTTTCTGTACTACCCTGTGAAACATGGATTCTCCCAGGGCTTAAGTTCAAATGAGTGTGTGGCTTATAGACAAAACAAAATGAAATAGAGGTACAAAGGACAAATTGGAATTGTTTCTTATTCAACTTTCCTACATCTGAGTGAATGACTTGTCAACAATGTTCATCCTAATATTCTCAAATATCATATGTTGCATTTCTTCACAGCAATCAGTATTTCAATAAATTTTGTATTGATATTTGTGTAGGAAGTGGTCACCTTTCCTCTTAATTAGTGATTTGGCTATGACATTTCCATATTGCTTTCTGCCACATCCTCATTTTGTGCAACTATAAAGTTTGTTTGGCCCCATTGTAAAAGTTGCATTACTCAGGAAGCTCTGTAGTACATGTACAGCTTATTGCATCTGAACTCAATACAGTGTATGTTCTTTCTGCTTTGTATGTGATAATAATTCAAGATGCTTGTTTTAATTTTAAATGCCTCCATGATGGCTTCTAACTAGAGAATGTTTAAGGTACTTGGTGATAATCCATATTTAGTATTTCCTTGGGAGTTAAGAAGAATTACTGAGCAGTCAGATTATTTTTTTTCTTTTTAGTTTTAGCACATTTTACATTGTTTCAATGCTCTGAGGGCACATATTTTAGTTGATCTCTTAAAAGGTAATCAAAGCTGTTCAACCAGTTGTGTGAAATTGGAAAGGCATACTTAAATTCACTAGTTGCTAAACAGCGAAGATGAATTTATTATTAAGGAAAGGACCTAGAAATGTGGTTGCCTACATTTTGAAAAAGAAATGTAATAACAATGGCAAAGTATGTGGTGAACACCATTCTAAAATATTTAGACATATTAATGCATTTGATCCACAAAAAATGAGTGCTGTAATTCATTTCATAAATGAGGAAATTGAAGCAACAGTGATTAAATTGCCTAAGGTCAAGCAACTGATAAATGCCAGTGTCAGGATGTAAATCCAGGAAGTTCAGGCTCAGAACGTGTACACATGGTCACCATAGAAGATTGTTTTTCAGGTGGTTGGATGGGTGGGCTGGCAGGCAGTGGAACCAGGTACACTGGGAAGTAAAAGGAAAGGGTAGGTTTTATGACAAACTGTGCTCACTTCTGGGCTTCCCTGATGGCTCAGATGGTTAAAAACAAACAAACAAAACAAACAAACAAACAAAAAAAACCAAAACCGCCTGCAATGCAGCAGACCTGGGTTCAGTCCCTGAGTCTGGAGGATCCCCTGGAGGACAGAATGGCAATCTGCTCCAGTATTCTTGCCTGGAGAATCCCCATGGACAGAGGAGCCTGGTGGATTACAGTCCATGGGGTCGCAAATAGTCAGACATGACTGAGAGACTAAGCACATGCTCACTTATGGAATTTGGAACCTAAATGATGGGATTGAAGGGAAGGATTTACTAAGATTTTATGTGTGTGTGCGTGTGTGTAAAAAATAGGACACAACGTTTGTTGTTTTTTAAAAATATAAATTCATTTATTTTAATTGGAGGCTAATTACTGTACAATATTGTAGTGGGTTTTGCCATACACTAACATGAATCAGCCATAGGTGTACATGTGTTCCCCATCCTGAACGCCACTCCCACCTCCCTCCCCATCCCTTCCCTCTGGGTCATCCCAGTGCACCAGCCCAGAGCACCCTGTCTCATGCATGGAACCTGGACTAGCGATCTAGTTCACATATGATGATATACATGTTTCAGTGTCATTCTCCCAAATCATCTCACCCTCGCCCTCTCCCACAGAGTCCAAAAGACTGTTCTTTACATCTGAGGACACAACTTTGTACTCCTGCCCCAGGCTGGCGTGATCTCAGGGTGAAAAAAGTAGCATTTACATTGAAAATGAGATACATGCTGACTCACTACTTTCAAATAATAGCTTTTCAGATAGATACCAAGTGTGAAATCACTAATAATATATTACCTTTAAATAGCAACTTCTTCAAAGATATATCTAATTTTCTATAGTTTTATTCTTTTTCTGAGGACTGCATACAGAAATCTCAACTTAGTCTGAATAGTTGCAGCTAATACCCATGCTTAATGGCTCCGTCTTTTTTCTCAATTCCTAGGATGGCATCACTGACTCGATGGACATGAGTCTCAGTGAACTCCGGGAGTTGGTGATGGACAGGGAGGCCTGGCGTGCTGCGATTCATGGGGTCACAAAGAGTCGGACACGACTGAGCGACTGATCTGATCTGATCTGAGGATGAATTTTCAACATGGTGTCATTAGTATCAGTATTTACAATTTTGTTTCATTCTTATTTTTTCTGAGGGAGATAGCAAAGTGAATAACTTTATTTTTCTTTTTTTTTCAACTCCCACCACCTAGTTTAGACACTCATCACCTTCTCTCTGGATTTTCATGAGTTTTCTAACTAGCCTTAAAAAAAAAAAAAAAAAACTATTTTTAATTAGAGGATAATACTTTATGATATTGTGTTGGTTTCTGTCATATATTAATATGAATCAGCCATAGATATACATATGCTCCCTCCCTCTTGAACTTTCATCCCATCTTCCACCTCCCACCCCTTCCCTTCTAGGTCATCACATAGCACCAGATTTGAGCTCCCTGCAGCATACAGCAAATTTCCACTGAATATATATTTTACATATGGTAATGTATATGTTTCCATGCTACTCTTGAAATTCATTCCACCCACTCCTTCCCCTGTGTCCACAGGTCTGCTCGCTATGTCTGTGTTTCCATTGCTACCCTGCAGATAGTTCCATCGATACTATCTTTCTAGAGTCCATATATATGTGCTAATATATGATATTTGTTTTTCTCTTTCTGACTTACTTCACTGTGTATAATAGGCTCTAGGTTCACCCACCTTATTAGTACTGAGTCAAATGCATTCTTTTTTATCACTGAGTAATATTCCATTGTGTATATGTACCACTTCTTTACCCATTTATTTGTTGGTGGGCATCTAGGTTGCTTCCATGTCCTAGCTATTGTAAATAGTGCTGCAATGAACATTGGGATACATGTGTCTGTTTTAATTATGGTTTCCTCAGTGTTTATGTCCAAGAGTGGATTGTTGGGTCATATGGTAGTTTTATTCCTAGGTTTTAAGGAATCTCTATACTGTTCTCCATAGTGACTGTACCAATTTGCATTGCCATCGACAGTGCCAGAGGGTTCTCTTTTCTCCACACCATTTCCAGCATTTATTGCTTGCAGATTTTTTTGATAATGGCCATTCAGGCCACTGTGAGGTGATACCCTGTAGTTTTGATTTGCATTTCTCTAATACTGAGTGATGTTGAGCATCCTTTCATGTGTTTATTAGCCATCTGTACATCAAGGCTGTATATTGTCATCCTGCTTATTTAACTTCGGTGCAGAGTGCATCATGAGAAATGCTGGGCTGGATGAAACACAAGCTGGAATCAAGATTGCTGGGAGAAATATCAATAACTTCAGATATGCAGATGATACCACACTTAAGGCAGAAAGCAAAGAACTAAAAAGCCTCTTGAAGAAAGTGAAAGAGGAGAGTGAAAAAGTTGGCTTAAAGTTCAACATTCAGAAAATGAAGATCATGGCATCCAGTCCCATCACTTCATGGCAAATAGATGGGGAAACAATGGAAACAGTGTGAGACTATTTTTTGTGGGGGGAAGCTTCAAAATCACTGCAGATGGTGACCACAGCCTTGAAATTAAAAGACTCTTGCTCCTTGGAAGAAAAGCTATGACCAACCTAGACAGCATATTAAAAAGCAGAGACATTACTTTGCCAACAATGGTCCATCTAGTCAAAGCTATGGTTTTTTCAGTAGTCGTGTATGGATGTGAGAGTTGGACTATAAAGAAAGCTGAGGACCAAAGAATTGATGCTTTTGAACTGTGGTATTGGAGAAGACTCTTAAGTATCCCTTAGACTGCAAGCAGATACTAAAGGAAATCAATCCTGAATATTCTTTGGAAGGACTGATGCTGAAGCTGAAACTCCAATACTTTGGCCACCTGATGCCAAGAACTGACTCCTTGAAAAAGACCCTGATATTGTGAAAGATTGAAGGTAGGAGAAGGGGATAACAGAGGATGAGGTGGTTGGATGACATCACTGACTCAATGGACATGAGTTTGAGCCAGCTCCGGGAGTGGGTGATGGACAAGGAAGCTTGGCGTGCTGCAGTTCATGGGGTCACAAAAAGTCAGACACTACTGAGCAACTGAACTGAACTGAACTGATGTCTTCTTTGCAGAATTGTCTGTTTAGGCCTTCTGCTCACTTTTTGATTGGGTTGTTTTTTTCTCATATTGAACTGTATGAGCTGCTTGTGTATTCTGGAGACTAACCCTTTGTCTCATTTGCCCTGTTTGCTATTATCTTCTCCCATTCTGACGGTTGTCTTTTCACCTTGTTTATAGTTTCCTGCACTATGCAAAAGCTTTTATGTTTAATTAGGTGCTATTTATTTTTGTTTTTGTTTTCAATACTCTAGGAGGGGGAATCATAGAGGATCTTGCTGTGATTTATATCAAAGAGTGTTCCTAGTTTTATATAAATAAAAAAATGTACAGTAAACACACATTTTATTTTCATTCTCAAATGGTGCAAATCAAGATGGCAATGGATGCAGATGATAATATTCAGGAAAACTGGGCTTCCATAACATTTATAGTGGTTATTGAGTGATTTATTTTAGCTTTCCATTTCCTCTATCTAATCATTTTCAAAATGAGAAGAATATATATTCACTTAATGTAAGATATTGTCAAATTATTATAGATTTTAAACAAATGAGCCTGGGGTCATTTTTAACACTGGAATGGACAGACAGTAACTATATAAACTGTTAATATATTATAGACATAATACAGAAATCAGCAGAAGTTTTCCTTCTTGTAAATTAAATTTATAAGAGAAAATCAATAAAAATTGACAATATTTCAATACAAGAAAAAGCATTTTAATTGCCAAGACCATAACCCATACTCTTTTTCTTTCTTGCAAGCATTACTCTACTTCTCAAGTCACATCCTCATGAGAGAAGACCTATTATAGTTTATATAAGGCTCTGATAAAACATTTTTTAAATTGGCATGCCTTACTTAGGTAAGTGTGATACATGCATGTGCATGCACACGGTTGTTGTTGTTATTCAGTGGCTAACTTGTGTCTGACCCTTTGTGACCCCATGAATTATAGCATGCCAGGCTCCTCTGTCCTCCACTATCTCCAGAAGTTTGCTCAGATTCATGACCATTGAGTTGGTGATGCCATCTAACCAGTTCATCCTCTGTTGTCCCCTTCTCCTCCTGCCTTCAATCTTTCCCAGCATCAGGGTCTTTTCCAATAGTCAGCTCTTCACATTGGGTGGCCAAAGTGTCAGAGCTTCAACTTTCATCTTTCCAATGAGTATTCAGGGTTGATTTCCTTTAGGATTGACTGGTTTGAACTCCTTGCAGTCTAAGGGACTCCTCTCAAGAGTCTTCTCCAGCACTGAAGTTAGAGGACATCAATTCTTCTGCACTCAGCCTTCTTTGTGGTCCAACTCTCACATCTGTACATGAATATTGGAAAAACCATATAGAGACTGCCATAGAATATATATATATATATATATATACACATCACAATTTTCCCATGCTAGAATTAAAAAATCTAGACAATTATTCAACAAGATTATTGACTGATTTTGTCTTTCTCTACTTCATCTTACTTTCCTTTCTTGCTTTCTATCATTCAGCAGACTTTGTTTTGAGGTCCATACTATATACCACGTACTGTTCTGCATGCTGACAAGATCCACAAGGTCTTACCCTTATAGTGAAAGTTAAAGTCACTCAGCCGTGTCTGACTCTTTGCAACCCCATGGACTATACAGTCCATGGAATTCTCTAGGCCACAATACTGGAGTGGTAGCCATTCCCTTCTCAAGAGGATCATCCCAACCCAGGGATCAAACCCATGTCTCCCACATTGCAAGCAGATTCTTTACCAGCTGAGCCACAAGGGAAGCCCAAGAATACTGGAGTGGGTAGCCTATCCCTTCTCCAGTGGATCTTCCTGACCCAGGAATCGAACTGGGGTCTCCTGCATTGCAGGCGTATTCTTTACCAACTGAGCTATAAGGGAAGCACTTACAGAGCTCATATCAATTGCCGTGGGATTGGAGACCAGGAAAGCACAAATACAAAGAGCATCTTTGCATAGTGTGATTATAGAAGTCTTCTCTGACAAAGTGATAATGAAGTTATGATGCAGCCGTGGTGAGAAGGGGGGAAACAAGAGTTCAGGGAAAACAAACAAGTGAGAAAGAAGGAAATAGGTTGGAGCATAGTGGCTCAGCAGGACTTGGACTGGGAAACTTTATAATTTTATTTTAATTTAGATTACCAACTGATAAACAGAGATACCTAATAGTTGTTTATCATAAATCTTCTTTCTCAGCTATTTTGGGGAGAACATGCACTTTGGAGTCAGAAAATCAAGGTTTGGAGTCTTGGCCTTGGACCTTCTACCTGGGTGATACCATATGAGCCTAAGTTTTCCCATCTTTGAAAACTGGACAAAGTTATTTGGTTTTCATAATTGTTGTGAATCCCCTATATAATGTCAGACACATAACAGTTACACTGCAGCTATTAGTTTCTTAGCATTTTTGTTTCCATGCTTGAAGAATGACAAGAATGTGACTTAATCCATTCACTTAGGCAGCTTCTCGTTCACTCACTAGAAGGTTGTTGACCACCCACTAATTGACAAGATTGTGGAAAAGACAAAATCATAGTCACCATTATTGTTTTGGAAGGTTTGGAGATGACAGGCTCAGAGTAAAAGGAAGACCGAGACAGGGGGCTTCTCTGATCTGTCTGTGAACTGGATTTGGGACACTATAACATAAGGATTGGAAGAACCAGGATGAGAGCAGGAGTTTTCCAAACCTACTGGAGATAATTTTTCCCTGCAGAAATGTTTATGTTTCATAGGTAGAAGCCTCATGTGGGTGTGATTCCTGGATTATTGTAGGAGAAGATGCTTCAAAGATATTTAAACACATTTGATACTTAATACCTAATTTAACTCTGTCTTCTTCCTCCAAAAATTCAAAGGAAGAGACTTTAGAAACAGGTAAAGGGAGATGATATGGGCTGTCATTGAGTGATGCTGAATAACATGTGTGTTTAGGGAAAGCTTTGAGAAAAGGGACAGAAGCATAGAGGAAACTCAGAGGACACTGCTATTAAAATAATAATAAAATGCTATAGCCATATATTACCTTAATGTAAGGTGCAAATACACACTCTGCTTCTCGAATAGATTTTAATTTTAGAATGGCAAAAGCCACTGGAAGTGGTGGGTAAATCACATTAATTACTGGAATATCTTCATAAATCTCCAAATGGCCTTCCTCTAAACTACCTATCTCTGTTTTTCAGGTGGAATTGGTGAGTCACTGGTGATATTCTGCCTTTTAATTTTCTCTCCACTGGTTCCTCTTTTCAGTGTTGCTGAAATAAAAATGATTCTGTCATGTGGCTGGACATGCTTAGAATATAGGACAGGTTTTGTTACAGTTTTCTTCCTGTAGATAGAATCTATTTTAGCTTGAATTAAGGGTCACCGAATAAAATCAATCAAGAAAATAGAGAGATACCTGTCTCTGAATTCCCTTCTGTCTACCTTCTACCTCTGCAGCCCATCTGCTCCCGTGGGTACCGTACGGGCTCAGTGTCTGCCCTGCTGTCACCTCCTAGTACCTTGAGCCAGGTGCAGTTATCTCTCTGGAGGATGCTTCTTGATTTCACATCTCTGGATAAAAATCTGTTCCTGGTATTCAGACCCATAGATTCAAACCTTCTTGACTTCTCCCTTTTGCAGATGGCTTAGAGTGAACTCATTTTCTCACTCAGACCTATTTCTGTATTCCCGTCTCACCTAAGAATAATACTCTTCACCTACTTACTCATCCTGGAAGCCCAGAAACTATCATTGATTCTTCACTCCCCATTAACTTTCACAATCTCTCAACTATCTTATCCTGCCAAGACCATCTTCTTAATTTTCTACAAAGCTGTCTTCTACATTCCATCCGCACTGTAATTATTTCAGACAATCAGCATATCTTTCTGACATACTGAATGGCTCATCAATGGTCTCCATTCTTCCCTTCCTGTCCTCCCCACCACTCAATCATCTTCACTGCTAACCATGGTGGTCTTTCCAAACATGAACTGGGTTCATGTTTGGAAAATTCCTTAAAAATCCTCAAAAGGTTCAGCATTGTCTACAAGTTAAAACCCACACGTATGGCAAGGCATGCCAAGCCCCTCCAAATGATAAATGAAGGCAGCTCCTGGCTGCCGGTCTTCCTGCCAATTTTTCTCCCTTCTCTCTGTCCCCTCCCAACCTAAATATACACCCTGAACTCAAACCACATGAAGCTTTTGCATTTGCTGGAATCTGCTATCGCTTTCTCATATCCATTATCTGTACCTGTGTAGTTAGTGATGCTCTCATTTGCTTTTAAAATTCTTTAGTGTAAATGTCATCTCCTCCAGAAAGCCTTCCTGATTTTTCCAAAGCAGAATGAGATGTCTCTCTGTGCTCCTCAGCAACACACTGACAGTGACAATTACTAGTGTTGCCATATTCTAGTGTACCTACTGGATGGCCTTCTCCTGCCCCCTTAGACTATGAGAAGTTTAATTCGTAGTGATGACTTCATGAATCTTTGTTAAAAAAATTAACTGAACACATCTTTCTATTTTACATTGAAATGCTGCTATGTAACTTAATGATGCTGAATAGATGTGGATTATCCCGCCTTCTTTTTGCCTACACAGATGAAGGATCTATGAAGTAGGAAGCCTAACATATATAAAGTTATTTTTTTCTATTCAAAATTTATTTTCAAACAACTTTTATAGGCCTTGGTAGACATAATCACTGGCAGTTTTAAAAATGTTCTCATAAAAATAACACACGTAATGTGCATATATTTTTGGGTAAAAAACCCCAACATATTCTATACTTCCAACCATGCTTATTATTCACAAGATAATTATCAAGAAATTGCTTTTTGTAAGCAAAATCCTTTTCCACTCATTATCTTAACTCTTCACTCACTCTTCAATCATTCTTCACTCTACTCTCATTTATTTTTATATTTAAATATTAATATAATTAATGTACTGGAAATCAAAGACCTAAGAAAAATACCTTTTCTGTATTGAAAAAGGAAGAAATTAGAAGATATTCTGAAATCTGTTTCTGGAAAGAGTAGGAAATGAATCTTCTCCCTAATTATCAGTCTAGGCATGGTCTACTCCATCACTATTGTAATTCAGAAGAGTTGTGGTGAGTGTTCTCTTAGTATTATGAGACCAAATTAGTCTATTGCTCTCATATACACTAGATTTTTATTTGATCACCTAAGATTACCAGCGAGGAAGTTGCAAAATTGTACAGAACCAAGTTAAAATTGTTTCTAAAAATCGACTCTCATGTCATGGTAAAATGAAAGCTTTCACACACACACACACACACACACACACAACACACACACACAGAAAGAGTCTATAAAATAGGAGATTAAAAGAGCACATTGAAATAAAGGAAACCAAGATAAAAACAGTGAAAGAGGAAAGTATGTTTTAACAGCAGGAAATGGCATGACTCGGCATGAAAAAAAGAGTAAAAAGTATAGAAAGACAGCTGGGAGAGCTAAAAGTAAAAATTAATGACAAAAAATGAAAAGTCTGCCTTCAGAAAACTGAAAAAAATTAAGTTTCAAGGCCCAAATATTGCTATATTTTAAGATTATCAGGATAGTATTTGTTATACTGCATCATTCTTTTAATTTTCTTAAATTCAGAAAGATAAGATTCTTCACTGGTGACAATTGTAAGGCACATATTGATCTCCACTTGCTTTGACACAGTAGGGTCCTTTGTACCCTTTGTATCCTTGACAGCTGGGCTATGACACTACTAGCGGAGCAAGTTTTTATTTATTCCTTTTCTTTTTTTCTTTCTACCTGAGGTACTTGTTCCCTCTTAATATGTTTCCTGGGTACTTGGAAACCAAATAATTCAAACTGTCATAAGGGTGAGGGTGCACAGCTTTCTTTTAATTCAAATGCTGCCACTTTACTCTCTAATCTGTAACATGACAAGAATCCAACACTAAACAGCTATTTTTTCCTTTATTTTAGTGCCTTGCTTCTGAATTGGTTACTGATACATAAGTACTTCAGATTTCTGCCCTTGTATATAAAAGCAGACTATAATAATATAAATAAAAATATAAATACTAGCCTGGAACAGTAAAAACAAAAAAGTAAACTTCACAAAGCTATCTTTATAGCAGATGATAAGGTCCAAAATATAAAACAGATATTCTCTCCCCAGCCCCAGCCCATCCCACCTAAACTAACAATGTACCAATTCACCTTTCTCATTTGGCAAAGTGGTGGCAAAACACACACACACACACACACACACACACACACACACACAACAAAAGCAAACCATAAACACATAACTTTGGAGCTAAAGCCAAAGTGAAAAAAAAAAAAGATTAACTTCCTAGGTTTAGGAGCTTTTAATGCATCTCAACAGTATGTGTTGAGATGTTACTCATTTTGAAGGCACTGTGCTAGAAAGATAAGCCACAGGAAGGGGGATAAGATGCAGAAACATGCACAGTTAATCACACAGCTGGCCAGAATATAATAAGAACTCCAAGCAAAACACTCACAGAGGGTATGAAGGGTTCAAAGGAAGAAGGTATCTTAGCCAACTGGAAGCATCAGGAAATCTAACAGAGGATATGTCATTTGAGGTGGGTCTGGAAGAATGGGTAGGATCTGGAAGATAGAGACATCTATTTCCACTGATTCTTAAGATTTAGGTAGGTGCTCATTCGATTTTCTCTGCTTCTACATTTTGACTTCTTATTGAATTTCTAACTTTCTGTATTTAACCCTCCACTCCATGACCTCACTGAAAATTTAATCATACCAAATTAATCACTGACTCCTGAATGAACCAAACATTTTAAACTATCATTTTGCATGAACTCATAGGATTCTCCCTGCTCCACTGCTTTCTTCTCTTTCCTCGAGTAAGTTGCAAAGTAACATAAAAGACTTGGTTCATTTTCTGTCTTGACCCTTCCGTGCATGAAAAAGTGTGTTATCTCATAGGTATTTCCAAAACCTGTATGTTGCTGGATTACTGTGTCTCATGTTGTATCACTTCATTTATAAGCTTGATCCTCCAAGCAAACGATGAGATCCCTGAGGCCACTGGCCGTGACACAATCTTCTCTGTACCCTCAGGCCCGTTTCTCTCAGAGGAAGAGTAGTTGGTGTCCGAATGTACATACCCTGATGGAATCGGTGTTTGCTAGAAGAGCAACATAGGCATGTTCTCATAAGCTGCGGTCCATTCTGAAAAGTAGGCTGTGGAACCTCGGGTTCACCCTTCCTCTGCCCGCGTGGACCACTGAGCAAGGCGAAGGCCACATGGAAGCCCACAGCACCACACTCTTGCCCTAGTATGCCATCCTCCACGCATTCTAATGCCAGCATCTAAACACTTCTAAACACTTCTCTGCAGCGGCCTAAAGTGGCCCTTATTCGTTCCTTTCCAGGATCAGGGAAAACACCTCCCCGGCTTTCAGTCTGTGAGAAAAAAAAAAAAAAAGACTAGGACTTTCCTGAAGCTGGGAGCGGGGATTCCCTCTCCAGGAACGTGCCATTTCCACGCTGCCTACCTGGCTGAAGGCGGCCAAAGACGAGGAGCCGGGTGACCTGGGGACATTCGACGCACGCGGGTCCCCCTCCTCCGGAGGGGGGGATTTCAGCCCGGGAACCCACTAATTAGGCTCGCCCCCATTGGTCGTCCCCCGGCACCTCCGTCACCGTTATGCTAACGAGGGGCGTCTCATTGGCGGGGCCGCCGCGGCGGCCCCGCCCACGGGGAGAGCCCTTGCGCTGCGCCGGGACCCCCAACCCCAGGGCCCCCGGCGCCTGCGCGGCCGTGCGGGGCGTCCGCCTGCGGGAACCTGCTGCAAGCTGGGCTAGCCTCCGAGGAGGGTCGCGCCTGCAGCCGGGCAGGACGGCTTTCACCCTCGCGCTGTGCGCACGCCCACCCCTCTCCTCTCTTTCTAGGCACCGCGCGTCTTTTCTCTTTTTTTTCGGGCGAAGTAACTTTTGCATTCCCGCCTCCCCCGAGTCCTGGCGACCAGAGGCGGCGCCCAGCCTGGGGGCGGTTCCTTGGCATCGTCGGTCCTTGTCAGAGCCAGACTTTTGCTCCTGGGCTGGGTTTGCATCATCCCCATCACACCCTCCGGAGGAGAGGAGCCGGCCCTTTCGGCCTCAGCTTCCGGCTGGGCGCAGACCCCCATCCCCCTCCAAGGCCCCTTCCCTTGCTGCGGTCCCCCTTCCCGCCGCCTCCTTTGACGAAGTCCTCTCCCCCCCACTCGGCAATATTTTCTTTCGCTCGCCCTCCTTGCCTCCTCCATTCGTTGTCTCACGTTTCCCACTCTTTGAGGAAGGATGGTTGATCTGGAGAGCGAAGTGCCCCCTCTGCCTCCCAGGTACAGGTTTCGGGATTTGCTGCTCGGGGACCAAGGATGGCAGAACGACGACAGGTGAGTGGTGTGCTGCAGTGTGGCTCCGGAGATACAGCTGGAAAAGGGAGGGATAGGGAGGCCGAAAGGCTAAAAGGAGGGAGACGAGGAAAGGGAGCCAGAGCTTGGGGGAGGGAGGGAGAGGGACTCTGACGTGTCTCTCCATTTTGACTATAGGGCAACTGGTGTAGGCAAGGAACTCCTTTTCACTTTCGGACCCCTGCAATGTATTTATTGCATGTATTTGGTGCTTATTCTTTTGTCTATCTGTGCTTTCCCAGGGTGTGGATGAGGCTGGTGTGAGAGGTATAGTATGTCCAAATGGCACGCAGCATCACTGCCGATCAGTTTTCATATTTTCCCCTTGGCTGTTGTTAATCAAATTCGAAAATGCATCCGAGTTGATTGAAAAAGCACACCTGATTAGGTGTCCACCTACCACTGGGAAATTTTTAAACATTTGGAGACGCAGGTAGACAGTTGGTTTCAATATGTAACAGGTAGTTAGTGAAAATGACAGCGTTTGCAATTGGAAAAACTCACTTTGAACGGGTAACCATGATTATTATTCATAATGTGTTCGTATAGCATGATCCAACCTTCTCATAAATAATGTATTTAACCTAAATAGTATATATGTCACAAAATTAAAACATAATTTTCAAAACTAGAGTGTTATTAGCAACATATTGCTCATGTGTTTTATCTGTAGCATCACTGCTTTGCCTCGTTAAACTTTTGGAATTACTCTTGTTATGTCTTATTATTATTTTTTAAAAAGCACATTTTATGTTTCATTGAATTTGGTATTTTCTGAAATAGTCATTTAGGTATCACATGCCACATTTCCTTGTTTTAAAATAATACGTGTATACTAACTAGACTTTCAACTCAACTGAAATGTTTCATTAAACTTCAGTTTGGTATTGCTGTTCTGTATTAATTACATAAAAACCCCATTATTGGCCCCATTCAGAATTTCCTTGTTCAACCACTGGGAAATACCTTCCTCCCATCTCAGCTCCCAATACAAACCCACACTACACACAGGGGATTTTATCTGGGGCATCAATTGTGGCCTTCTTCTTTGGTCTCATGTTAGTAATTTAAAGGGATATAGATGTTTTGAAGATGATATTTCAGTTCAATCTCTTTAGGCAAAAATGTATACATTGATAAAAATTAAAGAATTCATACCAGTATGCTTGGTAAGTAAGGTGTTCTGGTTGACTAAAGATGAAGAAAAGAATATTTAAACAATTTCAGTGCTAATTGACATTTAGATACACTATTTTAACTTAGCTCACTGGCTCATCATAGAGATTGGATCTATATTTGTTACTTCAGGACATCAGGATCATCATGTATTAATTGAATAGAAATCCTCATTGCAAAAATGTGAGTTGGGCAGAGTACATAGAGGACATATTTCAGACTGGTGGTGGTAGACTTGTTTGTTTTTTAAACATCGTATCTAAGATAATAATGGGGTTGCCCTTACTTTTCTAGGGATGCTGAAGATATTTAGTTAATTTTGGTTAGTTGAATGCATCCTAAATGAGTCATTGCCATGTTAAAAAATGTTTTGCACTTTTAAAATCCCTTTTATAATATAAGTTTATACTAGCCCAAGTTTAACTCTAAAATTTGTCCATATTTACTAATAAAGTATTGTTACCAAACTAAACTTGGGTCCACTTGCCTGTGCAGTAAAACCAATCTACTGACAATGCTTTGTGGTGAAGGCAAAAGAAAAAGTGAAGTTGCTGAGTTGTGTCCAACTCTTTGCAACCCCGTGGACTGTAGCCTGCCAGGCTCCTCTGTCCATGGGATTTTCCAGGCAAGAATATTGGAGTGGGTTGCCATTTCCTTCTCCAGGGGCAACTTCCTGACCTAGGGATGGAACCGAGTCTCCCGCAGTGCAGGCAGACTCTTTATCATCTGAGCCACCAGGGAAGCCCTGGCAAGTGCAGCCTTTATTGCTGAGCCACCATGGAAGCCCTGGCAAGTGCAGCCTTTATTTCAGGGCACCAAGCAAGGAGTCCAGGTAGCTCGTTCTAGAAATGCCTAAACTTCCCAATAGCTTTCAGGGAGATGTTTTTAAAGACAGAATGTGGAGGAGGTGCAGTTGTGCAGTGTGTACAACTCCTGGACATTCTTTTGATTGGTTGGTGATGAGGTAATCAGGAGTCTACATGTTCAACTTTCTGGTTCTAAACCAGCTTGGGGTCTACCAGGTTGTGGACAGCAGGAAGTTAACTTCTTCCACCTAGTGGGGGTCTTAGTGTCTGCAGAACAGCCTAAAGATCAGGGCTCAGAATGTTTTGATGGCTGTTGAGGTCCTTGACTTTGTTTAATGGCTGACATATTCTTATTTTGTTTTACTTGACTGTTTTCCTTTCTTTCTGCCATTTCCCCACTTCCCCAATTAAATTTATTCTTTGGAACTCAGCCTCGGAGGCTAAAGTTGTCTACAGACGAGGGGCAGGCAGAGGACATGGTGGGGGGAAATCTGTCTTGGGAACTCCCCATAGGGTCCTATTTGGTTACAGTATTAACATTTTAAACATTGTTCATTCACATTTAAAGGTAATTTTGTGCCTCCATGAAAACTTACTGTTTAATTTTGGTTTTGTTTGTTGTCCATCTTTGAAGACAAGATCCTTTGATTAATAGGGAGGACCCAGATTTCAGTGCTGTGTTTATTTATTCACTACCTGAGTGGCCTTAGGCAAGTCATTCAGCTGTTACAGATTTCAGTAATTTTATTTCTGTAAGATATTCCTGTAAAACTAGCAGTTTACACTGAGTACTTAGCTAGTGCTATATGTTAGCTATCCTATGAGTTATATGTGTATGTGTGTGTGTAACATACATGTAAAGACATATGTATAAGTTAACTTACGATAGTTATTATTTCAGTCAATTCTCTGATAGTCCTTGAATTATAGATAATTATTTTAAGGACTAGGAAACTCAGTTTCTGGGAAATTAAATACTTGTTATGGTGATATACCTTACAAGTGTAAAGATGACACTTGGGTTCAGTCCTTTGTGACTCAAATTACTTAGGAAGCTCCTAATTTCCCTCTACCTAATTAAATTTCAATTTATAAGAATAATTTTATGGAATCTAGCATAGGTGAGGTGCTCTTCATTGCATTCCCTTCTTAATCCACGAGTCTAAGTTTGCAAGTGAAGTCATCTCTTTTGCCTTTAGTGTGGTCACAAATTTTTCTTTGCCATTAAGTGTGAGTAGCAATTCTGTTCTCAGTTATCTTCGTGGGCTCAATTCCTACAGAGAAAAGGAGAAAGCGCTCTTTAATCTGGGAATAAGTAGACAGTTCTGCCAACAGATGCATTTAGTGCTCTGCCCATATTTTCTGGATATTTTCTAGGAACACCCTCTGCCTGATATTTTTTGTTTGTTTCCTCTTGGCCTTACGTGCACACCCGGCCCTCTTGGAGAGCAAGTCAGAAGTACCACTGAGTAAATACAGATTTGTTAGATAAATACTGTAGCCTTCTAGTTCCTTGGTTGGGACCACTCTGGCTTATATTCTTTATACTGTGTCCTATGGGACCCCACTCTAATTGTATAGGGGGGGTAACTGGCTTGATATTGTGAGCTTTATTAGCTTTCTTCCCTCTCTCCCTAACTGGTATTTTCTGGATCATTTCCCAAGTAAACTACTTACACTTCCATCCTTATCTCAAGGTCTGCTTCTGGTGGAATCTGCATCAAGATGGATATATTCCCCATCTAGAGGCACATTCTAGAAATGATGGGGGAGAATTAGAGGAGAGGAAAGTAGAGCTCTTCATTTTAAGAATTTTAAGTTCAATCTTAATAAGATATGGTGGATTGGCACGTAAAAATGAGTGAGGCATATCACTGATGCATGAAGAGGTAATGTTAAAGAGGAAATACTGGTGAGTCTGTCATAATACAGAAGTGTATATTCCACACTATAGATTTTCTGTAAACTAACCACAGATAATTCACTTATATTTATATTTTACCACCTTTTGGTAGGGAAACAGATACATGTAAAACACATGTAATATGAATGTATATGCATAATGTATATGTAATAGATCTGTATTCTATGTGAAAGTGAAATCGCTCAGTCCTGTCTGACTCTTTGTGACCCCCATGGACTGTAGCCTATTAGGCTCCTCTGACCATGGGATTTTCCAGGCAAGAGTACTGGAGTGGGTTGCCATTTCCTTCTCCAGGGGATCTTCCCAACCCAGGGATCGAACCTGGGTCTCCCACATTGTAGGCAGATGCTTTACCATCTAAGCCACCAGGGAAGTAATTCTATGTGAAATATATGGAATACTTATGTAATATACACATCAATGGATCATTGTGTAAATCTTATCCTCTAATGCTCATGTTCAGTTGTATCCGACTCTTTGTGACCCCATGGACTGTAGCCTACCCGGCTCCTCTCTCCATGGGATTTCCCAGGCAAGAATACTGGAGTAGGGTTGCCTTTTCTTTCTCCAAGGGACCTTCCATGCGAAATGCCATGCTGGATGAAGCACAGTCTGGAATCAAGATTACAGGGAAAAAAATCAATAACCTTGGCTATTCAAATGACAGCACCCTTATGGCAGAAAGTTAAGAGGAACTAAAGAGCCTCTTCGGAGAAGGCAATGGCACCCCACTCCAGTAGTTTTGCCTGGAAAATCCCAAGGATGGAGGATCCTGGTGGGCTGCAGTCCATGGGGTCGCTAAGAGTTGGACACGACTGAGCTGAAGTGAAAGCGCACTTTCACTTTTCACTTTTCACTTTCATGCATTGGAAAAGGAAATGGCAACCCACTCCAGTGTTCTTACCTAGAGAATCCCAGGGAGGGACGGGGAAGCATGGTGGGCTGCCGTCTATGGGGTCGCACAGAGTCGGACACAACTGAAGTGACTTAGCAGTAGCAGCAGCAAAAAGCCTCTTGATGAAACTGAGAGGAGAGTGAAAAAGTTGGCTTAAAACTCAACATTCAGAAAACTAAGATCATGGCATCTGGTCCAAACACTTCATGGAAAATAGATGGGGAAACAATGGAAACACTGACAGACTTTATTTTCTTGGGCTCCAAAGTCACTGCAGATGAAATTTCACATAGCCATGAAATTAAAAGACACTTGCTCCTTGGAAGAAAAGCTATGAAAAGCCTAGACAGCGTATTAAAAAGCAGAGATATTACTTTACCGACAATGGTCTGTCTAGTCAAAGCTATGGATTTTCCAGTATTCACGTATGGATGTGAGAGCTGGACCATAAAGAAGGCTGAGCACCAAAGAATTGATGCTTTTGAACTGTGGTGTTGGAGGAAACTCTTGAGCGTCCCTTGGACTGCAAAGAGATGAAACCAGTCAATCCTAAAGAAAATCAGTCTTGAATATTCATTGGAAGGACTGATGCTGAAGTTGAAACTCCAATACTTTGGCCACCTGATGCGAAGAGCTGACTCATTGGAAAAGACCTTGATGCTGGAAAGATTGAAAGCAGGAGGAGAAAGGGACGACAGAAGATGAGATGGCTGGATGGCATCACTGACTCAATGGACATGAGTTTGAGTGAGCTCTGGGAGTTGGTGATGGACAGGGAAGCCTGGTGTCCTGCTGTCCATGGTGTCATAAAGAGTCAGACACGACTGAGTGACTGAACTGAACTGAGCAGTCTTTTATCCAGTCAGCTAATGTTTGAATGCATGCTACCTCTCAGGGCCTCGTGAAGTTAGGCTTTGGGAAGAACATAAGAAAGGATGTGAAAACAGGGGTTTCATCATGGAGGAGTTCACAGATATAATTTTAAGTGAATTTCTGCCAAGATGTTGACAGTATTGCTTATGTTATGATGATGTCCTTACATAATTTCTATTTTGAAAATGTCAAGAAGAGCATCCACCATTTGTAAGTAGTATATTCAGTGTTTGCTTGAGAATAAAGTAGCTAAAATCACTAGAGATGGCTCAAAGTCTTCTATATACTTTAAACCTAATATTTAGACTACTTAATATCATCAAAGTTACTCTGTAATTGAAACCAATATGAGTAGAGACTGAAAATTTAATTGATCTTCTGTGGGGACCATTCTGTAATACATAAAATTGTAGGGTTAAAAATACATTTTTCCCTGTTTTAAGATTTATAAAATCATAAAGATTTAGAATATTCTCTTGCAGTTAAAGATTGGTAAATTTCAGGTCTTAAATGTCTTCCGACAGTTTAGACGAGCCATTCTCATCCTTCATCATGACTTAGTAATTTTAAAGTTTGGAACACAATGCACTAGATGTGGATAAATTATCACAAGTGTAGATAAATTGCTGTTAATGGACAATTCTCAGTTGCAGTCATATGGGAGTAGGCCATTTAATTAACATTATTCTAGAGTTCAGATATTTGGTCAGGTGTTGCAACTCAAGTAATTTTAAGTGTATCATTCATATTTTATAGTTGACATTCACACATAATGCAAACGAGTCACCTAATGCATTGTGGTAATTGAAAATATAAAAGAACTTGAACAAAAAGTACAGTTCAATCAATTAATAGTTAAGAGGTATTTATAAAATGGAGAGAATGTTGGATAGCTTTTGGAGTATAGGTAAGTTTATATATCATACAATGTAAATATGTGACTTTATTTTTTGTTGTTATTTTTTCTTTGTATTTTTTTTTTAGTTTTCTATAAAAAAAATTATTTTCTGTGACTTTACATAATCAAATTAATTGGGGTAATGGTTTTGGATTGGCACATGGCAAATTTATATGTTATCAATTTTATCTCCCTTATTAAATTATGTATTGTTTTGAAAGTATCCATTTAATGTAAAGTTTTTATTCCAAATGTTTATATTCAGGTCAGTAATACACTTTTTAAAATATTTTGTGCTATTAAAAATAATTAAATTTTAATTTTACTATTTAATTAATTATCCAGTTATCTGTATATTATCTATACATAGTGGAACCAACCATGCATATGCAATATCTATAAAAATGATTTCAGCATTTATTATTCAAGAGTCCACATAGTTCTATATCTGTTAGAGCTGTTGTATTAAGAGAAATCTCTGAATAAGGCAATAAAAATATTACCTGCTACTGATATAGGTAACGGTGCAAAAATTGACTTTACACACACACATATTGTGTGTGTAAACCCACTGCAGAATTCTTGCTTGACATCACAGAAACAGAGAAGCCTGGTGGGCTACAGTCCATGGGGTCCCAGAGGAGTCAGACAAAACTGAGCAACTAACACTGGCCTTTTTTTTTTTAAAGATAAATAATATAAATGAAAATTTATTGTGGTCTTCAATATTGGTACAAAATAAACATTAAATTAATAATATGCTTAGCCATAATCTGTACCTTTAGGTTAATACTGAATGTGATACTTCTGGGGTTTCCAGTCATGCTCTTGTTCATATGTTTATATATTATTTTGTCATTGATGGTTCATCTGTTTTTATTAGTGTATTTGTGTATTGCTGATGTTGTCTTACTTATGTGTTGTGCTTGTCTCAATTGCCTTTAGAAACTGAAACAAAAATAAATATTTTTTACAGTGATATTTCACCAGTTCCTTTGTATATTTATACTATGAAATTAAATAATGGTGACCTTTTCTGAGCAATATTTGATACTTTTGATCAAGAGTTTTTTCAATCAAGATATTTTTAAATTAACGTTTTTCCTAAGTCTTAAGTTGCTAATTTAAAATTTCTCTATAAAAGAATCAAAACAATAGGTAATGATCCAGAAGAACAGTTACTTTTACTCTTTGACAGTTTTTGACTAGATATGGAATTTTTAAAATAGGTCTTGGGATCTTAATAATCAGATAGTAATCAGATTGCAATTTAAGAGAAAATTATTTAGAGAATAGTGAGAAGAAAGGTGCATATATAGCACTGAGAAAATCTCAGCCTCAGTACAAATTCAAACTGGTTGTATGCAGTCATAAAAACTACAATCCAAACAAAGTTGGGGGACTTGCAGTCCCCTTCACACTGAGTGTACCGCCCAGGTAGAATAGATAAAGATAAACTGAACTACAGACTTCTTTCTGATAGTCATGGGGGTGGTATGTAAGGTTTTTAATGTTGTAAGCAAATGAACCAAACGTTATGAAGAAGCAAATTATAAAGCCTACCTTAGATATATATTTTACCCTTGCATTTCTATAAAATATAGAATGTTGTTAATCTGTCATTTAATATAATCCATATTAAATATACCTAATACACACTTATAAATAATGATTATTGTGTGTCAATTCTCATTGACATAGAAACTGAGAAATTTGCCACATATTGCAATCATGAGCTTTATTCTACCAACCAAATTACATTATTAGCTTTCTTTTGCCTAAGGCGATCATTAATACTGATAACATTTCTAAGTTATGCATTATGTCACTGTTGTTTTGTTATACGCTTGTGTATTGCAGAACAGAAACTGTGGTTCCTTAGGAGCTGAGGGTCCCTTGTATTCTCTACCATCTCTCACCCAAAGCCTTGTTCATGTACAGTTGGCCTCATCATTTGTCCCAGCATCTGGGTGCTGCATGACCTCGAGCCACTGTGATATTTGATTGCATATCTGTCATATACAAGGGAGACCACATATGTGTTTCCAGCAGATAAATAGAAGCTCAGACATTGTGAAGGCAAGAAAGCACTCTGAGAATGGCATTGGTTCCTTATGTCTGGTCATCTGGAAGCAGAAGAGTGAACACAAAATTTCTGACCTTGTTTTCTTAATAACCAGAACTAGATTCTCTTAAGGAGAATCTGAGTTGTAGTACAGTTTCAAGGGAAGGAGGAAGCACTGCTCTTTGAAAAGTAAATTATTTATGTAGATGAATTCAGTGTATCCCTGGTAGGTTTACTTGTCTGCTTTGGTTGGAAAGCGGGGATGGGATTGGAGTTGGGGAGGGGATTCCATAGAGGCTGAAAAGTTCACATACCCTGAAAGGAGTAGAGGGGATGTACTTCTAGGGCTCAAGAAAGAGCATTTGCAGAAAAGCAAGACCAGGGAAGTGAGATTTCTCTCCCCAATTTTTTCTTGGATCAATCATATTGATCGTTGTCATTTTCTTTTTTTTTCTTCCATGACAAATAGAAGCAGTGAGGGAAAAACAGACAGAAAAACCTAGGCTGAGAAACCTGGCTGGTCCATAGGGCACTGTTGACTGGCAGCGAGTCCCTTTCCTGTTCAGATTCATTACTGGGCCTGTCTTTGGATTGTGCTTCAGCTCTCTTGCTCAGTATGCTCAGTCACGTACAACTCTTTTGTGACCCCATGGGCTGTAGCCCAGGCTCCTTTGTCCATAGGATTCCCCAGAAAAGAATACTGGAGTTGGTTGCCATTTCCTCCTCTTGGGGATCTTCCTGACCCAGGGATGGAACCTGCAGCTTCTGTGTCTCCTGCATTAGCAGGCGGATTCTTTACTGCTCCACCATCTGGGAAGCCCTTTAGCTCTCTTAGCACTACTGCGATGATGCCCCGGCTTTAAAGATTAAGAATCATTTCTCTCTGTGTGCGTCTTCCTGGAACTCAGAGTTTTATTACTTCTTCTTTTCACATTGCCCAAGTCTGTGTGAGAATAGGAGCTTGCACACAAAGCCAGAAACCTCTGAATCTAAGGACTAAAGGGCAGCTTGTTCTTGGCTGCCTTGCATTGCACCTTGCACAGAAACAGAATGATGAACTGCTATATCTGGGGCATCCTTAACTCATCTTGTAAAGTACCGTGTGAAGAGGGATAAAAGCAAATTGACACATTTTAACCTCATTCAACTCCCTGTGGGAAGACTTGAAGATTGTCCACATGTTGCAGACAACCTGGGACAGAAGGACCAAATGTGTGGTTTAATAATGGACAGCCTGTGGTGTCAGGTCTGTCAAAAGTGAAAATGCCAGTCCATGCTCTCAGAATCGGATCTGGTGATTAGTAAGCTGCACAAGCTGGTCAACAGGGACAGTGATGACTTTAGTCACTGCTGCACCATGTGGTGATGACACTGGCCAATTATAGATGAAAGCTTTCAGTGTTATGTTTCTATTTCTTGTCTATCTCTCTACAAGAGTTCCTGTGCTATGCCACCTGTTTCCCCTGAAAATACAGAAGATGAAATGAAAACTGATGATGATATGAAGAGGGTGTAGAACACCACACATTGTTCTAAGCATGTGTATTATTTCACTGAATCTTCACACCAGCTCTGAGGAATCTGGTTATCTTCCCCTTCTTACAGATGAATGTCCCGAGGTACAGAAATTCATGCCTTGTTCCCAGTTACATAACCCTAAGAGCTAGAACCAGAATCTAATTAATCTGCCTACCCACTATGTTTACAACTAAACAAATGTGGTTTAATGCTGTGAAATAACAGACAGAACAAAATGCAAACAAATGTGAATACTTTGGAAAGTAGAAAAATCACAGACCATCTGCATCCCTTTAGTCCAGCATCACTTGAGTAACTCAACAGGAAAGTTACAGAATTTTTGAAACTGATGATATTTTCTGGGAGAAATAATTTCCCCCACTCCATATAGAGTACTGTTCTTTTCACAATCTGAAGAAAGTGGATTGAAGTAGGGAATTAGTGAAACAATCAAGGCAGAGATTTATTTATTTAAATATTTATTGCTGTTTTTATTAAAGATAGGCTAGAGGTAATTGACTGGGGAAGGAAATGGCAATCCACTCCAGTATTCTTGCCTGGGAAATAACATGGCCAGAGGAACCTGCTGGGCTATAGTCTGTGGGGTCACAAGAAGTTGGACACGACTTAGTAATTGAGTATGCATGGGCAACCTCAGAGAAGGAAATAGCAACCCACTCCAGTGTTCTTGCCTGGAGAATTCCATGGACGGAGGAGCCTGGCAGGCTACAAGTCCATGGGGTCTCAGAGAGTCAGCAGGACTATGCGACTATCACTCATGCATGGGTAAAGGTAATTGACATCCCAGGAGTCACAACAGTTCACAACAACTACCTTTCTTTTTATACGGCTAGGTTTTTTGTTTTGTTTTTAAATATTTCTCATGTAACTTTGGGATTTTCTACTATACTTTTACTCCCTAAGATATTGGTACCTACCTGAAATTAATTTTTCTCAGCCATCTTGCTGATGCTCATGGAAACCCTCTTGTGAAATGTTATGATGTCTAAATGTGGTGATGTGAAATTACTTAATGGAGGCCTTAATATGGAGGCGTACCTATTAGTATGTTTCACCTGTTTTAAAAAAAATTGCAGTGATCCACATAAACACCTGCAATATCATAAATAGAAAAACAGAGCTGAAGGAAAACGCCATAAAGGGGCAAAAATGAATCCAGTATAGAGTCGGTACACAGTAAGAATTCCATGATTCTCTAAGTAGCTACTGGAGATGGACAACAGAGTTAGCAAGAGCAAAAGACATCATCAGTCACATAAGATGAGAAATAAACCTGCAGCTCAGGAGGAATACAGCTTGTCTTGGTGTTCAAATTGAAAGGACATTGTTCCCAGGGATCTTGCCTGGTGTACAGTGTCCTCACCCACTCTTCTGTCATAAAAGAATAGCAGATTTCACAAGACTTTTGTGATATTCTCACTGCCAGGTGCTGATATAACTAGAAAGAATTATTCATTTCAAGCACATCTACAGGACACACATAAGTGTATTTCAGGACAAAAAAAAGAAACACTCCATGTTACTGATGGGTTACAGTCTTTCATGTGATCATCCTTAAAAAGTTTAAATATAGATAGATATATAAATGGCTTTGATTCAGAATTAAGAATGAAGTGAGTTTAGAGCTGTATTCTTTGTTGTGAACCTGAAGGATAAATGTAATCAGTAGAGCCTGGGATCAGTTACTGAATGTAGAATCTATAAGGATTCTAACCAAAACACAAGCCTGAATTGTAGTTATTCTCACCTGCTCAGAAATGTTAGATTAATTTATTTTCCTTTCCCACAAATACCTAAAGTATATATTATATAATTTAATATTATGTTAAGACTTTGTAAATATCCTGAATTTAATTATTCATATAGCCCTTTCTTATCTTCATACACATAGAGATATATGTTAAATGCATAGTTTTTACAGCAGACTTCTGGTTGCTAAGTAATTGATAAAAATAGCCTCAAACTAGAATATTTTTTCAGTTTATCCACCATCACCAATATCATTATAATCCTCCAGAATTCTCCATTTCAAAACTTCACAGTAGTTTTGTATTGTCTTTTCAACTTGCTTCTTTTAAGTTAGTTTTTGATCTCTATCCTTTTTTGGTAGGATTTCATTCTTTCTTATTTAAATTAATGTAACTCTTGTTAGCACACTTCATTGTTGCAAGCCTTTCCACTTCATTGTTGCAAGCCTTTCCCTTGCACCCTACCTCCAATAATCTCTATGGCCCACTCAAGTCTCATTCAACTCAAGCGTTTTCATCACAATCTTCTTAACACACTTTTAACATAATATTCATGTCACTGATGCTTATTATGTGAAATTTAAACTGCTCAGCCTAGTATTCAATATTCCTGACTAACTGACTCCTCAGTTTTTTTTTTTCCTGAGAATACATTTTTATGTTTTCAAAGTGCAGGTACAATTTTTTTTAAATGAATCAATTTATTTAAACTAAAACAAACAATTCACCCATTTCTCCCACTTCTTATCTGAGCCCCTGGCAACCAGCAGTCTGTTTTTTCTATCTGTGAGCTTTTTCATTTTTAAAATTTATATATATATTTTTTAGATTCCACATATAAGAGAGATCATATGGTATTTGTCTCTCTCTGTCTTATTTCACATAGCATAATGCCCTTGAGGTCCATTTGTGTTGTTACAAATGAAGATTTCATTCTCTCTCTTTTTTAATGGGTGAAATACATATATATTACACACACACACACACACACACACATGGCAGAATTTATTTATTACATTCATCCATCAGTGGAGTCTTAGATTGTTTCTGTATGTTACCTATTATAAATATTGATATGAACATAGGGTTGCATATATCCCTTTGAGTTCATATTTTCATTTTTTTCAGATAAATACCCGAAAGTAGAGTTTCTGGATCACATTATAGTTCTATTTTTAATTCTTTGAAGAACTTTGTAGTGTTTTCCATGAGGAACTGCATCAATTTACATTCTCAGCAGTGCAGGAGGGTGCCCTTTTCTTCACAACCTCTGCAACAGTTGTTATATTGTTCTTTTTGTTCATAGTAGCCATTCTGAATGATATCTCAGTGTGGCTTTGATTTACATTTTCTTGATGACTAATGATACTGAGACTTTTTTCATTGGCCGGTTGATTGTCTGTCTTTTTGAAAAAAAAAAAGTATATTCGGATTTTCTGCCCATTTATTAATTGGATTGCTTGCTTTTTTGCTCTTGAGTTGTATGTGTATGTGTGCTTAGTCACTTAGTTGTGGACTAGGTAGACTGTAGCCCACCAGGGTCCTCTGTCCATGATGTATCCCAGACAAGAATACTGAACTGGATTGACATTTCCTACTCCAGGAGATCTCAACCCAGAGATCAAACCTGTTTCTCTGGCATCTCCTGCATTGGCATGTGGATTTTCTACCACTGTTCCACCTGGGAAGCCCATTGAATTGTGTAAGTTCTTTATATATTTTGGATATCAGTCCCTTATGAGATTTGTCAATTGCATATATTTTCTTTCATTAAGTAAGCAGCCTTTTCAGTTTGTTGATGGTTTCCTCTTCTGTGTAGAAGCTTTCTAGTTTTAAGTAGTTCCATCTGTTTACTTTTGCTTTTGTGGCCTTTCATTTTGGTCTCAGATTAAAATGATCACCAAGGCCTGTGTGAGGGACCTTACTGCCTGTGTTTTCTTCTAGGAGTTTTATAGTTTCAGGTGTTACGTTCAAGTCTTTAATCCACAGTTAATTTTTTGCATGGTGTAAGATCATTGTCCAGTTTAATTCTTTTGTGTGTAGCTGTCCAATTTTCCCAGCACAATTTATTGAAGAGACTGTCCTTGCCCTAATTGTATATTCTCTCCTCCTTTGTTGTAAATTAATTGACCAAATATGCATGGGCTTATTTTTGGGTTCTCTATTCTGTTCTGATCAAGTGTCTGTTTTTGCACTAATACTGTACTGTTTTGGTTATTATAGCTTTGTAATATATTTTGACACCAGAGAGCATGTTGCCTCCAGCTTTGTTTTCCCTTCTCAAGATTGATTTGACTATTTGGGTTCTTTTATGATTCCATTAAAATTTTAGGTTTCTATGAAGAATGCCACTGGAATATTGATATGGATTGTACTGAATCTCTAGATTACCTTGAGTACTATGGACATTTTACCAATATTAATTCTCTCAATCCATGAGTACATAATACCTTCTTTAATTTTCCCAAAACAGCTTTTTGAAATTTAGTCACTGTGGTTATTCACAGAAATAACTCCCCACTTCCCTTGCCAATATACAGTTCATGGCTCTTTCTGGTATCACACCATGATCTGAGACTGTTCAGCATCTCTTCCTTTTCTCATCATCCCTTACTTCATGATTGGGCCCAGAACTGAACATAGAGCCAGAGTTACTAATTAAACCTTTGAAATCACTCAGGCTACTCAATATATTTTGCATATCATTATGTGGTTTTATAATTACTCGTATGTTATTTTAGGTATAACATACAACTTTCTAGGGAAAAAGTCATGTCGTCAATTTATTTGAGGTCTTTCTACATTGTTTAGCATATATGGTTTACACAAAGCCTCCAAGAATTTTAATTTTGTAATATAAGGAAGATATTTTTAAAAGAAAAAGTCACAGCTATGAATATATATATATGTGCATCACATACATACATATATACATTATTATAATAAAAGTGCAAGATCATTTCAGTTTGAAATGTTTTTCCACTTGGATGTAAAATATTTTTTTAAAGCCCCTTCTAAACCTAGGTATGTAGCTTAAATCATTTGACTTGAAAAATACCATTCCCATTTCTAATTTAATATTCACGAGGAGCTTTCCTATGGAAATGGCAAAGCAGAATGTATCTCAGTCCATAATTCATACAGTGACAGTTCAAATGACTGTTAAAGTGAATTCTGAATTTTACGTACAGGGCCATTCAGTGAAAGCCATCAGTCTGCTTGACAGTCAACAGCTGTTTCAGTGTCCAAGAGACTGGTGGAGGTGTTGAAAAGAGCACATAGGTAGTGGTACTAACTCTTACATAATTGGGATGAACAGAAGGAATTCTTTTTGGTCTTAAATCCTATAAAAAATTTGTTTTTTTTTTTTCTTCTTATTGAGAAACAGTGCTTATAATAGTTGAGTATGTTTAATTTTTCAGTGTTAGTGTGAATAGAATGATTTTCTAGAGGAATAAAAAAAATATGTGAAATATATCAGTGACAGCTATCTAAACATGGTCCAATTCTTTGAATAGAAAAAGGCACATTATTCCTAAACATGTATATGCCTATTATTATTCTATTTACTGAGTCAGATCCTTAACTGGTGTTTCTGTCCAATGGAATGAACACATTTGATTTCACTTCAGTCTCCTTTTTAGTATCAGAAAGAAGCTGGTAATACATCTCTCTACCACATGGTAAGTAGGAGAGAAACAAACTCTAGTCATTTACAAAAATATATAATTAAATGTGCTTCAAAAAAGGACTAATTAAAATGTTCATTATAAAGATGCTCTTACTTGCTGATTCTGTTCCTCCTGCTACATATTCCAAGTAATATGTCCTTTTAGTAAACCCATGTAATGAAGTCAAGGGAAGTTCCTCTGTGCATCCCAATTTATGCTCACATTGAACTTATTCCTGCTACCATGTGCATTAGGATGATAAGAAGTGCTTGAAAGATATGGTCCCATCTTTATCGCACCCTTGAACTTGTGTTGGAAGACATAAGACTTGCAAAACAATTCAGATAAAGTAGAACACTGTATAAAGTAGCACTCACCAACCTTTTTGGCACCAGGGACAGGTTTTGTGAAAGACAGTTTTTCCACAGATTGGTGGTGGTGGGGAGGGGAAATGATTTCAGGATGATTCAAGCACAGTAGGGTTGATGCTCCTATGAGAATATAATGCTGCTACTGATCTGACAGAAGGTGGAACTCAGGCGGTAATGCAAGCAATGGGGAGCAGCTTTAAATACAGTAAAGTTTCTCTTTCTGGCCCACCACTCACCTGCTGCTCTGTTGTGGCCTGGGTCCTAACTGGCTGTGGACTGGTGGCCTGGGGGGCTGGCGATGCCTGGTATGAGATATGGGAGTATTAGAAAAAGCTTTCTGCAGAGTTTTAGAAAGCAAGTAAATTTTTATGTTAAGATTCACGTATTAGACATCAAGTGGTAACAGCTAGTACAAATGGTGGATCTTCCATGGGGCATGTTCTAGGAAAAGATGCAATAAGTAAACTGGATTGGACATAATATAGTATACTTGTGGATCAATAATGGATATCAATAGTTTGGGGAAAGACCATAGGAGCATTTATATTGCCAAGTGGAAGAGTGTGATTTTTTTTTTTTCCTATAGACTGTGGGGAATTGTTGAAAGGCTTCAAATAAATAAGTGGCTTTATCAAATGTGTAGTTTTAGAAACTACAGAGAGAGTAGAGAAGTTCATCAGACTACTTTAATGAGCTAAAAGAGAACAAGCAATGATGATGAAAATGTACTCCCTCCAAAATCCAATAAGAAACTTTGGAAGTGTCATTATCAAATGTGAACATGGATTGTGGTGAATATCAATGTTGTGAAATAAGAGGAAATATTAAAAGAGGGTCAATTTCAGTTAGTATTTGTCATGTTTATGCAATGCAATTTTATATCATTCATTAGGGTTATAAATTCTAGGGGACAAAATCTCTAATTACGCCTTGCAAAACATCCAAGAAAATTGCTACTTAATATACTCATTTTCTTTATTGATAAAATTGCATTCATCTCAACAAGCAGTACATAATTCCTGACCACGAATTGTGGTCTGTGCTAAGTCCCTGAAAACAAAGTAAAAGGTGTTGTGCTAAGTCACTTCAGTGGTGTCCAACTCTTTGTGACCCCATGGACTACAGCCCATCAGGCTCTTCTGTCCATGGGGTTCTCCAGGCAAGAGTACTGGAGTGTGTTGCCATTTCCTTCTCCAAAAAAGTGTTCAGTTCAGTTCAGTCACTCAGTTGTGTCAGACTCTTTTCGGCCCCATGAACTGCAGCATGCCAGGCCTTCCTGTCCATCACCAACTCCTGGAGTTGACTCAAACCCATGTCCACTGAGTCGGTGATGCCATCCAGCCATCTTATCCTCTCTTGTCCCTTCCTCCTCCTGCCCTCAATCTTTCACAGCATCAGAGTCTTTTCCAATGAATCAGCTCTTCACATCAGGTGGCCAAAGTATTGGAGTTTCAGCTTCTACATCAGTGCTTCCAATGAACACCCAGGACTGATCTCCTTTAGGATGGACTGGTTGGATCTCCTTGCAGTCCAAGGGACTTTCAAGAGTCTTCTCCAACACCACAGTTCAAAAGCATCAATTCTTCAGTGCTCAGCTTTCTTTATAGTCCAACTCTCACATCCATACGTGACCAGTGGAAAAACCATAGCCTTGACTAGACGAAACTTTGTTGGCAAAGTAATGTCTCTGCTTTTTAATATGCTGTCTAGTTTGGTTATAACTTTCCTTCCAAGGAGTAAGCATCTTTTAATTTCATGGCCGCAATCACAATCTTCAGTGATTTTGGAGCCCCAAAAAATAAAGTCAGCCACTGTTTCCCCATCTATTTGCCATGAAGTGATGGGACAGGATGCCATGATCTTAGTTTTCTGAATGTGGAGCTTTAAGCCAACTTTTTCACTCTCCTCTTTCACTTTCATCAAGAGGCTCTTTAGTTCTTCACATTCTGCCATAAGGATGGTGTCATCTGCATATCTGAGGTTATTGATATTTCTCCTGGCAATCTTAATTCCAGCTTGGGTTTCATCCAGCCCAGGCTTCATCCAGCCCAGTGTATCTCATGATGTACTCTACATATAAGTTAAATAATCAGGGTGACAATATACAGCCTCAGTGTACTCCTTTTCCTATTTGAAACCAGTCTGTTGTTCCATGTCCAGTTCTAATTGTTGCTTCCTGACCTGCATACAAATTTCTCAAGAGGCAGATCAGGTGGTCTGGTATACCCATCTCTTTCAGGATTTTCCGCAATTTACTGTGATCCACACAGTCAAAGGCTTTGGCAAAGTCAATAAAGCAGAAATAGATGTTTTTCTGGAACTCTCTTGCTTTTTTGATGATCCAGCGGATATTGGCAATTTTATCTCTGGTTCCTCTGCCTTTTCTAAAACCAGCTTAAACATCTGGAAGTTCATGGTTCATGTCTTGCTGAAGCCTGGCTTGGAGACTTTTAAGCATTACCTTACTAGCATGTGAGATGAGTGCAATAGTGCGCCAGTTTGAGCATTCTTTGGCATTGCCTTTCTTTGAGATTGGAATGAAAACTGACCTTTTCCAATCCTGTGGCCCCTGCTGAGTTTTCCAAATTTGCTGGTATATTGAGTGCAGCATTTTCACAGCATCATCTTCCAGGATTTGAAATAGCTCAACTGGAATTCCATCACCTCCACTAGCTTTGTTCCTAGTGATGCTTCCTAAGGCCTTCTTGACTTCCCATTCCAGGATATCTGGCTCTAGGTGAGTGATCACACCATCGTGATTATCTGGGTCATGAAGATCTTTTTTGTACAGTTCTTCTGTGTATTCTTGCCACCTCTTCTTAATATCTTCTGCTTCTGTTAGGCCCCTACCATTTCTTTCCTTTATTGAGCCCATCTTTGCATGAAATCTTCCCTTGGTATCTCTAATTTTCTGAAGAGATCTCTGGTCTTTTCCATTCTATTGTTTTCCTCAATTTCTTTGCACTGGTCACAGAAGAAGGCTTTCTCATCTCTCCTTGCTATTCTTTGGAACTCTGCATTCTTATGGGTATGTCTTTCCTTTTCCCCTTTTTTTCCACTTCCCTTCCTTTCACAGCTATTTGTAAAGCCTCCTCAGACAGCCATTTTGCTTTTTTGCATTTCTTTTTCTTGGGGTTACCAACCGTCATTTATTTTAGGAAGGTGAGAAGGACAAATAAATAGTAATTATTCTACAGCATACTATATAAAAGTAATATTAGTATGAACAGATTATGAAGCTAGTACAGAAGAAAATTATTATGATATAAATATAGTAATTAATAATCATGATATTACAAAGAGGAAATAATTATTGTGATATATAAACAATAATAAATAATTGTGATATTACACACATTAGCACATATAAAAGCTAATGTCATATGTCATATTTAATCCTTTTAAAATTTACTGCTTTTGTATTCTTCACAACATGGCAACACAGATGGTAAGGTAGACTAATCCTGTTTCATTTTATAGGTACAAACTCAACTAAAGAGAATTTTATCTTTTTTCTTCTTCTTTTTCTCATTGAAGTAGTTGATTTACAATATCATGTTAGTTTTAGGTGTACAGCCTTCAGTTTTACATTCAGTTATACATCAGATCAGATCAGATCAGTCGCTCAGTCGTGTCCGACTCTTTGCAACCCCATGAATCACAGCATTCCAGGCCTCCCTGTTTATCACCAACTCCTGGAGTTTACTCAGACTCATGTCCATCGAGTCAGTGATGCCATCCAGCCATCTCATCCTCTGTCGTCCCCTTCTCCTCCTGCCCCCAATCCCTCCCAGCATCAGAGTCTTTTCCAATGAGTCAACTCTTTGCATGAGGCGGCCAAAGTACTGGAGTTTCAGCTTTAGCATCATTCCTTCCAAAGAAATCCCAGGGCTGATCTCCTTCAGAATGGACTGGTTGGATATCCTTGCAGTCCAAGGGACTCTCAAGAGTCTTCTCCAACACCACAGTTCAAATGCATCAATTCTTCGGTGCTCAGCCTTCTTCACAGTCCAACTCTCACATCCATACATGACCACAGGAAAAACCATAGCCTTGACTAGACGAATCTTTGTTGGCAAAGTAATGTCTCTGCTTTTGAATATGTATATGTATATATGAGCTTACCAAGTGGTGCAGTGGTAAAAAATCTACCTGCCAATGCAGGAGACATAGGAGATGCTTGTTCAATCCCTGGGTTGGGAAGGGCCCCTGGAGACGGAAATGGCTGCCCACTGCAGTATTCAAACAAGTAGGTCCTTTTTTGTTGTGTATTTTAAATATATTAGTGTGTGTATGTTAATCCCAAACTCCCAATTTATCATTCCCCCACCCCCTTTCCTCTTTGGGAACCATAGATTTGTTTTTTATGTCTGTGAGTCTCTTTATTCAACTAAGTGAAGTTGCTTAGTTGTGTCTGACTCTTTGCAACCCATGGACTGTAGCTACCAAGCTCCTCTGTCCATAGGATTTTCCAGGTAAGAGTACTGGAGTGGGTTGCCATTTCCTTCTCCAGGGGATCTTCCCAACCCAGGGGTCAAACCTGGGTCTCCTGCATTGCAAGCAGACGGTTTGCAGTCTCAGAGCTTAAATACCTGAGCCAAATAGCAGAAATTTTCTATTTGTTCAGTTGTAAATTATAGAAAATCCAGCTTAGATACATCCAATAAGACAAGAAGTCTGGAGCTGCTGTAGCTTCAGGGTTGACTTTAAACCCCAGGATATGTCCATTTTTCCCCTTGTTTTCACTGACATTTGTTACTGTGTCTCTGTCTTCTGGCGCTTGTCTGCTTGGTCCCTGAATGGCTGCTCTGGTTCCACGTATCACAGAGTCTGAATCTTTGCAGCCTCATGGATGGCCGCCCACCAGGCTTCTCTGTCCATGGGATTCCCCAGGGATGAATACTGGTGTGGGTTGCCATTTCTGTCTCCAGGGGATTTTCCTGACCCAGGGATAGAATCCACGTCTCCTGACTCTTCTGCATTGGCAGGCAGATTCTTACCACTGAGACACCTGGGCAGCTCAACAGTGACAAATTCCGGAGGTAGAAGAGAGAATTGTCACTGTGTTATGCCTTTCTTAAAAATGAAAGAAGTGTTGGAAGAGGCATTCGACAGATACACACTCCTGTGCTGTTGGTTGGAGCTGGTTTGTGCCGTGCGCAAGGGCAATGAGACTTCGTGGGCTGGAGGTGGACTCAGCCTCCTCTGAAGAGCTTTGCCTCTTTGAGGTGTATGAACAACATCAGGTTTGCTTATGGGGAGAAAAAAGTTTTATATGTGTTGGTGGGTGGGTGAGGAAGCCAGGCTAGAGACGTGGCTATCAGGGTAGGAAACTCACAATTCCAAGTATAATTCTAAGTATAGCTCTTTAACCTTTTTACTGTTTTTCTTCACTTTCAAGCAGTTCCCAGAGGAAATTATAATCTCAGCCAGTATCCTAAGTCTTCTCTTGATAAACACAATAGTCCAATATATGAGTATTCTTAAATTCCCATGTGAAAATTAGAATGTTATGAAGGCTTCTCTGGCTGTCCAGTGGTTAAAACTTCACGCCTCCACTGCAGGAGATGCAGGTTTGATCCTTGGTTGGGAACTAATATCCTGCATGCTGCGTGGCCAAAAAACAAGAGAAACACAAAAATTATAATGTTATAAACACTGTGCTAACTTGTAACTGGACCCTTTGGAAAATTGTAAGCCATTCTGAGTGCAAAGCTTCTTTTAACAGAATCAACATTAAATTATATAGGTGCTGAGGAAGTTTTGGTATTTTTGGTGCTGATAGTAGGTAATAAAGGAAGAGATAGAGGTATATAAATACATATAGATCTATATCTCTGTATAATATGAATATATAAGCTGTACATATAGATCTATATCTCTGTATAATATGAATATATAAGCTGTAGCTGAGGTAAATGCTCCCTTACTGCCAGAGAACCTCAGAACATCAATTTAGAATCAGGAACTTTGTTTTGTTTAAAGTTTTAATAAAAATCAACCATACCAGCACCCCCCCTCCCCCTGCCGCCCCCCACAGCCGCTTCCCCACTGAAGTCATTCTTTACCTGAAGGAGCATGTCCTACATTTTCTGGAAGAGACTGAAGGTCCTGCCAGGTGTTGGGGAAACAGGTGGGCTGAACAGGTAGAGGGGAGGAGAGGGAGGAGAAAGAAGTTGGGGAGGAGAGAGAAGGGGAAAGGGGGCCAGGGACACAGCAGTTCATCTCTTTCTTGTAACAAGGCATCTGACAAATATAATGTGTGTTGCTTTAATGGGCTAAAGAACTAAATAGACATTTCTCCAAAGAAGACGTACAGATGGCTAACAAACACATGAAAAGATGCTCAACATCACTCATTATCAGAGAAATGCAAATCAAAACCACTATGAGGTACCATTTCACACCAGTCAGAATGGCTGCGATCCAAAAGTCTACAAATAATAAATGCTGGAGAGGGTGTGGAGAAAAGGGAACCCTCTTACACTGTTGGTGGGAACGCAAACTAGTACAGCCACTATGGAGAACAGTGGGGAGATTCCTTAAAAATTTGGAAATAGAACTGCCTTATGATCCAGCAATCCCACTGCTGGGCATACACACTGAGGAAACCAGAAGGGAAAGAGACACGTGTACCCCAATGTTCATCACAGCACTGTTTATAATAGCCAGGACATGGAAGCAACCTAGATGTCCATCAGCAGATGAATGGATAAGAAAGCAGTGGTACATATACACAATGGAGTATTACTCAGCCATTAAAAAGAATACATTTGAATCAGTTCTAATGAGGTGGATGAAACTGGAGCCTATTATACAGAGTGAAGTAAGCCAGAAGGAAAAACATAAATACAGTATACTAACGCATATATATGGAATTTAGAAAGATGGTAACAATAACCCGGTGTTCGAGACAGCAAAAGAGACACTGATGTATAGAACAGTCTTATGGACTCTGTGGGAGAGGGAGAGGGTGGGAAGATTTGGGAGAATGGCATTGAAACATGTATAATATCATGTATGAAACGAGTTGCCAGTCCAGGTTCGATGCACGGTACTGGATGCTTGGGGCTTGTGCACTGGGACGACCCACAGGGATGGTATGGGGAGGGAGGAGGGTTCAGGATGGGGAACACATGTATACCTGTGGCGGATTCATTTCGATATTTGGCAAAACTAATACAATATTGTAAAGTTTAAAAATAAAATAAAAAGCATGGTATCTAACAGTAGCAGGCATCTCTTGATCACTTATGACAGGTGTGGAATTTTAATCTAGTTCCTTTTTCCCTCCATTCTTTTATAATTTTGCTGACTTGGCATATTTGAGAGGAATTAGTAGAAGAGGGCTATAACTGGTCAGAAGAGTAGGAGAGGCAGAGCTTGGAAGAAGTAGTGCACTTAACCTTATTTCCTTTTACTATCTTCTGCAGCATTTTAGTGCTCTCCCAAAGTCTAGCAGGCCATGCTGTTTTTAAACCAATAATGGCTACAAGAATGTTCTATTTGAAATTGGAATGAGGAAAGCCAGTTATTTTATTGCGAAAAAAATGGCTTTTAGACCTTGCCGACCAAGTTCCATATGGTCAAAGCTATGGTTTTTCCAGTTGTCATATATGGATGTGAGAGACCATAAAGAAAGCTGAGTGCCAAAGAATTGATACTTTCAAACAGTGGTGTTGGAGGAGAGTCTGGAAAGTCCCTTGGACAGCAAGGAGATCAGATCAGTTAATCCTAAAGGAAATCAACCCTGAATATTCATTGGAAGGACTGATGCTGAAGGTCCAGTATTTGGGGCACCTAAGGCGAAGAGCTGACTCATTGGAAAACACTTTAATGCTGGCAAAGATTGAGGGCCAGAGGAGAAGGGGACAGCAGAGGATGAGAGGATTGGATGGCATCATTGACTCAATGGACATGAGTTTGAGCAAACACAGGAAGATGGTGAAGGACAGGGAAGCCCGCAGTTTATGGGGTCACAAAGAGCTGGACATGACTTAGCGACTGAACAACAACAACAAGGAGCACATCCTAGATAATGCTTAGTAAAAATTGATTAACTGTTTATGTGCCTAAATCAAAGACTTCTTTTAATGAAATGGTATGAATATAAGGGCTTTCCCAATGGCTCAATGGGTAAAGAATCTACCTGCAATGCAGGAGATGCAGGAGACCTGGGTTCAATCCCTGTGTCAGGAAGATCCTGTGGAGATGAAAATGGCAACCCAATCCAATATTCTTGTTTGGGAGACCCCATGGACACAGGAGCCTGGCAGGCTAGAGTCCATGGGTCACAAGGAGATGGACACAACTGAGTAACTAAGCATGCATGCACAGAAAGTATAGATTCAATAACTGATACAGTGAATAAAAGGCCAGATATTTTCAAAATGGCTATAGAGATCCAGGAGTATCAGGGGTACATAAGGGTAGCCAGATGTATTCTGTTAATGAATATAATAAATGTCACAAATGCACCTACTTATACTTTAAAAGGGAGGGACACCTTCTTAGATTGAGAAGGATGAGGTTGTTCTCAGAGGGGTTATCTTTGGATTGGGAAGACACCCCAACAATAGCTATCTTTAGTTTTAGAACAGGAAAAGTATTATGTTTAAACTTATCAGAAAACTCAGTTGAACATTGTTGTTCAGTCATGCAGTCGTGTCTGACTGCAACCCAAAGGACTTCAACATGCCAGGCTTCCCTGTCCTTCACTGTTTCCTGGAGTTTGCTCAAACTCATGTCCATTGAGTTGATGATGCCATCCAACCGTCTCGTCCTCTTATCACCCCCATTCTTCTTCTACCCTCAATCTGTTCCAGCATCAGAGGCTTTTCCAATGAGTCAGCTCTTCACACCAGGTGGCCAAAGTATTGAAGCTTCAGCTTTAGTATCAGTCCTTCCATTGACTATTCAGGGTTGTGCTTTTATTTTAAAACTCAAGTTTTGACCCTTAATCTGATAACTTCTGGACTACAAGTACTATGCTCAATAGTGTTTTTTAGAATACTTTTTAATATGGTCAGTACATTTTAATGTGTAAAATTGTTCAAAATATATGTAAAATATTTTAGTTACTTGCACATCCATGTATACATATGTTTATTTTGTTCATATTGACTTTAAGGATTATGTTTATATAAGTGAACTTATACCAGAGAAGACAGTTTTGTCATCTGCTGTTTTCATTTAATGTATTGTTACATAGACTAAATCTAAGTGAAATGTGTCTTTAAGTAGATTCCTGAAAGAACATTATTTATGATTGTGTAATATTTCATGATATGAATATATCATATTTATTTAATTAGCTACTGTTGCTTTCATGCTGATATTTTACATCCTTGTCTCTAAATGTATTTGTATGCATTTCTAGGGCCTTGATGATGATTTTCTTAAGATAAATTCCTAAATGTGGAATTACAGTGTCAATTAGAGCATTTTAAAACTTTGAATGTGTATTTGCATATCGTACTCTAGAAATATGTTTCAGTTGCTAGACTATCCCATGTACACATTATTATTTTATTAAAAATTAATTGATGCCCATAACTATGCAGATTCTAGATTATTGTTAAATAGAAGTTTATAACATAGTTGACTAGAGAGTACTACTATATTAGTTTTTTCTACTCTCCTGGTGTATCATCCATATCTCATTATATGTGTTTACTTTCGTTGTACATTTTCCTTGTATCATTATATATTCATATCATTGGCAAAACAAAAGCAAAGAAGAAAAAGCAAAGATTGACACATCAATGAATGTTAGCAATAACAATAAAAGTTACTGCTTTCAGGAAAGCTTAAAATGCTTACCATAAGATAGTGCTTTTGCTTGCTAATAAAATCTCTATTTTGCTCTGTGCAGATAGCAACAACAAGAAAAAAAAAAAAAAAAAAGAAGAAGGAAGGATAAACAAATACATGCGTAGACCTTGCCTGCTAGGAAAAGCTAATGATGTAAATGAATAACAGCCAAATTTTTATTATTTCAAGTAAACCATCGCATTTGTGGCTGACTGCTCCCAAGACAGAGGCTCTGCCAGTGGCTCAGCAGTAAAGAATCTGCCTGCTTTGCAGGTGACTTAGGAGACACCGGTTTGATCCCTAGGTCAGGAAGAACCCATGGAGAGGGAAAAGGCACCCTACTTCAGTGTTCTTGCCTAGGAAATCCCACTGACAGAGGAGCCTGGCGGGGTCCATGGGGTCACAAAGAGTCAGACATAACTGAACGGCTGAACACATACAAGACAATAGGGCAGTGGCTTTCTGTTTTAAATGTTAATTTTTCCTGTTTGTTTGTTTTCCTGCCTATTTAATCCTTGTTCAAATAATATTTAATTTACATTTACACTGAACTGCAAAAGCTGAGATAAACGCCACTTACTCTCAGGGATTCCCTGGCAGTCTAGTGGTTAGGACTCCATGCTTGCACTGCCGGGTGACCAGGGTTGATGGCTTGATCCCTGGTCAGGGAACCAAGATCCTACAAGCTGTACAGTGTGGTGTGGGGACGGGGGAAGCCACTCATTCTTGAAATGGTATCTAGCAACTGTGTGGCCTTGGGCAATTATTTAATCTCTTTAGTTATCAGTCCTCAACTATAAAATGAGGGTAATAATCTTATACCCTTTGGGAGATGAGGTAAAGTAGTTTTGAAAAAAAGCTGAACCTTGATAGTTAAAATATATTGGTGATTTTTGGTTTTTAGGATTTGAGTCTCTTTTCTAAATAATATGGGGACTTTGCATTGGAGAGTCAAGCTGAGGAATTCTTTCTTTCATTACTTACAGACAACAAGACTTTTGTTCTCTTATGAGCACCTATTAAATACTGCAGTTAAGAGATTAAGGGAAAAAGACATGAAAAATAATATTGTTCATCCTGGTGAGATATAGTGGGAGAAATGATAAATTGTACCACTTAGGGTTAAAAATTTTTTTCCCTCAATTTTAAGTTTAGTAGCCGTCTACACTTCCTCTTTGCTGTTTGTTTCTTTCTACTTGTCTTCCTAAAAACTTAACCAGAATTCCATTATGGAATCTTGAAGCCAATTAATTTTACCCTGAGTCGCAAGGTTCCTTTTCTAGAAAAGCCTGTCAATTTACTATTAATATAAAATTTGATTAGGAAAAAAATTACAGGATTTTCCTTTTGATAAGTAGTCACGAAAATGTTTCATGACATAATTCTCTGAGAATATGTTCAGTCATCTATATTCTCTCTGTCTTATTTCTACACTGCTGATTTAACTGTGCAGACACTGTCATCTCTGCTACCCTACCTTCTTCTGAATCTTCTGAAATTACTGCACCATCATAAATGATTTTCTTTTACACTTATTATTTTTCTAAGAAAGTTCACTGCATCTTCTTATTTTTTTTTAAATTTTTATTAGAATACAATTGACTTACAATATTGTGTTACTTTCTGTGGTGCTACAAAGAAATTTATTTATACATATACATAGATCCACTCATTTTTAGATTCTTTTCCCATATAAGCCATTACAGAGTTTTGTGTAGAGTTCCCTGTGTTGTACAGTAGGTCCTTATTAGTTATCTATTTATATAGTATGTATATGTCAATCCAAATCTCCCCATTTATCCTTCCCTTACCTTATCGCTGGGTAACCATGAGTGTGTTTTCTACATCTGTGACTCTATTTTGTGACTCCATTTTATAAATAAGTTCATTTGTACTCTTTTTTTAGTTTCCACATGCAATCAGTGTCATATGATATTTGTCTTTCTGTGTCTGACTTACATCACTCAAGGTGCTAGGTTCATACATGATGCTGCAAATGGCATTATTTTTGTTCTTTTCTATAGCTGAGTAATATTCCATGGTATATGTGTATTGCATCTTCTTTATCCATTCATCCATTGATGGACATTTAGGTTGTTTCCATGCCTTTGCTATTGTGAATGGTGCTGCTATGAGTATTGGGGTGCAAGACATTTAACCCATGTCAATAATTATGTATTATCAAAGGTGATAATTTATTTCTTATACCGAGTCGAGAGATGTAAAATGTCACATAGTGTGATGTGCCTTTTCCTTGCTTTTTCCCACCAGTTTTCCTCCCTCACATTTTTTTAAAGTTTAAGATAACATGCAACTTTAAAGTAATAAATAGATAAAACGGTGCAAGGCTTAAATCTAGACCTTTTTAGATTTCTATAGCTCTTTCTAGGGTATTTCCTCTTGCTCTCAGGATTATGGGTTGAAGTCTATTCATCGACTTTAGTTCCATAATAGACCGTTTATGTAACATTGCTCTTTATTGGACTTTCTTATTGGTGCTTCACATGGTCCTTGAGGAAGTGCATTATCTGCATTTAGTAGTTGAAGAAACAGAAATAGAGTTTAAGTGACTGACAGTGATTGCAAACTAGATAGAGGAAAAACCAGGAACACACGCTCTGTTCTTCTTGACCATTAGACTGTTCCAGAAGAGGATGGGGGAGGTGCACGAAGGTGATGTAGGGATGGGGGATATTTGGCTTATTCCTCTAAAATCTGCTGTTGATAAAAAGATAATTGATAGATGCTAAATTAATGCATGAATACATCATCAGCTCTTCATTGCAAAATTTAGGTTCAAATTGAAGAAAGTAGGGAAAACGACTAGGCCATTCAGGTATGACCTAAATCAAATTCCTTATGATTAAACAGTGAAAGTGAGAATTAGATGCAAGGGGTTAGATCTGATAGACAGAGTGCCTGAAGAACGATGGACAGAGGTTCGTAACATTGTATAGGAGGTGGTGACAGAAACCATCCTCAAGAAAATGAAATGCAGGAAGGTCAAGTGGCTGTCTGAGGAGGCCTTACAAAAAGCTGAGAAAATAAGAGAAGCAAAAGGCAAAGGAGAAAGGGAAAGATATGCCTAATTTAATGCAGAGTTTCAGAGAATACCAAGGAGAAATAAGAAAGCTTTCTTAAGTGAAGCAATGCAAAGAAATAGGGGAAAACTAGAATGGGAAAGACTGGAGATCTCTTCAAGAGAATTGGAGATATCAAGAGAACATTTCATGTAAAGATGAGCACAATAAAGGACAGAAACGGCAAAGACCTAACAGAAGCAGAAGAGGTGGCAAGAATACACAGACCACCTATACAAAAAAGATCTTAATGAACTGGATAACCACAATGGTGTGGTCACTCACCTAGAGCCAGACATCCTGGAGTGTGAAGTCAAGTGGGCCTTAGGAAGCCTTACTACAAACATCTCCAGTGGAGATGATGGAATTCCAGCTGAACTATTTCAGATCCTAAAAGATGATGCTGTTAAAGTGTTGCACTCAATATGCCAGCAAATTTGGAAAACTCAGTAGTAACCACAGGACTGGACAAGGTCAGTTTTCATTCCAATCCCAAAGAAAGGCAATGCCAGAGAATGTTCATATTTCCATACAATTGCATTTATTTCACATGCTTACAAGATTATGCTCAAAATCCTTCAAGCTAGGCTTCAACAGTACATGAAGACATGGCTTTTAACAAATATTCTTTAGACAAATTGAAGCTAATTAGTATTTGAGCAGGACTTCTTTCTCTGTTCAGAAAATTGTTGTAAATGACTGAAAGCAAATTTCTTTTTACCAATAATGATCCCCACTTCATACTGCTATCCTTCCTCTTCTTAGAATAGTTGAATTCTCTAGAATAAATCAGGCTCCAAGAAAATTTCAAATTATATACATTAACTTCATTAAACTGTACATAAACTTTCATATGTACATAAACTGTACATAAACTTTCATTAACTGAAATTCAGAAACAACCTCAGGGAGTAAGGGGTGAGAAAATAAAATGAGGCAGTATTCATCTGGTGGCATTAATTTTCAATAAAGAGCAGTCAAAATTAAGAAATCTTTATATTATTAAATTTATGTTTTTTTCTTAGTTTTGATATCATATGTCTATTTCATATATAAATAAAAATGGAACTATGTTTACTTAATCTAGATATTTGTAAGCATTGGGAAGTTAGCAAAAATGAAATACTTAGGAGAAATATTCCCTGCTTCCTATTTTATAAACATGTATCTTTTTCTATTATAGTGAAAAAGTGAAACACTACAACTTAATCTATATTTTCTTAAAACAGATAAGCATTTATGTGATTTTATACTAAGCCTTTGTGATACTAGTAGCTACAAATGCTAAAAAGTTAGACTATATTCCACATTGATGTTTAAATGTTTAATGTCTTAAAATCTTGTTTGTTTGTAAATAGCTATACTTGCTGTAGGGCTTCCCCAGTGGCTCAGTGATAAGGAATCTGCCTGCTCTTCAGAAGCTGTGGGTTTGATCCCTGATTTGGGAAGATCCCCTGGAGGAGGGCAAGGAAACCCACTCCAGTATTGTTGCCTGGAGAATCCCATGGAGAGAGGAGCCCAGTAATTTATTGTCCACAGGGTCATGAAGAGTCAGACATGATTGAAGCGACTTAGCACAGCACAGCATAGCATAGCATAATTCTTTGGAATAAATGATCTGTTTGTTAGAAACAGTTTTTATCAAAATGCATGTACATTGTTCAGAAAGTCAACTTTCATCATAAGGCTTACAATAAGAAAACAAAAACATCTTAGCAAAAACAGTTGGCCCCTGCCATCATGTTATCAACACTTCCATGGTCTACCTTTTAGACAGAAACACTTTTAAGTCTTTTACTGTCTACCAAATTTTTAACTCACTATTTAGTGTATTTCTTAATTTTTCAATTTCAGGTAGTATTTGTTGACTTCCTTGTATAGACGATGAGGAGTTAGAAGTCTAATTAATCATCACAACATAGCTTCCACTCCCCATCCCCCCAACATAGTCCTGTATTTGCATAGACGATGCCAAGGGTGTATTTTATGCCTCTATTTAAATATTTCAAAGAGCTGAACAATGTAGTCATGTATTATGATTAGAATTTTATTGTTGCTGTTCAATCGCTAAGTTGTGTCCAGCTCTTTGCAACCCCATGGACTATAGCACATGAGGCTTCCTTGTTCTTCACTATCTCCTGGAATTTGCTCAGACTCATGTCCATTGAGTCAGTGATGCCATCCAACCTCTTCTTCTTTTGCCTTCAGTCTTTCCCAGCATCAGGATCTTATCCCAGTGAGTCAGCTCTCTGCATCAGGTGGCCAAAATATTGGAGCTTTAGCTTCAGTATCAGTCCTTCCAATGAATATTCAGGGTTGATTTCCTTTAGGATTGACTGGTTTGATATCCTTGCAATCCAAGGAGCTCTCAAGAATCTTCTCCAACACCACAATTCAAAAGCATCAATTCTTCAGTGCTCAGTTCTTTGGCACTCAGCCTTCTTTATGGTCCAGTTCTCACATCCATACATGACTACGGGAAAAACTATAGTTTTGACAATATGGACCTTTTTGGGCAAAGTGATATCTCTGCTTTTTAATATGCTGTCTAAGTTTGTCATAGCTTTTCTTTCAAAGACTAAGCACTTTTGGTTCTTAGGAATTTAATTATTTTACTTTTTTTTCTTCTACTAGTTGACACATTAAGAGTAATCTGTTAGTATAATTGGATAAAAATGACAAAGTTCTTTCAAATAATTCAATATGTCCTTAGAAGTCCTTATATGGATATTTCAATATCTCCAAAATATTTTAAAAATAATAATGATCTCAGGGATTTCCCTGGTAGTTTAGTGGTTAAGACTCTGCACTTCTATTGCAGGGGGCATGGGACTCAAAACCAATTATGCCTAGTGATTTGAAAACCTTTAATTCACTATGTAATATAAGATGACTATTTAACTGTAGCCAAAGGGGCTTCTCTGTAAAGGATCTGCCTGCAATGCAGGAGACCCAGGTTGAATCCCTGGGTTGGGAAGATCGCCTGGAGAAGGAATGGTGGCTTCCCAGGTGAGGCTAGTGGTAAAGAACCTGCCTGCCAATGCAGGAGACATAAGAGATGCCAGTTTGATCCCTGAGTTGGAAAGGTCCCCTGGAGGAGAGCATGGCAATCAACTCAGTATTCTTGCCTGGAGAATCCCATGGACAGAGGAGCATGGCGGGATATAGTCCATAGGAATGCATAGATTCGGACACAACTGAAGTGACTTAGCATGCACACTCATGCATCTACTCTGGTATTCTTGCCAGGAGAATTCCATGAACAGAGGAGCCTGGTGGACTACAGTCCCTGGGGTTGCAAAGCGTCAGACACGACTGAGCAACTAACACTTTCACTTTGAAAGATACTTTCTATTTAAAAGCAAAGATAAGAAAACATAAAACAAGATGTTTAATATATTAGCAATATTTTCAGTTTACTTTATAATTTTCAAATGCACAAATTATTCATCATTTGGCTATAAGACCTTCCAGATGCGTTTAGAGATGTGTGCTAGGAATAAGGTGCAAACTTCTCACATAATCCTATATATGATAGTATCTGCTTCTCTCTGATGCAGGCTACTGACTGGTACTCCTAATGAGTTTTGCCTGGAATGTTTTTCTAAATAGCATAGGTTCTTCAGGAGACAGTAGATTCACATATAAAAACCATTCAAATTTCTGTGCTGTTCCTGCTTGTAGCTCCTTAGATAATTGGTTTAATGTTCCAAATCTCAGTTTCCTCTTTATAAAATGGTAGTAAAACCAGGAACACTAGCTTTTTAATCAGATATATCTATATTTATATTGCTTTTTATATTACTGGCCTTGAGTTAATCTTGGGAGCTTTTTATTCTTCCTATTGTAACTCAGTATAACCATGTACACTTTGCATTGTTGATATTAGGATTCATTGAAGACATGTATATGAAGAATCTGAAACACTGGCCCATCTCTGGCCCATCTCAAATATTTATCAAATGTTACCTACCATACCTTTCCCAACTTAAGCTAATAAGACAGTTAAGATCATGAATCTCAGATTATAGATAGAAACCATTTTGGGAAATATTAAAACAAGTATGCATATTAAATGGTCCTCTTACATCTGTGATAATCATACAGATTGTAGGCTATAAACGGATAGCCAGGTTATCTGTATGTTAGTATCATAAATGCCCAAATTGAAGTCAGCTCAACAGAACCTTTCCTTATCTGAAGCATGATTGAAATATTTCCTGGCTAGTGGTTAGGGAACAAAGCTAGTGGAGGTGATGGAATGGGTGGAGGTGATGGAAGTGATGGCCACCTGATGCAAAGAGCTGAGTCATTTGAAAAGACCCTGATGCTGGGAAAGATTGAGGGTAGGAGGAGAAGGGGATGACAGAGGATAAGATGGTTGGATGGCATCACCGACTCAATAGACCGGGTTTGGGTGGACTCGGAGTTGGGGATGGACAGCAAGGCCTGGCGTGCTGTGATTCATGGGGTTGCAAAGAGTCGGACATGACTGAGCGGCTGAACTGAACTGAGCTAAGTGGTTAGGGCACTAACAATTCTGCTGTAGTCAAGGGATGTAGTTAATGCTATGGACATTTTACTTATGACTTATTTGCTATGAAACTGTAGTATATTATTATGTACATCATCTCAAAAGATGGATGTTGAGTGAAAGGAGAAAAATGATATAGATAATGTTGGTAAAACAAAACACTACCCAACTTGGATCATGTTGATCCAAGACATCTGAATTTGAAAGGGAATATTTCCCAGGGTAATGGAAGTAAAAACAAAAATAAATGGGACACAATTAAACTTAAACATTTTTGCACAACAAAGGAAACTATAAGCAAGATGAAAAGGCAGCCATCAGAATGGGAGAAAATGATAGCAAATGAAACAACTGACAAAGAATTAATCTTCAAAATATACAAGCAGCTCATGCAGGCAATACCAGAAAAACGAACAACCCAATCAAAAAGTGGGCAAAAGACCTAAACAGACATTTCTCCAAAGAAGACATACAGATGGCTAATAAACACATGAAAAGATAGATGCTCAACTTCACTCATATTAGAGAAATGCAAATCAGAACCACCATGAGGTATCATTTCATGGCAGTCATAATGGCCATCATCAAAAAATCTATAAACAGTAAATGCTGGAGAGGACGTGGAGAAAAGGGAGCCTTCTTACACTGTTGGTGGGAATGCAAACTGGTAGAGCCAGTATGGAGAACAGTGTAGAGATTCTTTAAAAAACTGGGAATAGGACTGCCATTCAACCCAGCAATCCCACTGCTGGGCATACACCCTGAGGAAACCAGAACCGAAAGAGACACATGTACCCCAATGTTCACTGCAGCACAATCTACAGTAACTAGGACATGGAAGCAACCTAAATATCCATCGGCAGATGAATAGATAAGGAAGTTGTGGTACATATACACAATGGAATATTTCTCAGCTATAAAAAGAAATGCATTTGAGTCGGTTCTGATGAGGTAGATGAATCTGGAACCTATATTAAGTGAAGTAAGTCAGAAAGAGAAAGATAAATACTGTATATTAGCACATACATATGGAATTTATAAAGATGGTACCAACGATCCTACATGCAGGGCAGCAAAGGAGACACAGATGTAAAGAACAGACTTTTGGACTCAGTAGGAGAAGGCAAGGGTGGTGTGATTTGAGAGAATAGGATTGAATCATGTACATTACCATATGTAAAATAGATGACTAGTGCAAGTTTGATGCATGAAGCAGGGCACACAAAGCCTGTGCTCTGGGACAACTCAGAGGGATAGGGTGGGGAGGGAGGTTGAAGGGAGGTTCAGGATGGGAAAAACAATAAAAATAAAGTGGGTATTTAAGAAAGTGGCAATAATCATATATGGATATCTGCCAATCATTATTAGTCACTTAAAACAGTATCTGCCAATTATTAGTTATTCAAAACAATCTTTGAAAATCTCTCTATTATTGATTCATTAATACCTTTACCTCACAGTTTCCTCTGGGAAAAGAGCAAATTTCCACTTCTAAAATTCTCTCCATTCTATCTTGATGATTTTGAAAAGTACCTTAGCTAAGTTCTTCCCCAAATGGACACAGTGCAATTTATTTAATGCAGAAAATGCCATCAATTGATTAGGAGCCTTGAATTTTGTTTGAAATTATTAAACAGGCAACATGTTATTTATTGAAAATTCTAGGAGAAAAATCTGGGAGACACATATGGAAAATTTTAAGCTCATCTTTACTTGATGTTAGTTTTTTAGAAGAAAAGAAAAACTTTTTCCCAGTGTATGATTTCTTTTTTCTTTCCAACATTCCTTAGTTGTCGAATAATGCAAAAAGTTGTACATAATTTATATATGCAATATCTCTAAAACTCCTAAATTATATTCACCATAATTTTAAAAATAAGTGTATCTCTTTATATCTTAACAAACCTTTTTGATCCTGGTCATAACAAACACCCTCTTCCAACAACATACGAGAAGACTCTATACATGGACATCACCAGATGGTCAACACTGAATAAGATTGATTATCTTCTTTGCAGCCAAAGATGGAGAAGCTCTATACAGTCAGCAAAAACAAGACCAGGAGCTGACTGTGGCTCAGATCATGAACTCCTTATTGCCAAATACAGACTTAAATTGAAGAAAGTAGGGAAAACCACTATACCATTCAGGTATGACCTAAATCAAATCCCTTATGATTATACAGTGGAAGTGAGAAATAGATTTAAGGGCTTAGATCTGATAGATAGAGTGCCTGATGAACTATGGAATGAGGTTCATGGCATTGTACAGGAGACAGGGATCAAGACCATCCCCATGGAAAAGAAATGCAAAAAAAGCAAATGGCTGTCTGCAGAGGCCTTACAAATAGCTGTGAAAAGAAGAGAAGCCAAAAGCAAAAGAGAAAAGGAAAAATATAAGCATCTGAATGCAGAGTTCCAAAGAATAGCAAGAAGAGATAAGAAAGCCTCCATCAGCGATCAATACAAAGAAATAGAGGAAAACAACAGAATGGGAAAGACTAGAGATCTCTTCAAGAAAATCAGAGATACCAAGGGAACTATTCATGCAAAGATGGGCTCAATAAAGGACAGAAATGGTATGGACCTAACAGAAGGAGAAGATATTAAGAAGAGATGTCAAGAATACACAGAAGAACTGTACCAAAAAGATCTTCATGACCCAGATAATGACCATGGTGTGATCACTGACCTAGAGCCAGACATCCTAGAATGTGAAGTCAAGTGGGCCTTAGAAAGCATCATTAGGAACAACTCTAGTGGACGTGATGGAATTCCAGTTGAGCTATTTCAAATCCTGAAAGAATATGCTGTGAAAGTGCTGTAGTCAATATACCAGCAAATTTGGAAAACTCAGCAGTGGCCACAGGACTGGAAAAGGTCAGTTTTCATTCCAATCCCAAAGAAAGGCAATGCCAAAGAATGCTCAAACTACCGCACAATTGCACTCATCTCACATGCTAGTAAAGTAATGCTCAAAATTCTCCAAGCCAGGCTTCAGCAATATGTGAACTGTGAACTTCCTGATGTTCAAGCTGGTTTTAGAAAAGGCAGAGGAACCAGAGATCAAATTGCCAACATCCGCTGGATCATGGAAAAAGCAAGAGAGTTCTAGAAAAACATCTATTTCTGCTTTATTGACTATGCCAAAGCCTTTGACTGTGTGGATCACAATAAACTGTGGAAAATTCTGAAAGAGATGGGAATACCAGACCACCTGATCTGCCTCTTGAGAAATTTGTATGCAGGTCAGGAAGCAACAGTTAGAACTGGACATGGAACAACAGACTGGTTCCAAATAGGAAAAGGAGTACTTCAAGGCTGTATATTGTCACCCTGCTTATTTAACATATATGCAGAGTACATCATGAGAAATGCTGGACTGGAAGAAACACAAGCTGGAATCAAGATTCCCAGGAGAAATATCAATCACCTCAGATATGCAGATGACACCACCCTTATGGCAGAAAGTGAAGAGGAACTCAAAAGTCTCTTGATGAAAGTGAAAGTGGAGAGTGAAAAAGTTGGCTTAAAGCTCAACATTCAGAAAATGAAGATCATGGCATCCAGTCCCATCACCTCATGGCAAATAGATGGGGAAACAGTGGAAACAGTGGCAGACTTTTATTTTGGGGGGCTCCAAAATCACTGCAGACGGTGACTGCAGCCATGAAATTAAAAGACGCTTACCCCTTGGAAGGAAAGTTATGACCAACCTAGATAGCATATTCAAAAGCAGAGACATTACTTTGCCAACAAAGGTTTGTCTAGTCAAGGCTATGGTTTTTCCTGTGGTCATGTACAGATGTGAGAGTTGGACTTGTGAAGAAGGCTGAGCGCTGAAGAATTGATGCTTTTGAACTGTGGTGTTGGAGAAGACTCTTGAAAGTCCCTTGGCCTGCAAGGAGATCCAACCAGTCCATTCTAAAGGAGATCAGCCCTGGGATTTCTTTGGAAGGAATGATGCTAAAGCTGAAACTCCAGTACTTTGGCCACCTCATGCGAAGAGTTGACTCATTGGAAAAGACTCATGCTGGGAGGGATTGGGGGCAGGAGGAGAAGGGGACGACAGAGGATGAAATGGCTGGATGGCATCACTGACTCGATGGACGTGAGTCTGAGTGAACTCCGGGAGTTAGTGATGTACAGGGAGGCCTGGTGTGCTGCCATTCATGGGGTCGCAAAGAGTCGGACACGACTAAGCGACTGAACTGAACTGAACTGAAATGAACAATTGTATAATGATTAAGACCTCACTAAGAAGTTATTTCTTTTGGAGAGACAATTTGCAAATTTAGAGTTTGTTTTTATGTATTATTCCACTTTAGGCTTGTGTGTGATATCTTTGTGATGAAACAAGAATTTTGTTGGAGAGTGGAGAGAATAATGAAACGTAAGAGAGAGAATCTGGATCCCAAATTGTGCACTCTTCTGTAGCACCTGTTTCCTGGTTAGTTGTTGGACAATTGTGACACTAAGCTCTTCCTTCCTAAAACAAAACAAAGCTTTCACTCTCTTAGGATTGTTGTGAGAATCACATTAGATGATATATTTGAAAGTGATTGGTAATTTAAAATTCTTTACAAATATATAGGTTACTTGGAATGTAGAAGTAGACTTCTAAATTAATTAATATAAAATGCAAAATTTCATTTGTTTGCCTTTCTTTCTTCTTCTTCCTTTTTCTTTTCTTTTTCATTTTTGGCCACACAGCATGGCTTGCAGGATCTTAGTTCCCTGACTATGGATTGAACCCACATCCTTGGCAGTGAGAGCATGGAGCCCTGATATTTGCATTTCTTGACATGCACTAAACACTTTGCATGTTTAGCCCACCTATGCTTCATAGAAACCTTCATTTATTCCACTTAGGCTGTATTTCATAAAATAAAACTTAGGTATTATTTTCTTTTTTCTCCAGATTAAATAATAAATCTATTATTAGTAGTTGAATCTCAATAAAACTAAATTTTTTTTCAGGACCATGTAGCTGTGATAGAGCTGGGATTCAAACCTAGGCACACTCTACTTTACTATTCTATCGCGACCCAATTTTGTGTACTTAGGTGATTTTTCTTTATTTTAGAAATCTCAATCCATTTCTTTCTCGCTCAAGAAATTTCAAGTGCCTTGTGTGTCAGGCACTGTTCCAAATAAAGTCATGCTATTAAGGCATTTATGGTAGCTGGAAATGTGAATAAGAGTGCCAGGTGGCATGGAGTGATCAAGTTATAGGTGTCATGAGAGCACAATGGAAGGAAGGAGGCAGGGAGTATGTGAAGCGTCTGATACGCTTCAGTGAGTCCTTGTGCAGGTCAGTGTGATAGGAACCTGCAGAAGTAGTAAAATGTGCAAAAGGGCAGAACCACGAGGGAGCACGGGAACATAAGGGACAGTAGGCCAGATGCCAGAGACTCCCAGGACATAACATTGGAAAGGTGGAGCGATTTCTGATCACATAACCACCGCATGCCTTGCTGGGGTTTCTAGACTTTTCTGACTGTGATGGACAAGGGAGTCAACTGAATAATTTTAAACCAGGACGTGACCTGCTGGGAATCCAGTTTTGGATCTTTCTTATCTGCAGAGGGAGTTGCCTTTGCTTTAGAAAAGATTTGGATGATGAAGTTTGGCTGTGACATGAGATATATGTAAAATGGATATAATTTCGGGTTCAAATTCATGTTGGGAAAGTTCTTTACAGTCATCGAACTATTTCTTAGAGATGAAAGCAAATTGCCTACCTCTGTCGTTGCATTTTGAGATTTTAATGGGTAATTCTTTGCCCTGGTAAGAGTGTGTACGGAGGTGCATGTATATATATGGTTTTATACTATACTGTATTATATATATTATCGGACTTCCTTGGTGGCTCAGACGGTAAAGTGTCTGTCTACAATGTGGGAGACCTGGGTTCAATCCCTGGGTCGGGAAGATTCCCTGGAGAAGGAAATGGCAACCCACTCCAGTACTTTCACCTAGAAAATCCCATGGACGGAGAAGCCTGGTGTCTATGGGGTCGCAAAGAGTCGGACACGACTAAGTGACTTCACTTTCACTTATATATGTTATCATTAGAAGTATGGTGTACAGCAAAACAGAAAATAGCTAGGAGCTTCTGAGAGGAGAGCATTCCTAGTCCTCGAAAATTCAGAAGCCCCAGGCCTTTAAAACTCTGAAGCAAGTACTTAAAGATAGTCCATTGTTGATTAAAGAATGGTTTCACCCCTTCATTGAACAGTGCTGAGTTTTCATGACGGGAATATAGTCAAGACAGGACTATGGACACAGTGGTTATAGATATAGTCCCTAGCCCTCTCAGGTGGGATTAACATGTATTTTGGCAACTGTAATTATGATAAATATTGTGATAAAGTGTGCATGTAAAGAAAGTTATTTAGACCAAGTTAAGCTTGTCAAGGACTTCCTTGGTGGTTCAGTTGGCAAAGAATCAGCCTCCAATGCTGGAGACCCAGGTTAGATCCCTGGGTCGGGAAGATCCTCTGGAGAAGAAAGTGGCAACCCACTCCAGCATTCTTGCCTGGGAAATCCCATGGACAGAGAAGCCTGGCAGGCTATAGTCCATAGGGTCGTAAAGAGTCAGACATGACTGAACGACTAAACCACTGCCACAGAGTTTGTCAATATATTATATTGGAGTAAATAATAGAAAACTACTAAGACCACTGGCTTAATTTTGTGATACTCAAAATGACACTTCCCCCTCATGCCTCACAAAGGATTCATTGTCCTGTTAAAAAAATGAATTTGAAATAATGGGGTTCAAGAAACAGTTCCCATGTTAACAGATCAGAAGATTCAATGCAGTAAAGATGTCATTTCTCCCTAAATGGATCTGTTTGGTTGAGGCAGTTTCTATCATTATTTCACCAAGGTATTTTTGGAGACATAGATGCATTTATTCCAAAATTTATAGGAAGGCACAGTCTCTAGAATAGCCAAAACAGTTTTGTGGGAGGAATAATAATATGGGAATAATCAGCCTTTTGAGTGTTAAGTTACAGTATTCAGGATGCTGTGGGTCCGGGGAAGGGGAGGCACAGATTGTTACAGGACTGAATAAAGAATCCAGAAGTGCACCCACACAAGTATGTCCAATTAATTTTTTTACAAAAGAGCAAAAGCAGTGCAAGGAAGGAAGAATGGCCTTTTCAATAAATGCTGCTTGAGCAATTGGACCTCTGTAGCTAAAAAATGAACTTGGACCTAAGCCTCACACCTAACACAAAGCAACTGAAAATAGTTCATAGAATTAAATGTAGAACATTAAATAACACTGCTAGGAAAAGACACAGGACAGAATCTTTGGCATGTAGAATAGACAAATAGTCCTTAGACCAACATTAAAAACTATCCCCCTCCCAATTGTGCTTCATCAAAAATTGAAAGCTTTTGTTCCCACTCTAGGGAGGATGAAGTGACAGATTATAAATTGGGAGAAAATATTTGCAACCCACATTTCAATAATAGATGTGTATCTAGAATACATGGAGAACTCTTAAAACTCAGCATTGAAAAAGAAGCAAAAAAAAAAAAAATCATTTAGGAAATGAGCAAAAGATATGCATAGATATTTCACCAAGAAATATATACAAACAGCAGGTTTATAATAGCTATTGTTAGCTATTAGATAAATGTATATTAAGAGCACCAGGTGTTTATGCTACACAGCTGTCAGAATGGAAAACAAAAATCAAAAAACAGTGTTCCTTGCCCTCAAATGCTGGCACGGCTGTCAGAAAACTGGATCACTCATATATTGCTGGTGGAAATGTAAAATAATATAGTCACTCTGGAAAACTGTTTGCAGTTCCTTTAAAAAGTGAAAGTAGATTTACCTTGTGAAAAGTGAACATGTTATTGCTCAGTCGTGTCCAACTCTTTGCGACCCTTGGACTATAGCCCACCAGGCTTTTCTGTCCACGGGATTTCCCAGGCAAGAATACTGGAATGGGAAGACATTTTCTTCTCTAGCTGATCTTCCCAACCCAGGGATCGAACCCAGGGTCTCCTGCATTGCAGACAGATTCTTTACTGTCTGAGCCACCAGTTTGACCCAACCATTTCAGTCTAAGGTGCTCTTTCATGCAGAAACTTGTACACTGATGTTCACAGCAGCCAATCCCCAGGTATATAACAATGGTACATCCATACTGGGCTTCCCAGGTGGCTCAGTGGTAAAGAATCCACCTGCTAATGCAGGAAATGTGGGTTCCTTCTATAGGTCTGGAAGATCCCTTGGAGTAGGAAATGGCAACCTACTCCAGTATCGTTGCCTGGGAAATCCATGGAGAGAGGAGTCGGGAGGCTACAGTCCAAGGTGTTGCAAAGAGTCGGAAGCGAATTAGCGACTAAACAACAACAACATTCATGACATGGAATATTTGTTGTTCAGTTGCTAAGTGGTCTGCAGCTTGCCAGGTTTCCCTGTCCTTCACTATCTCCCAGTGTTTGCTCAAAGTCATGTCCATTGAGTCAGTGATGCTATCTGACCATGTCATGTTCTGCTGCCCTCTTCTCCTTTTGCCTTCAGTCTTTCCTAGCATCAGGGTCTTTTCCAGTGAATCAGCTCTTTGCATCAGGTGGCCAAAGTACTGGAGCTACAGTTTCAGCATTAGTCCATCCTATGAATATTCAGGGTTGATTTCCTTTAGGATTGACTGGCTTGATCTCGTTGCAGTCCAAGGAACTCTCAAGAATCTTCTCTAGCATCATGTTTCACAAGCATTGATTCTTTGGCAGTTAGCCTTCTTCAGGGTCCAGTTCTCACATCCATACATGACTAGTATTCATGGAATACTAGTTCAGCAATAAAAAGGAAAAATGACATAAATTCAACAACTTGTATGAACCACAAAGAAATTACGCTGAAGGAAACAAAAGTGAACTTCAAAAGAATATAGCCTATATGATTACATGTATTTAGCATCCATGAAATAATATGGTTATAGAGATGCAGAACCAATTAGTGCTGGCGAGGTTAACGTTAGTGATGTGGGTTGGTGGTGTGGCTGTAAACAGAAGGGCATCTTGTGGTGATGAAATTAAATATCTTGATTGTGATGGTAGTTCCATGAAGCTACAAGTATGAAAAGTTTTGCAGGGCTACACACACAATGCACACATATCAGTGAGTGCATTTATAACTGGTGAAAATCTGAGCAAGCTCTTTGAACTACATCAATTTCAATTTTTCTGGTATTAGTATTGTGCTATAGTTATTTCGTCTGTTAACATTGGTGCACAGAACATCTCTGAATATTTCTTTGCCCTTCTGTGAATGTATATCATCCCAAGATGCAAGACTTAAAACAAAGGTAGTGATAAACATAAATACAATAAATTCCTCCAGGGGGGAAACAGTTTTCACATCTCCTCCATTAGCACTTCAAATTGTTAGACATAAAATGAGTGAATCTTATGAATATTTTAGCCAGTTTTCTATGTATTAGCACATTCAGATGCTCCTCCCTCCCTCTTCTCCTTCCTCTTCTCTCTCCCTCGCTTCCTTTTTTTTTTTCTTTTAGTCATAAATTATTTAATGTTCAAAACACTTTGAAGCTTACTGGATAAACAGCTGGAGGACAATAAATATGAGTATTATGTATCACATCTTCAATCTGATTTTGAGTCCTACAGAGTGACTCTCAATATAAAGTAATTTTTACCTGGTCTGATTAGAAATCAAGATTGTCCCTGGGTAACTCTTTAAAAAAGACAATTAAGCAATGAAATGTAGTACTAGATGTATAACCAACTCTGCATCACTGTTTCTGCTCATTCCAACCACAAAATGTATAATGGATTTTCAATCTAAGTAAGCCATGAAGTGATTAAACACACATGTATATGCTGAGGAATTATATTGTGTACTTTCCTAGAATTTTAAATGTATGTCTCAGAATTCTCCCTCTCTCATCTTTATCTTATTCTTAAACTTAACATTAGCCCCAAATGTTGCATTTTCCATGAAGAAAATTAAGGCACTTCTTTAAAGTTAAATGTGATGGACCAGGTTTCTGTGACAGTTGTTTCTTATCCCTTGAATGAGAGGATTTGGTCAGATATCCATTGTGTGCCTTCTGCAAGTTAAAAACCCACACTCGTTCAAAAATTCTGAAAAGAAAAGGCCTGCTGTGGTTAAAACATCCTGGAGATTTTTTCCATTCTGATGTACATGTGTTCTTTTATTTTATTCTAGCATAAGTCTAAACCTGAGACACTTAGAGCCCCTTTCCATTTATAGCCTCATTTATTTGGAGTAGAGCTTATGCCTAAAGTTTTCTGAGAAGCAAAAACAGTCAGCATGCATCCAGAAACAATTGGAAATCATGTGCTAGACCTTCTTGCTCCTAGAATCTTTGCAGCAACTCGTTTGTTGTGGTTCCCATGTGGTTTTGGTCAAATAGAAGAGGGAAGAGTGGAAAGAGTGATAGATTTTATTTTCTTTGGCTCCCAAATCACTGCAGCCATGTAATTAACAAGTGGTGCTGGGAAATCTGGTCAAACACTTGTAAAAGAATGAAACTGGACCACTTTCTAACACCATACACAAAAATAAACTCAAAATGGATTAAAGATCTAAATGTAAGACCAGAAACTATAAAACTCCTAGAGGAGAACATAGGCAAAACACTCTCCGACATACATCACAGCAGGATCCTCTATGACCCACCTCCCAGAATATTGGAAATAAAAGCAAAAATAAACAAATGGGACCTAATTAACCTTAAAAGCTTCTGCACATCAAAGGAAACTATTAGCAAGGTGAAAAGACAGCCTTCAGAATGGGAGAAAATAATAGCAAATGAAGCAACCGACAAACAACTAATCTCAAAAATATACAAGCAACTCTTACAGCTCAACTCCAGAAAAATAAACGACCCAATCAAAAAATGGGCCAAAGAACTAAATAGACATTTCTCCAAAGAAGACATAGAGATGGCTGACAAACACATGACAAGATGCTCAACATCACTCATTATCAGAGAAATGCAAATCAAAACCACTATGAGGTACCATTTCACACCAGTCAGAATGGCTGCGATCCAAAAGTCTACAAATAATAAATGCTGGAGAGGGTGTGGAGAAAAGGGAACCCTCTTACACTGTTGGTGGGAACGCAAACTAGTACAGCCACTATGGAGACCAGTGTGGAGATTCCTTAAAAAACTGGAAATAGAACTGCCTTATGATCCAGCAGCCCCACTGCTGGGCATACACACTGAGGAAACCAGAAGGGAAAGAGACACGTGTACCCCAATGTTCATTGCAGCACTGTTTATAATAGCCAAGACATGGAAGCAACCTAGATGTCCATCAGCAGATGAATGGATAAGAAAGCAGTGGTACATATACACAATGGAGTATTACTCAGCCATTTAAAAGAATACATTTGAATCAGTTCTAATGAGGTGGATGAAACTGGAGCCTATTATACAGAGTGAAGAAAGCCAGAAGGAAAAACATAAATACAGTATACTAACGCATATATATGGAATTTAGAAAGATGGTAACAATAACCCAGTGTACGAGACAGCAAAAGAGACACTGATGTATAGAACAGTCTTATGGACTCTGTGGAAGAGGGAGAGGGTGGGAAGATTTGGGAGAATGGCATTGAAACATGTAAAATATCATGTAGGAAACGAGTTGCCAGTCCAGGTTCGATGCACGATGCTGGATGCTTGGGGCTGGTGCACTGGGATGGCCCAGAGGGATGGTATGGGGAGGGAGGAGGGAGGAGGGTTCGGGGTGGGGAACACATGTATACCTGTGGCGGATTCATTTTGATATTTGGCAAAACTAATACAATTATGTAAAGTTTAAAAATAAAATAAAATTAAAAGGCACTTGCTCCTTGGATGGAAAGCTGTGATAAACATAGACAGCATATTGAAAAGTAGAGACATCACTTTGCTGATCAAAGTCCATATAGTCAAAGCCGTGGTTTTTCCAGTAGTCATGAATGGATGTGAGAATTGGACCATAGAGAAGGCTGAGCACTGAAAAACTGATACTTCTGAATTGTGGTACTGAAGAAGACTGTCGAGATTCTCTTGGACTGCAAGGCAATCGAAGTCCCACGTGTTACTTCGTTCTACAAAGTGTCTGGCTTTCCAGCATCTCAGAAGATTTCTCTTTTCCTTTATCATCAGCTTTTCTTGAAAGCCTTTATTGATCTATCCACATGCATTGTGGTTTCAGTAAAATAAAATAGCTTTTTAATGATAATATCCACCCTTCCTGGTAGCACAGATGGTAAAGAATTCACCTGCAATGCAGGAGACCTGAGTTCAATCCCTGGGTTGGGAGGATCCTCTGGAGAAGCGAATGGCTACCCACTCCAGTATTCTAACCTGGAGAATTCCTTGGACAGGGGAACCTGAAATTCCATGGGGTCACAAAGAGTTGGACGTGACTGAGCGACTTTCACTAATTTAGAAAGCATTTTCTTGCAATAACAATGGTGACTTACAGATTATCCCACCCAAATTGGTAATGGTGACTCAGATTTGCTGATAAGGTGACAAAACATATATATTTTTTCACTTGGATACTTCTTCCTCAGCCTTCTCTGATTCACTTCATGGGTCTCTATCACTGTATGTTCTAGAAGGCCAAGATTAAGACCACTAGATCTGGCTTCTTTATAGATGCTGGCAGACATCCTCATTCACTTGCCCAGTCACTAGGTCATCACACCAACTTCTACCACCCACGTTAGGCTATTCTAGATCTGGAGGATTGTGTGTCAGGCAGAGTTTTCCCTGCACTGGGATAAGTCTCAAGTCCCTAGTGGATCTTTGTATCAGATCTAAAAGTTGAAGTTGCAAGGCTTAGTTTTTGCAGAGGTTGATTAAACTATCAAAATAAGTCACTACCATAAGGAAAGTTATGACCAACCTAAACAGCATATTGAAAAGCAGAGACATTACTTTGCAAACAACGGTCTGTCTAGTCAAGGCTATGGTTTTTCCAGTAGTCATGTATGGATGTGAGAGTTGGACTATAAAGAAAGCTGAGCACTGAAGAATTGATGCATTTGGACTGTGGTGTTGGAAAAGACTCTTGAGAGTCCCTTGGACTGCAAGGAGATCCAACCAGTCCATCCTAAAGGAGATCAGTCCTGAGTGTTCATTGGAAGGACTGATGTTGAAGCTGAAACTCCAATACTTTGGCCACCTGATGTGAAGAGCTAACTCAATGGAAAAGACCCTGATGCTGGGAAAGATTGAGGGCAGGAGGAGAAGGGGACGACAGAGGATGAGATGGTTGGATGGCATCATCGACTCGATGGACATGGGCTTGGGTGGACTCCAGGAGTTGGTGATGAACAGGGAGGCCTGGCATGCTGCGATTCATGAGGTCACAAAGAATTGAACATGACTGAGTGACTGAACTAAACTGATATTCTCTTTTGTTACAGTCAAGATTTGTTGTCATTTGCTAGTCCACCAGAGAAAGAGATTAAAAGATGAGCACTTTTTAAAGCTCGTTAGCGAGGGGGAGGAGCCAAGATGGCGGAGGAGTAGGACGGGGAGAACACTTTCTCCCCCACAAATTCATCAAAAGAGCATTTAAACGTCGAGTAAATTCCACAAAACAACTTCTGAATGCCGGCAGAGGACATCAGGCACCCAGAAAAGCAACCCAACTCTTCGAAAGGAGAGAGAAGAAATACAGCTCCACCCACCAGAACACCGACACAAGCTTCCCTAACCAGGAAACCTTGACAAGCCACCTGTACAAACCCACACACAGCGAGGAAACACCACAATAAAGAGAACTCCACAAACTGCCAGAATACAGAAAAGACACCCCAAACTCAGCAATTTAAACAAGATGAAGAGACAGAGGAATACTCAGCAGATAAAGGAACAGGATAAATGCCCACCAAACCAAACAAAAGAGGAAGAGATAGGGAATCTACCTGATAAAGAATTCCGAATAATGATAGTGAAATTGATCCAAAATCTTGAAACTAAAATGGAATCACAGATAAATAGCCTGGAGACAAGGATTGAGAAGATGCAAGAAAGGTTTAACAAGGACCTAGAAGAAATAAAAAAGAGTCAATATATAATGAATAATGCAATAAGTGAAATTAAAAACACTCTGGAGGCAACAAATAGTAGAATAACAGAGGCAGAAGACAGGATTAGTGAATTAGAAGATAGAATGGTAGAAATAAATGAATCAGAGAGGATAAAAGAAAAACGAATTAAAAGAAATGAGGACAATCTCAGAGACCTCCAGGACAATATTAAACGCTACAACATTCGAATCATAGGGGTTCCAGAAGAAGAAGACAAAAAGAAAGACCATGAGAAAATACTTGAGGAGATAATAGTGGAAAACTTCCCTAAAATGGGGAAGGAAATAATCACCCAAGTCCAAGAAACCCAGAGAGTACCAAACAGGATAAACCCAAGGCGAAACACCCCAAGACACATATTAATCAAATTAACAAAGATCAAACACAAAGAACAAATATTAAAAGCAGCAAGGGAAAAACAACAAATAACACACAAGGGAATTCCCATAAGGATAACAGCTGATCTTTCAATAGAAACTCTTCAAGCCAGGAGGGAATGGCAAGACATACTTAAAATGATGAAAGAAAATAACCTACAGCCCAGATTATTGTACCCAGCAAGGATCTCATTCAAGTATGAAGGAGAAATCAAAAGCTTTTCAGACAAGCAAAAGCTGAGAGAATTCTGCACCACCAAACCAGCTCTCCAACAAATACTAAAGGATATTCTCTAGACAGGAAACACAAAAACGGTGTATAAACTCGAACCCAAAACAATAAAGTAAATGGCAATGGGAACATACTTATCAGTAATTACCTTAAACGTAAATGGGTTGAATGCCCCAACCAAAAGACAAAGACTGGCTGAATGGATACAAAAACAAGACCCCTACATATGTTGTCTACAAGAGACCCACCTCAAAACAGGGGACACATACAGACTGAAAGTGAAGGGCTGGAAAAAGATTTTCCATGCAAATAGGGACCAAAAGAAAGCAGGAGTAGCAATACTCATATCAGATAAAATAGACTTTAAAACAAAGGCTGTGAAAAGAGACAAAGAAGGTCACTACATAATGATCAAAGGATCAATCCAAGAAGAAGATATAACAATTATAAATATATATGCACCCAACACGGGAGCACCACAGTACGTAAGACAACTGCTAACAAATATGAAAGGAGAAATTAACAATAACACAATAATAGTGGGAGACCTTAATACCCCACTTACACCTATGGATAGATCAACTAAACAGAAAATTAACAAGGAAACACAAACTTTAAACGATACAATAGACCAGTTAGACCTAATTGATATCTATAGGTCATTTCATCCCAAAACAATGAATTTCACCTTTTTCTCAAGCGCACATGGAACCTTCTCCAGGATAGATCACATCCTGGGCCATAAAGCTAGCCTTGGTAAATTCAAAAAGATAGAAATCATTCCAAGCATCTTTTCTGACCACAATGCAGTAAGATTAGATCTCAATTACAGGAGAAAAACTATTAAAAATTCCAACATATGGAGGCTGAACAACACGCTGCTGAATAACCAACAAATCACAGAAGAAATCAAAAAAGAAATCAAAATTTGCATAGAAACGAATGAAAATGAAAACACAACAACCCAAAACCTGTGGGACACGGTAAAAGCAGTCCTAAGGGGAAAGTTCATAGCAATACAGGCACACCTCAAGAAACGAGAAAAAAGTCAAATAAATAACCTAACTCTACACCTAAAGCAACTAGAAAAGGAAGAAATGAAGAACCCCAGGGTTAGTAGAAGGAAAGAAATCTTAAAAATTAGAGCAGAAATAAATGCAAAAGAAACAAAAGAGACCATAGCAAAAATCAACAAAACCAAAAGCTGGTTCTTTGAAAGGATAAATAAAATTGACAAACCATTAGCCAGACTCATCAAGAAACAAAGGGAGAAAAATCAAATCAACAAAATTAGAAACGAAAATGGAGAGATCACAACAGACAACACAGAAATACAAAGGATCATAAGAGACTACTATCAACAATTATATGCCAATAAAATGGACAACGTGGAAGAAATGGACAAATTCTTAGAAAAGTACAACTTTCCAAAACTGGACCAGGAAGAAATAGAAAATCTTAACAGACCCATCACAAGCATGGAAATTGAAACTGTAATCAAAAATCTTCCAGCAAACAAAAGCCCTGGTCCAGATGGCTTCACAGCTGAATTCTACCAAAAATTTAGAGAAGAGCTAACACCTATCCTGCTCAAACTCTTCCAGAAAATTGCAGAGGAAGGTAAACTTCCAAACTCATTCTATGAGGCCACCATCACCCTAATACCAAAACCTGACAAAGATCCCACAAAAAAAGAAAACTACAGGCCAATATCACTGATGAACATAGATGCAAAAATCCTTAACAAAATTCTAGCAATCAGAATCCAACAACACATTAAAAAGATCATACACCATGATCAAGTGGGCTTTATCCCAGGGATGCAAGGATTCTTCAATATCCGCAAATCAATCAATGTAATACACCACATTAACAAATTGAAAAATAAAAACCATATGATTATCTCAATAGATGCAGAGAAAGCCTTTGACAAAATTCAACATCCATTTATGATAAAAACTCTCCAGAAAGCAGGAATAGAAGGAACATACCTCAACATAATAAAAGCTATATATGACAAACCCACTGCAAACATTATCCTCAATGGTGAAAAAATGAAAGCATTTCCTCTAAAGTCAGGAACAAGACAAGGGTGCCCACTTTCACCATTACTATTCAACATAGTTTTGGAAGTTTTGGCCACAGCAATCAGAGCAGAAAAAGAAATCAAAGGAATCCAAATTGGAAAAGAAGAAGTAAAACTCTCACTATTTGCAGATGACATGATCCTCTACATAGAAAACCCTAAAGAGTCCACCAGAAAATTACTAGAAATAATCAATGACTACAGTAAAGTTGCAGGATATAAAATCAACACACAGAAATCCCTTGCACTCCTATACACTAATAATGAGAAAACAGAAAGAGAAATTAAGGAAACAATTCCATTCACCATTGCAACGGAAAGAATAAAATACTTAGGAATATATCTACCTAAAGAAACTAAAGACCTATATATAGAAAACTATAAAACACTGGTGAAAGAAATCAAAGAGGACACTAATAGATGGAGAAATATACCATGTTCATGGATTGGAAGAATCAATATAGTGAAAATGAGTATACTACCCAAAGCAATTTATAGATTCAACGCAATCCCTATCAAGCTACCAACAGTATTCTTCACAGAGCTAGAACAAATAATTTCACAATTTGTATGGAAATACAAAAAACCTCGAATAGCCAAAGCGATCTTGAGAAAGAAGAATGGAACTGGAGGAATCAACCTACCTGACTTCAGGCTCTACTACAAAGCCACAGTTATCAAGACAGTATGGTACTGGCACAAAGACAGAAATATTGATCAATGGAATAAAATAGAAAGCCCAGAGATAAATCCACGCACATATGGACACCTTATCTTCGACAAAGGAGGCAAGAATATACAATGGATTAAAGACAATCTCTTTAACAAGTGGTGCTGGGAAATCTGGTCAACCACTTGTAAAAGAATGAAACTAGAACACTTTCTAACACCATACACAAAAATAAACTCAAAATGGATTAAAGATCTAAACGTAAGACCAGAAACTATAAAACTCCTAGAGGAGAACATAGGCAAAACACTCTCCGACATACATCACAGCAGGATCCTCTATGACCCACCTCCCAGAATATTGGAAATAAAAACAAAAATAAACAAATGGGACCTAATTAACCTTAAAAGCTTCTGCACATCAAAGGAAACTATTAGCAAGGTGAAAAGACAGCCTTCAGAATGGGAGAAAATAATAGCAAATGAAGCAACCGACAAACAACTAATCTCAAAAATATACAAGCAACTCCTACAGCTCAACTCCAGAAAAATAAACGACCCAATCAAAAAATGGGCCAAAGAACTAAATAGACATTTCTCCAAAAAAGACATACAGATGGCTAACAAACACATGAAAAGATGCTCAACATCACTCATTATCAGAGAAATGCAAATCAAAACCACTATGAGGTACCATTTCACACCAGTCAGAATGGCTGCGATCCAAAAGTCTACAAATAATAAATGCTGGAGAGGGTGTGGAGAAAAGGGAACCCTCTTACACTGTTGGTGGGAATGCAAACTAGTACAGCCACTATGGAGAACAGTGTGGAGATTCCTTAAAAAACTGGAAATAGAACTGCCTTATGATCCAGCAACCCCACTGCTGGGCATACACACTGAGGAAACCAGAAGGGAAAGAGACACGTGTACCCCAATGTTCATCGCAGCACTGTTTATAATAGCCAAGACATGGAAGCAACCTAGATGTCCATCAGCAGATGAATGGATAAGAAAGCTGTGGTACATATACACAATGGAGTATTACTCAGCCATTAAAAAGAATACATTTGAATCAGTTCTAATGAGGTGGATGAAACTGGAGCCTATTATACAGAGTGAAGTAAGCCAGAAGGAAAAACATAAATACAGTATTCTAACGCATATATATGGAATTTAGAAAGATGGTAACAATAACCCTGTGTACGAGACAGCAAAAGAGACACTGATGTATAGAACAGTCTTATGGACTCTGTGGGAGAGGGAGAGGGTGGGAAGATTTGGGAGAATGACATTGTAACATGTAAAATATCATGTAAGAAACGAGTTGCCAGTCCAGGTTCAATCCACGATACTGGATGCTTGGGGCTAGTGCACTGGGACGACCCAGAGGGATGGTATGGGGAGGGAGGAGGGAGGAGGGTTCAGGATGGGGAACACATGTATACCTGTGGTGGATTCATTTTGATATTTGTCAAAACTAATACAATTATGTAAAGTTTAAAAATAAAATAAAATTTAAAAAAAAAAAAAAAAAAAAAAAAAAAAAAAAAATAAAGCTCGTTAGCCTCTGTTTACAGGATCTGAGCTGGTGATGTCAATTGGATGGTTTCATTCATGGTATTGAAATATGTTGAAACACATTACCTCTTAGGTCCCACTTCTTTCTCTCTCTCTTGCTTTCCTTTTTTTTAAAATTTGGAGTATAGTTTCTTTACAGTGTTGTGTTAGTCTCTACTGTACAACCAAGTGAATAAGCTGTATCTATACATATATTCCTTCCTTCTTGGACCTCCCTCCCATGCCCCCATCTCACTCCTTTAGATCATCACAGAGCACTGAGCTGAACTCCCTGTGCTATAAAGCACCTTCCCACTAGCTTTCTGTTTTGCACTTGGTAGTTTATATATGTCAATCTCAATCTCCCAATTCACCCCACCCCACCCCCACCATGAATGTCCACATGTCCATTCTCTACGTCTGCATCCCTGTAACTGCCCTGGAACTAGGCTCATCTGTACCATTTTTCTAGATTCCACATACATGTGTTAATACACATATTTGCTTTTCTCTTTCTTTAAAACCTTCTTTAGGCAAGTTTTAACATCTGCACGTTCACATAATCAGGGTCAGACATATAGCATGGACATGCATTCCCCCAAATACACATTATCTCTATGACTAAAACGAAATAATTGAAATTTCTGTTATGTGAAGTCCCAGGAACATGCATGTGCCCTCCATAAACACACCTCATTCTGAGCTAATTTGGACCCTTTCCATGTAAAGAAATGTCTGCATCTTTGGGGCAATAATGAAATTTATTGTATCTGTGGAAATGTGGGTCTCTGCAGACCTATGCATTCTGGATTTGCACTATTGGGGCTTTAATTTGCTAGGCATTTGGGGCCTGATTGACCTGTTGATCATAATTATCTTGTTTATAGACAAGAATTTTATGGTGGAGGCAAATTCATCATCATGGTTAATAACCAGAAACAGATCTCTTTTGAGGACATTTTGACTTGTGTTGAAAAACTATCTTAACTCTAGTCTCCTGAGGACCAAAAATTCTATGTCAAGGGGCTTATTTTATTCATTTCTATATTTCTTTCAACTTTCTGTCTGAACTGAGTCCCAGTGCTACTTATTCTGAGATGTTCCCCAAAGGTAGTCACATACCCTCACATCCTTTCTCCTCTAAAGTTAATAGCTTGAATCTGGGGAATTTTTCAAGTCTTTTCCCATATTGCCCAAATTCTTCCAACAGGGACTGTAAATGGATCTATAAACATTTTCTGCAGTTGAACTTATTTCTACCTTTTAATAACTGCTGTTTAATAGCACATCCTATCCATGTCTGCAAAAACATCTTATCTTGAAGCATTTATTATTTCAATGAATATGTGCTGAACGTCTCTTCTGTACCAGTCGAAGTGTTGGGATTGTTGTTTAGCTGCTAAGTTGTGTTTGACTCTTTGTGACCCGACAGACTGTAGCCCACCAGGCTTCTCTGTCCCTGGGTTTTCTCAGGCAACAATACTAGGGTAGGTGCAGTTTCTCCAGGGGATCTTCTTGAACCAGGGATTGAACTTGAGTCTCCTGTTTGGCAGGAGGATTCTTTAGCATTGAACCACCGCGGAAACCCTGAGGTTGTATAGGTGAATAAAATTAGCAAAGATTTCTTTCTTCTTGGGACAGGGAAAGGAGAAGGGAAGACAAATTAATATATGAGTTCAGTCGTATGGACCATGTCAGAGCAATGTGGTGGGAACAGGCTAGGCGGCTGAGCTGTCTGCTCCTATAACTGACGTTTGCCCTCTGGGCTCTTCCTTTAGAGGAAATGATGAATGCTTAGTTTTATGGCTGGTTTTATGGATGAGATGCAACCAGTTTTTTACAGGACACCTTCAAGATGAACGCTCTGTTGTTGAATGGTCATTTTATCTTCACCAAGATCCAGTAGCAAGCCGGAATCTTTCTGAAGAGGACAATAGTTACTCATTCAAGGAAGATTTATTTTTGCTTCACAATCCTAGGTGTCCCTGTTTTGTTCTTCCTGTGAGAGCTTGACACATATTCTTTATAGCACCTTCATCTGCCACAGACAACTTGCGTACCCTTGCATCTGCCAGCTTATAAGACGTGAAGAGTTTTTTTTTTTTTTTTTTTTTTGCTTTGAGAATACTACTGCAAGTGGTATTCTCTACTCAGAACTCAAAACTTTCCTGTTGGCTTGCTATTGATTAAGACTGTGACACCAATATGGTGTGTGAAAGTGTTGAGAGGAGGTGCCTCCAAATAGGAAGCCTCCAACTCAGCAAAGATTGATTCTTTTCCCTTTTTTAAAAATTTAAATTTATTTTTAATTGGAGGATAATTGCTGTACAATATTGTGTCAGTTTCTGCCATAATATCAACATGAATCAGCCATAGGTATACATATGTGCTTTGTTTATATTATGAAAAAGTTCATCTGATTGTTTTTATTTTTTAATTTTTTTGGCCACTCTGTGGGATCTTCCTGAACCGGGAATGGAACCCAAGCCTCTTGCAGTGGGAGCATGGAGTCTTAACCACTGGATCACCAGAGAAGACCTGATTGTTTTGCAGTCAGGTTTATTCAGGCCCCATCAAAATTATGGAATAAAAAAACCTTCTAAAAATCTGCCAACACAAACATTTAACAGGCTTTTAACAAGAAGAATAATCATATTCCAGCAGTTCCTCAAAAGAAGACTCTTCCTTTCACAGTTAACTGCATTTTACCCTAAGAACAGACTCTCTCTCTCTCTTTTTCTTCTGGTTTTAGCAGATTGAAGTGTTGTTTTTTAACTTCTAGCCCCCTATTACATGAAATCCTTCTTCTCAAAGGGCTTTTTCTGTTCCAGTTCATATGTCCTTGACCCTGGAGTCCTGCTGGGTCAGAACTCTCCCTGCATGAGCACGAGACCCTGGGAGTCCTTGAGTGACTTTGGAAACCATCAGCTTGGATGTAGACTTCCTCCTACCTTTCCCATCTTCCCATCTCCCCTGCCCAGATTGTCCATTTTGCCCTGTAATCAAAACAAAAGCAAGACTTTATTTTTAACATGAGTCTCTCACAGTGTAGGGAATAGCGGTCTTTTAATTTTCTTCCTAGTCTAGCCAATGCAGTTGAACACAAACTCCAGTTGCTCAAGTTTGAATAGGGATCTGTAGCCCCAGGTGTGCCACTCGTTTCCTTCCCTCTGGGCAGCCAGTACTTACCCCTGTTGTTATCCTTTTGAATTAACTTCATTATAATTTCAGGGGCTCTTTGGGTCTCTCTAGAAGTCTAAACACCCTCAGTCATGTTTCTCCATTAATAGCCATAGCAGTAAATTGTTCCACATGATCCTGAAGAAAACTGTAAAATTTCATTGGGGTATATAAATAGATACATAACCAAATGTAAGGGTATAGCTTTATCCTAAGGAGGCCACCAAGTATCAGATACATTTATAGCTTTATTACAGTTCCAGTAAAAATTTAAATGTATCATTTATTGAAAAATCAACATCACCATCAAGATAAGCAGAAAAATAAATGTTGAGACTATAAGAAGTCATTTTGAAAAAAGAAGAGACAGATATTACTGCATGTTCATTCACAGTAGTTGTAGAGATCATTGAAACAGTTTAGACAGTCCGAAATGATAGGAAGTTAATATAAGAATATATTCTGTCCTCAGAAGTCATCAGTTGTAAAGAAAGAAGTTTAGAGATATAGTTGATTCTAAATATCAGATCCAATATTTTGGCTGCCTAATGCAGAGAACCGACTCATTGGAAAAGACTCTAATCCTGGGAAAGGTTGAGGGCAGGAGGAGAAGGGGACGACGGAGGATGAGATGGTTGGATGGCATCACTGACTCAGTGGACATGAGTTTGAGCAAACTCTGGGAGATAGTGAAGGGCAGGGAAACCTGGCGTACTGCAGTCTATGGGGTCGGAAAGGGTCAGACACGACTTAGTGACTGAATGAGAATAATAAAACATCAGATCAGCTTACCAATATTTCAGTAGATTAAGAAGCTAAGCATAAATATAAGCCAGAGAAACTAAGAGAAAATAGAAATTAATTTTAGGGTTTCAACAAAAGGATGGAAACTCATTAGGAATGAAATGATAATAGCAGTGATTTATTTGTGTTTCCATCCTTTTGTTGAAATCCTAAAATTAATTTCTGCATTAATGGTAGGACTTTTGTTTTATGCTTAACTTCTTAATCTGCTCAGTGATTTCTGCCCCATCCCTTGCTTTGGGTTATCATTCTTTTAAAAAGATATCACAAGGGAACACATCAGTAGATTTGACCTACATGCTGTGAGCTTTTTGAACCCAAAACTCTCTCTTTACGTTCCTAGCATAGAGTCTTTCTGGCCTGCATTCAACCAACATTTACAACATTTGCTCCTGAGATTAGTACAAGTTTCAGGGTTGTTGGTTTTTGTTTTGAGAGGCAATGTCTTTGATGCTCAGATATTAGAACTGCTGAAGAAAATCATGATAAACTGGAATCCAGGCTCAAGGCGTCAAGTTTTCCTAAATGAGATCAACGTCCTAGGTGGAGGAAGGCTCAAGTACAGGGGTGGAGGCGTGGAGATATCACTGTTGACCCCTGATGTCTCATTTCCCCACAGGCAGCTGAGATGGTCTCCACTCCCCTCAGGAGTCCTTCGTCACTGCCTTCCTCTCTTCCTTCACAGAAAGCCTATTGTCCCCACTTCAGGGGTAAGGTAAAAGCCATCACACAAGAGATTCCTCAGGTTCTCAGGCCTGGACCTGGTGAGCACACTACCACAGCCATGGCACAAGAAGATACGTCCTTCCAGGGTTGAAAAATCTCCCTTCCCTGGAATCCATCTGCTCTCACTTAATGGTGACTCTGAGCCTCAACTATCAGTCCTCTTTTTGAAGATTGTAGAAAAACTTGAGAAAGTCCTAGATTTATGCCAAAAGCATTGGAGATGCAAACTCATCATGCAGAGCTGTACAAGCAGTGCTATCTCAAGATTAGATTTCTGGGGAGAGGAGGCATTTGACTTTTGCTCTTGACTAACAGGGAGATTTCTGGGAGGTTACATTGTCAAGAAGGCATTCCATATTGCACAGAGAACTATACACAGTATTTTGTAATAACTTATATGGGAAAAGAACTGAAAAAGAATGGGTATATATATATATATACACTTTTACTTACACCTGAAACTATGAATAACACAACATTGCAAATCAACTATACTTCATATAAAATAAAAAATTTAAAAATTTAAAAAGAAGGCATTCCAGGTGGATAAAGAGGGCATACAAAAGTGAGTTATGTTACAGTGATGATACTTAGTCTAGTGTAGCTTAAATAAAACATTGATACTCATGGAGAAGAGAAATATAACTGGGTAGAGTCAACTGTTATATGATAGAACCACTCTCAGTTCAGTTTAGTCGCTCAGTCGTGTCCGACGGGTTGCGACCCCATGAATCGCAGCACACCAGGCCTCCCTGTCCATCACCAACTCCCGGAGTTTACCCAAATGAGATGTCCATCGAGTCAGTGATGCCTTCCAGCCATTTTATCCTCTGTCATCCCCTTCTCCTCCTGCCCCCAATCCCTCCCAGCATCACGGTCTTTTGCAATGAGTCAACTCTTCGCATGAGGTGGCCAAAATATTGGAGTTTCAGCTTTAGCATCAGTCCTTCCAATGAACACCCAGGACCGATCTCCTTTAGGATGGACTGGTTGGATCCCCTTGCAGTCCAAGGGACTCTCAAGAGTCTTCTCCAACACCACAGTTCAAAAGCATCAATTCTTCAGTGGTCAGCTTTCTTCACAGTCCAACTCTCACATCCATACATGACCACTGGAAAAACCATAGCCTTGACTAGATGGACCTTTGTTGGCAAAGTAATATCTCTGCTTTTTAATATGCTATCTAGATTGGTCATAACTTTCCTTCCAAGGAGTAAGTGTCTTTTAATTTCATGGCTGCAGTTACCATCTGCAGTGATTTTGGAGCTCCAAAAAATAAAGTCTGACCCTGTTTCCACTGTTTCCCTATCTATTTGCCATGAAGTGATGGGACCAGATGCCATCATCTTAGTTTTCTGAATGTTGAGCTTTAAGCCAACTTTTTCACTCTCCATTTCATCAAGAGGCTCTTTAGTTCCTCTTCACCTTCTGCCATAAGGGTGGTGTCATCTCCATATCTGAGGTTATTGATATTTCTCCCAGCAATCTTGATTCCAGCTTGTGATTCCTCCAGCCCAGCATATCTCATGATGTACTCTGCATATAAGTTAAATAAGCAGGGTGGCTATATACAGCCTTGACGTACTCCTTTTCCTATTTGGAACCAGTCTGTTGTTCCATATCCAGTTCTAACTGTTGCTTCCTGGCCTGCATATAGGTTTCTCAAAAGGCAGGTCAGGTGGTCTGGTATTCCCATCTCTTGAAGAATTTTCCATAGTTTATTGTGTCCCACACAGTCAAAGGCTTTGGCATAGTCAATAAAGCAGAAACAGATGTTTTTCCAGATCTCTCTTGCTTTTTCCATGATCCAGCAGATGTTGGCGATTTGGTTTCTGGTTCCTCTGCCATTTTTAAAACAAGCTTGAACATCTGGAAGTTCACGGTTCATGTATTGCTGAAGCCTAGCTTGGAGAATTTTGAGCATTATTTTACTAGCGTGTGAGATAAGTGCAATTGTGCAGTAGTTTTGAGTATTCTTTGGCATTCCCTTTCTTTGGGATTGGAATGAAAACTGACCTTTTCCAGTCCTGTGGCCACTGCTGAGTTTTCAAATTTGCTGCCATATTGAGTGTAGCACTTTCACAGCATCATCTTCCAGGATTTGAAATAGCTCAACTGGAATTCCATCACCTCCACTAGCTTTGTTCGTAGTGATGCTTTCTAAGGCCCACTTGACTTCACATTCCAGGATGTCTGGCTCTAGGTGAGTGATCACACCATTGTGATTATCTTTGTCATGAAGATCTTTTTTGTACAGTTCTGTGTATTCTTGCCACCTCCTCTTAATATCTTCTGCTTCTGTTAGGTCCATACCATTTCTTTCCTTTATATAGCTACTCATCAATTTGTACTAGCAGGATGAAACCATAAAAGTAGCTTATTCATTGTGAAACTATACATAAGTTTCCATTTAGATTTTATAAAGTTTTTCTTTGATTCCATTCTTACTCCTACCACCTTAACCTCTTTCTTTACTACTTCACATCTGGTCTTGAAATAAGACTTTTAAGACATTGGTTTCTATGCGATCCCATTTGATGAATCTTGCACATAAGTGCCATGTGTGTACTTAGTCTCTCACTCATGTCCGACTCTTTGTGACCCCATAGATTGCAGCCTTCCAGGCTCCTTTGTCCATGGGATTTTTCAGGCAGGAATACTGGAGTGGGTTGCCATTTCCTTCTCCAGGGCATCTTCCTCACCCAGGGATCGAACCTGCATCTCCTGCGTCTCCTACATTGTTAGGCAGATTCTTTACCACTGCACTACCTGTGAAGTCGACACCTGGTTGCCACACTTCTGTTCATAAAAAGTGCTTTGATCTTGTCGTGTCTCATCCAGACAACTGTTATGGTACATCCCCATGCCTTCTTCATAGTCAAGAGGACAGTCTAAGATGTAACATTTGAAAGACCACCAATTCTGGCGCCAGATTGCCTATGGAGTCACTCAAGCTGCTCTATTCAGGGGAAGGTGTCCTTTGTTACTTACTACTTTTCTCTCTCTGGAAGGTCATTTCTTCCACAGTTTGTACTTGAGGAAATTGGACCTCCAGCTAGCAGTCCCACTTCCCTTGGCACTAAAGGCTCTTCAGTGATCTGTTGACCCAAATTATCTTTTTCTTCACTGTCTGCTTATTGCTGTTTTATTTAGCTCACTAAATATTCATTGAGGTCCTGATGGAGTGGAGCGGCAAACATTTTTTAGTTATTGACATAAAGTGATAATGACAAGATCCATTGTCTTGAAGTGGCTGCATTTCAGGGTAGTAACCCACACTACCTGGGTTATTGAAATGTGTGATTTCAGTAACACATCCTGTGACAATTCTATTAAGCCAGTTATGGTAATGCTTCACTTTATATCAGTTCTCTACACTAATTGTTTGATCAAACCACTGGTCAGTTCTAAAGGATTTGATCAAACCAGTCCATCCTAAAGGAAGTCAACCCTGAATATTCATTGGAAGGACTGATGCTGAAGCTGAAGCTCCAATACTTTGGCCACCTGATGCAAAGAGCCGACTCATTGGAAAAGACCCTGATGCTGGGAAAGATTGAAGTCAAAAGGAGAAGGGTGACTCCAGAGAACAAGATGGTTGAATGGTGTCACTGACTAAATGGACTTGAGTCTGAGGAAGCTCCTGGAAATGGTGAAGGACAGGGAAGCCTGGTGCCCTGTAGTCCATGGGGTCGAAAAAGTCAGATACAACTGAGTGACTGAACAACAACAGTAACGGTAGATGGAGAGCACAAGTGTGTTTGAAGCCAAGATTCTGTGTTAGATTAGGTGGTGGAGTCTAGTTAAATTGAAAGGAAGAATACTTGGTATGAAGGAAATAATATTCTTCATGGGTTCCCCGATTCCTGATTATGTTTTATTTGTTTTCGTTTGGCAGGAGAGGGCTTTTTTAATGGCACCAAACTGAAATAGAATTTGCCCTGGAGGTAATTAGCTATTCAGAAGAATAGAAAAAAAAGTAATTAGTACCTTACTTCCTAAAATATAATTCAAAATAAATCATGCAGTGGTTAACATTATTTTCATTTGACTTTTTTCAGTCGGCTCACATTCAGTATTTTCCAGCCAAGGGAAATGGCTACATATCTGTGGCCATATTTCTTTCTTTCATTTCTTTATTTTATTATGGCTGTGCAGACTCTTCACCATGGCCCGTAGACTTCTCTAATTGCTACATGTGGGCTTAGTTGCTCCATGGCATGTGGGATCTTAGTTTCCCAACCAGGGAGCGAATCCATGCCTCGTGCTTTGGAAGATAGATTCTTAACCACTAGACGACCAGGGAAGTCACTGTGGCCATATTTCTTGGACTATCTATGCTGTTGTAAAATAATTTAGGGTTTATCTTGATACCTCTTACCATTATGTGGCATGTTAGTTGCTCTGTCTTGTCTGACTCTTTGCTACTCCATGGAGTGTGGCCCACCAGGCCTACTCTACATGGAATTCTCCAGGCAAGAATACTAGAGTGAGTTGCCATTCCCTTCTATGGGGGATCTCCTTGACCCAGGGATTGAACCCAGGCCTCCTGCATTGCAGGAAGATTCTTTACAGTCTGAATCACCAGGGAAGCTCCCTTACCATTAAATCCTATTCCTTATCAGATCCTATTGTTCCTGTGTGTGAGATATCCATGAATATATCTACTTCTCTTCTTTACCATCCCACCTTATTCCAAGCTTTTCCCATTTCTCACCTGAATCATTTATTCTTTGGGTGAGACTTCCTTTATTTTATTTTATTTGTTTCCTTTAGAGCTAAATAGTTCATTTTGAAATATAAAACTAAATGTACTTTCCCTCCCTTTACACTGTTAGGGGAAAATAATTAAAAATTCAATTTTTTTCCAGTCCAGAAAATCTCTCCATGAAGGCAGGAGATAAAGAACACACTTCTATCACTAAGTAATGCTAAGACCAGGATGTGAGACACATGGGCAACCCAGTAGGCATCTGCAAGATAGAAACCTTATTTTCTGATACAGCCAAGTGGATGCAACCCATCATTTAAATGTTCTCAAGATAATCAGTAATGAGTCCTGGAATAAGAAGACTTGACAACACAGTTTATCACCTACCATTCATCTTGACTTTGCTTGGTAATTGGAATGATCATCTGTATTAACTAAATGGCCTTACCCAGAGGAAAATCAAACTTCCTAGGTTTTTTTTTTTTTTTTTAGATTTTTTTTCACATGAACCATTTTCAAAGCTTTTATTTGCTACAATATTGCTTTTGTTTGATGTTTTGTTTTTTTGATTGGGAAGCATGTGGGATCTAGCTCCCCTATCAGGCACTGAACTCACACCTCCTGCATTGGAAGGTGAAGTCTTAACAACTGGGCCACCAGGGAAGTCCTCTCCTAGGTTTTTTTGCATTTTTTTTAAATTTTATTTTATTTTTAAACTTTACATATTGTATTAGATTTGCCAAATATCAAAATGAATCCGCCACAGGTATACATGTGTTCCTCATCCTGAACCCTCCTCCCTCCTCCCTCCCCATACCATCCCTCTGGGTCTTCCCAGTGCACTAGCCCCAAGCATCCAGTATTGTGCATCGAACCTGGACTGGCAACTCATTTCATACATGATATTGTACATGTTTCAATGCCATTCTCCCAAATCTTCCCACCCTCTCCCTCTGCAACAGAGTCCATAAGACTGTTCTATACATCAGTGTCTCTCTTGCTGTCTCATACACAGGGTTATTGTTAGCATCTTTCTAAATTCCATATATATGCATTAGTATACTGTATTGGTGTTTTTCTTTCTGGCTTACTTCACTCTGTATAATAGGCTCCAGTTTCATCCACCTCATTAGAACTGATTCAAATGTATTCTTTTTAATGTCTGAGTAATGCTCCATTGTGTATATGTACGACAGCTTTCTTATCCATTCATCTGCTGATGGGCATCTAGGTTGCTTCCATGTCCTGGCTGCAATGAACATTGGGGTACACGTGTCTCTTTCCCTTCTGGTTTCCTCAGTGTGTATGCCCAGCAGAGGGATTGCTGGATCATAAGGCAGTTCTATTTCCAGTTTTTTAAGGAATCTCCACACTGGTCTCCATAGTGGCTGTACTAGTTTGCATTCCCACCAACAGTGTAAGAGGGTTTCCTTTTCTCCACACCCTCTTCAGCATTTATTGCTTGTAGACTTTTGGATCACAGCCATTCTGACTGGTGTGAAATGGTACCTCATAGTGGTTTTGATTTGCATTTCTCTGATAATGAGTGATGTTGAGCATCTTTTCATGAGTTTGTTAGCCATCTGTATGTCTTCTTTGGAGAAATGTCTATTTAGATCTTTGGCCCATTTTTTGATTGGGTCATTTACTTTTCTGGAGTTGAGCTGTAGGAGTTGCTTGTATATTTCTGAGATTAGTTGTTTGTCAGTTGCTTCATTCGCTATTATTTTCTCCCATTCTGAAGGCTGCCTTTTCACCTTGCTGATAGTTTCCTTTGATGTGCAGAAGCTTTTAAGTTTAATTAGGTCCCATTTGTTTATTTTTGCTTTTATTTCCAATCTTCTGGGAGGTGGGTCATAGAGGGTCCTGCTGTGATGTATGTCAGAGTGTTTTGCCTATGTTCTCCTCTAGGAGTTTTATAGTTTCTGGTCTTATGTTTAGATCTTTAATCCATTTTGAGTTTATTTTTGTGTATGGTGTTAGAAAGTGTTCTAGTTTCATTCTTTTACAAGTGGTTGACCAGATTTCCCAGCACCACTTGTTAAAGAGATTGTCTTTAATCCATTGTATATTCTTGCCTCTTTTGTCAAAGATAAGGTGTCCATATGTGCGTGGATTTATCTCTGGGCTTTCTATTTTGTTCCATTGATCTATATTTCTGTCTTTGTGCCAGTACCATACTGTCTTGATAACTGTGGCTTTGTAGTAGAGCCTGAAGTCAGGTAGGTTGATTCCTCCAGTTCCATTCTTCTTTCTCAAGATCGCTTTGGCTATTCGAGGTTTTTTGTATTTCCATACAAATTGTGAAATTATTTGTTCTAGCTCTGTGAAGAATACCTTTGGTAGCTTGATAGGGATTGCATTGAATCTATAAATTGCTTTGGGTAGTATACTCATTTTCACTATATTGATTCTTCCAATCCATGAACATGGTATATTTCTCCATCTATTAGTGTTCTCTTTGATTGCTTTCACCAGTGTTTTATAGTTTTCTATATATAGGTCTTTAGTTTCTTTAGGTAGATATATTCCTAAGTATTTTATTCTTTTCGTTGCAATGGTGAATGGAATTGTTTCTTTAATTTCTCTTTCTGTTTTCTCATTATTAGTGTATAGGAATGCAAGGGATTTCTGTGTGTTGATTTTATATCCTGCAACTTTACTATAATCATTGATTAGTTCTAGTAATTTTCTGGTGGAGTCTTTAGGGTTTTCTATGTAGAGGATCATGTCATCTGCAAATAGTGAGAGTTTTACTTCTTTTCCGATTTGGATACCTTTTATTTCTTTTTCTGCTCTGATTGCTGTGGCCAAAACTTCCAAAACTATGTTGAATAGTAATGGTGAAAGTGGGCACCCTTGTCTTGTTCCTGACTTTAGAGGGAATGCTTTCAGATTTTCACCATTGAGGATAATGTTTGCTGTGGGTTTGTCATATATAGCTTTTATTATATTGAGGTATGTTCCTTCTATTCCTGCTTTCTGGAGAGTTTTTATCATAAATGGATGTTGAATTTTGTCAAAGGCTTTCTCTGCATCTATTGAGGTAATCATATGGTTTTTATTTTTCAATTTGTTAATGTGGTGTATTACATTGATTGATTTGCGGATATTGAAGAATCCTTGCATCCCTGGGATAAAGTCCACTTGGTCATGGTGTATGATCTTTTTAATGTGTTGTTGGATTCCGATTGCTAGAATTTTGTTAAGGATTTTTGCATCTATGTTCATCAGTGATATTGGCCTGTAGTTTTCTTTTTTTTGTGGGATCTTTGTCAGGTTTTGGTATTAGGGTGATGGTGGCCTCATAGAATGAGTTTGGAAGTTTACCTTCCTCTGCAATTTTCTGGACGAGTTTGAGCAGGATAGGTGTTAGCTCTTCTCTAAATTTTTGGTAGAATTCAGCTGTGAAGCCGTCTGGACCTGGGCTTTTGTTTGCTGGAAGATTTTTGATTACAGTTTCAAGTTCCGTGCTTGTGATGGGTCTGTTAAGATTTTCTATTTCTTCCTGGTCGAGTTTTGGAAAGTTGTACTTTTCTAAGAATTTGTCCATTTCTTCCACGTTGTCCATTTTATTGGCATATAATTGTTGATAGTAGTCTCTTATGATCCTTTGTATTTCTGTGTTGTCTGTTGTGATCTCTCCATTTTCGTTTCTAATTTTATTGATTTGATTTTTCTCCCTTTGTTTCTTGATGAGTCTGGCTAATGGTTTGTCAATTTTATTTATCCTTTCAAAGAACCAGCTTTTGGCTTTGTTGATTTTTGCTATGACCTCTTTTGTTTCTTTTGCATTTACTTCTGCCCTAATTTTAAATATTTCTTTCCTTCTACTAACCCTGTTATTTTGCAACTTGAAGCCTTGAAGATTCTGCTGTCCTACTACAGAAACTGAGAGATGGGGAGCTATCTCCCTTGATGTTTACATCTCAAAGAGATGGCTCCCTGGTCCTTGAGAAAGAAACACATTCCTAGGTTTGTAAAGCCCACCAGAGGCTGACCTAGTTTTCAAAACGATTTATATGATTTCAAAAGAACATAGTATTTATGCACAGATTTTTTTAAAGGAAATGCTCAAAGGGAAAGAAGCGTGGAGAAATCACTTTATTTTCAAGAGGGTGAATTAAGCTTCTCAGTTTTAATTTGTATTTGTCTTTACAACACCAGAAGTGTTTTCATTTTTCTTAGGATAAAGACCAGACATCTTAAGAGGCTAATCCTGCTGCCTGGTTTCCTTACCTCTCCAGTTTTCTCTGACTCCATTTTCTTTTCAACACAATTTCAACTACGTTTTCCGTTATTCTATCAGAATTCTCACCACATTGCTTTAGCATAAGATTATTTTTCTGTTTTACCATCCCCTCAACAAATTTAGCCTTGGTCAGATACTTTACATCTCAGCTCAGTCCTTTTCACGAAGTGCTGTCTTTTGCAGGAGATTTTAAGCTGCAAGAACATTGCCACTGTGCCAGATTTTGCACACTCTTGCTTTATGCCAAGTGTAAACTGTGTTTTCTTGATGCATAGTAAGCTCTTTACTGATATTTTTAAAGGAATTAATTAAAAAGTTAACATTAAAATTTAGAAATTAGTAAAAAGAATGGGATGGGGTGGGGGAGGCTCAAGAGGGAAATGCTATATGTATAATTAGAGCTGATTCACTCTGTTGTACAGCAGAAACAAACACATTGTAAAGAAATTACCCTCTAATTAAAATGAATTTTAAAAATTAATTCAAAAATTAATAAAAAATAAAAGAGAATATGATTAAATATTTATCACAAACCAGATAATCATGATGGTGTGATCACTCATCTAGAGCCAGACATCCTGGAATGGGAAGTCAAGTGGGCCTTAGAAAGCATCACTATGAACAAAGCTAATGGAGGTGATGGAATTCCAGTTGAGCTATTTCAAATCCGGGAAGATGATGCTGTGAAAGTGCTGCACTCAGTATGGCAGCAAATTTGAAAACTCAGCAGTGGCCACAGGACTGGAAAAGCTCAGTTTTCATTCCAATCCCAAAGAAAGACAATGCCAAAGAATGCTCAAACTACAGCACAATTGCACTCATCTCACATGCTAGTAAAATAATGCTCAAAATTCTCCAAGCCAGGCTTCAGCAATACATGAACTGTGAACTTCCTGATGTTCAAACTGGTTTTAGAAAAGGCAGAGGAACCAGAGATCAAATTGCCAACCTCCGCTGGATCATGGAAAAAGCAAGAGAGTTCCAGAAAAAAACATCTATTTCTGCTTTATTGACTATGCCAAAGCCTTTGACTATATGGATCACAATAAACTGTGGAAAATTCTGAAAGAGATGGGAATACCAGACCACCTGATCTGCCTCTTGAGAAATTTGTATGCAGGTCAGGAAGCAGCAGTTAGAACTGGACATGGAACAACAGACTGGTTCCAAATAGGAAAAGGAGTACGTCAAGGCTGTATATTATCACCCTGCTTATTTAACTTATATGCAGAGTACATCATGAGAAACGCTGGACTGGAAGAAACACAAGCTGGAACCAAGATTGCCAGGAGAAATATCAATAATCTCAGATATGCAGATGACACCACCCTTATGGCAGAAAGTGAAGAGGAACTAAAAAGCCTCTTGATGAAATGGAGAGTGAAAAAGTTGGCTTAAAACTCAACATTCAGAAAATGAAGATCATGGCATCCGGTCCCTCATTTCATGGGAAATAGGTGGGAAAACAGTGGAAACAGTATCAGACTTTATTTTTCTGGGCTCCAAAATCACTACAGATGGTGACTGCAGCCATGAAATTAAAAGACACTTACTCCTTGGAAGGAAAGTTATGACCAATCTAGATAGCATATTGAAAAGCAGAGACATTACTTTGCCAACAAAGGTCCATCTAGTCAAGGCTATGGTTTTTCCTGTGGTCATGTATGGATGTGAGAGTTGGACTGTGAAGAAGGCTGAGTGACGAAGAATTGATGCTTTTGAACTGTGGCGTTGGAGAAGACTCTTGAGAGTCCCTTGGACTGCAAGGAGATCCAACCAGTCCATTCTGAAGGAGATCAGCCCTGGGATTTCTTTGAAGGGAATGATGTTAAAGCTGAAACTCCAGTACTTTGGCCACCTCATGCGAAGAGTTGACTTATTGGAAAAGACTCTGATGCTAGAGGGATTGGGGGCAGGAGGAGAAGGGGATGACAGAGGATGAAATGGCTGGATGGCATCACTGACTCGATGGACGTGAGTCTGAGTGAACTTCGGGAGTTGGTGATGGACAGGGAGGCCTGGTGTGCTGCGATTCATGGGGTCACAAAGAGTCGGACACGACTGCGTGACTGAACTGAACTGAACTGAACTGAACTGAAGTGGAGGTCCATCTAGTCAAGGCTATGGTTTTTCCAGTGTCATGTATGAATGTGAGAGTTGGTTGGACTGTGAAGAAAGCTGAGCTCCGAAGAGTTAATGCTTTTGAAGATGTTGGAGAAGATTCTTGACAGTCCCTTGGACTGCAAGGAGATCCAACCAGTCCATCCTAAAGGACATCAGTCCTGGGTGTTCATTGGAAAGACTAATGCTGAAGCTGAAACTCCAATACTTTGGCCACTTCACGTGAAGAGTTGACTCGTTGCAAAAGACCATGATGCTGGGAGGGATTGGAGGCAGGAGGAAGAGGGGATGACAGAGGATGAGATGGCTGGATGGCATCACCGACTCAATGGACATGAGTTTGGGTAAACTCCGGGAGTTGGTGATGCACAGAGAGGCCTGATGTGCTGTGATTCATGGGGTCGGAAAGAGTTGGACATGAAGGAGTGACTGAACTGAACTGAACTGATGCTTCTTAATGGTTTAAAAAAAGGTGTAGAACTGGTTTCATTCAGTTCAGTTCAGTTCAGCTCAGTTCAGTTCATCAATTCTTCATCATTCAGTTTTCTTTATAGTCCAACTGTCACATCCATACATTACCACTGGAAGAACCATAGCCTTGACTAGATGGACCTTTGTTGACAAAGCAATTTCTCTGCTTTTCAGTATGCTGTCTAGGTTGGTCATAATTTTTCTTCCAAGGAGTAAGCATCTTTTAACTTCATGGCTGCAATTGCCATCTGAAGTGATTTTGGAGCCCAGAAAAAATAGTCAGCCACTCTTCCCACTGTTTTGCCATCTATTTGCCATGAAGTGATTGGACTGGATGTCATTATCTTAATTTTCTGAATGTTGAGCTTTAAGCCAACCTTTTTACTCTCCTCTTTCGCTTTCATCAAGAGGCTCTTTAGTTCTTCTTCACTTTCTGCCTTAAGGGTGGTGTCATCTGCATATCTGAAGTTACTGATATTTCTCCCGGCAATCTTGATTCCAGCTTGTGCTTCCTCCAGCCCAGCGTTTCTCATGATGTACTCTGCATAGAAGTTAAATAAGCAGGATGACAATATACAGCCTTGAAGCACTCTTTTTCCTATTTGGAACCAGTCTGTTGTTCCATGTCCAGTTCTAACTGTTGCTTCATGACCTGTATACAGGTTTCTCAAGAGGCAGGCCCGGTGGTTTGGTATTCCTATCTCTTTCTGGATTTTCCACAGTTTATTGTGATCTACACAGTCAAAGGCTTTGGCATAGTCAATGAAGCAGAAATAGATGTGTTTCTGGATCTCTCCTTCTTTTTCAATGATCCTTTGGATGTTGGCAATTTGATCTCTGGTTCCTCTGCCTTTTTTAAAACCAGCTTAAACATCTAGATGTTCACGGTTCATGTATTGCTGAAGCCTAGCTTGGAGAATTTTGAGCATTATTTTACTAGCATGTGGGATGAGTGCAATTATGCAGTTGTTTGAGGATTCTTTAGCATTGTCTTTCTTTGAGATTGGAATGAAAACTGACCTTTTCCAATCCTGTGACCACTGCTGTTTTCCAAATTTGCTGGCATATTGAGTGCAACACTTTCACAGCATCGTCTTTCAGGATTTGAAATAGCTCAACTGGAATTCCATCACCTCCACTAGCTTTGTTCGCAGTGATGCTTCCTAAGGCCCACTTGACTTCACATTCCAGGATGTCTGGCTCTAGGTGAATGATCACACTATCATGATTATCTGCATCATGAAGATCTTTTTTGTACAGTTTTTCTGTGTATTCTTTCCACCTCTTCTTAATATCTTCTGCTTCTGTTAGGTCCATACCATTTCTATCCTTTATGGAGCCCATCTTTGCATGAAATGTTCCCTTGGTATCTCTAATTTTCTTGAAGAGATCTCTAGTCTTTCCCATTCTATTGTTTTCCTCTATTTCTTTGCATTGATCACTGAGGAAAGCTTTCTTATCTCTCCTTGCTATTCTTTGAAACTCTTCATTCATTGGGTGTATCTTTCCTTTTCTCCTTTTCTTTTCGCTTCCCTTCTTTCACAGCTGTTTGTAAGGCCTCCTCAGACAGCCATTTTGCTTTTTCATTTCTTTTTCTTGGGGATTGTCTTGACTCCTGTTTCCTGTACAATGTCACAAACCTCCATCCATAGTTCATCAGGCACTCTATGAAATCTAGTCCCTTAAATCTGTTCCTCACTTCCACTGTATAGTCATAAGGGATTTGATTTAGTTCATACCTGAATGGTCGAGTGATTTTCTCCACTTTCTTCAATTTGATCACTGAGTCAGGCTTTCCCATCTCTCCTTGCTCTTCTTTGGAACTCTGCATTCAAATGAGTATATCTTTCCTTTTCTCCTTTGTCTTTTGCTTATCTTCTTCTTTCAGCTATTTGTAAGGCCTCCTCAGACAACCGTTTTGCCTTTTTGCATTTCTTTTTCTTTGGTTGATTTTGATCACTGCCTCCTCTACATTAGAAAAAGTGACAGTTTGATGATGAAGAAATGCCATAGAGTTAGATCCCCATTTACAAGACAATGTTCTCGAAGAACTGAGCCTAGATGTTTGCAGTATTTAACCCATAAATGATAAGGAGAAATGTCATTATGATGGTGAAGGGAGAAAGTGGTATTTATTAATATAATATGTTTAACCAAAGTGCCTCTTACGTATACTTTATAGAATAAAAGAACATTTTGACAATGAAAAAAAAAGAAAAAGAATAATCAGTTTCATTTAGTGACCCAAGGGTAAAGATACACACACACACACATAAAAGCACATACATACACTCACATATACAAAAGGCAAACAATACATCAGAAACATGCAATAATGAACTAAATGTGAGCATACGTGCTCAGTCCCTCAGTCATGTCTGACTCTTTGTGATTTCCTCTGTCCGTGGAATTTTCCAGGCAGGAATAGTGCTTACCTTTCCTACTCCAGAGGATCTTTCGGACCCAAAGATGGATTAAGGAGGGCATGTTTTATAAAGAACTAAGTAAAAATATCAGAAAAGATTATATCTAAGGCAATACCAACCACAGGAAAAAATACATCACTAATAAGGTGAGAAGTTCACATTAAAGTTAGATGTAATGTTTAGCAGTGCTTTTTCAATTATACTATTTAATATGAAAGTGTATATAGTAAAATAGAACTTTCTTATATTCCTAATGGGAATGCAGATTTGTACAACTTTTTGCAAAATGATTTGGTAAATTTATGAAGAACCTTGAAATGTTGATATTTTTTGAACAAGTAAATCCACTTCTGATAATCTACTCTGGAATTCAGCAAGAAATGAGCAAGTAATGGTGCTTATTATTCAGTGTGTTACTAGTGTGATACAGGAAACATGATAAATATTCAAAATTGGAGAATAGTTTTCTAATTTATGGAAGAGAGTTATCTCTCTCTCTCTCTTTATATATATATATATATATATATATATATATATATATATATATATATATATGGGTTGAAATTTCTGTGTGGACACAAAATACCTATTTCAACAGATTGGAAATATGTCCTTTTGTATTTATTCCCAAGTTTAACAAATTTATATATATATATATATATATATATATGTTGTATACATATCTTTCTGTGTGCCGACTCTTGTGATCCCATAAATGGTAGCCTGCCAGGCTCCTCTGTTCATGGGATTCTCTAAGCAAGAATACTGGAGTAGGCTGCCATTTCCTTCTCCAGTGGAAACTTCCTGACCCAGGGATCGAACCCAGGTCTCCCCCACTGCAGGCAAACTCTTTACTAACTGATCTACAGGGGAAGCTCTCTATATATGTAGTTTCAAAGAGTTTCAAAGAGTCGGACAAGACTTAGTGACTAACACTTTCACTTTTCACAGATACAATATTAAATAACAAAACAACATTCCACTTATTCACTATAACCTATATTAAAGGCTAGAGTTTGTATGTATATAAGAATTGTCAAAACGACATTTTACCTTCAGGTGATCTAAGCACTCTTTATTTTGGTATGATCCATTTAAGGAGAATATTCACTGAATTTTTTCCCCAATTAAAACAACCATTGTTTATTTCTTTATTTTTTATTTAGGCATGGCTTTTCTTTATGTGTTTTATTTGTATTTCAAATAAATACCTCTTCCAAGACATTATTTGCATTTAGAAGAATAACTATATATTATCACCTTTAATAAAGCTGAATATGAATCTGTTTGTTGGAATTAGAGATAACTAAATTTTCTATACATACTAAAAAAATTAAAAAGCTGGTACATTTGATTCACTGCATATTATATTTTCTATGTTTTTACAAAATTATTCAAAACAAATTTCAACTCTGAAAGAAAATACATCTTGACCATGTAGAAAGAGGTATAAGTAGAAAACCATCAGGTATACATGTGCTCCACATGTATACCTGTGAAGGATTCATTTTGATGTTTGGCAAAACTAATACAATTACGTAAAGTTTAAAAATAAAATAAAATTTAAAAAAAAAAAGAAAGAAAACCATCAGGAAAATATTTGAACGAAAGTTAAGTATAAGAGATAGAGTGTGAGGTTCTTGAATTCAGCATTTTGTTTTCCTCTTAGTTCATAGCCTATTTGCTTTGGGCTCTGTTTTCCTGGCAAATCATTGACAGGTCCCTGAAGACATTAAGTATTCTGTTAAGTTAATATACTTGGCTTGGTGCACTGGTTGTGGGAATAGTATTGCTCCCATTTTCCTACAAAAGCTGCAGGCCAAAACAAAAACTAAAAATAAATAATAAATAAATAAAGGAGAAATAAAGGAAAAAATATAAGTTAAGGCAAATTTAAACATTATAAAATGATCAGTTTTGTTCAGTCGCTCAGTCCTGTCTGACTCTGCAACCCCCTCGACTGCAGCATGCCAGGCTTCCCTGTCCATCAGCAACTCCTGGAGCTTGCTCAAACTCGTGTCCATTGAGTCATGATGGTGATGCCATCCAACCGTCTCATCCTCTGTCGTCCCCTTCTCCTCCTGCCCTCAATCTTTCCCAGCATTAGGATCTTTTCCAGTGAGTCAGTTCTTTGCATCAGGTGGCCAAAGTATTGAGGTTTCAGCTTCAACATCAGTCCTTCCAATGAATATTCAGGACTGATCTCTTTAGGACGGACTGGTTGGATCTCCTTGCAGTTCAAGGGACTCTTAACAAGCTTCTCAGAAGCATCAGTTCTTTGGAGCTTAGCTTTCTTTATAGTCCAACTTTTCACATCCAGCCATGACTACTGGAAAAACCATAGCTTTGACTACATGGGCCTTTGTTGGCAAATTATAAAATGATAAATCAGATATGATATCCTTACTTTACGGTCTTCCTTATTAATTGATAACTGGAGGTAGATTTTAATAGATTTCACTGTTTGATCCTATTTGACCTATATGCACATTTTTCTATGGTATGAGAGTTGTTTGGCAGTGCATAGCTTGTAAGACTACAGTTACTAAAGAAATTGCTCTCACTGTATTGTGTTATTTTCTAATTAAAAATACAATTTAATCACATAGTCTATTATAATATTAACTTACAGTTAAAGAGTGTGTTTTGGAAAGTATTAGGCATCACCTACTGTACCAGGATGCTGATTTATAACATTTTGGTATAGTAGTGAGGTAAAAGTTACAGAGGCATACCAGTCACAGTATGTAACCTCTCACATCCCTCCATGTAAGAGTAATTAGATCTCATTGCTTTAAAAATAATAATAATAATTCTGAAAAGTATTCTTTAATAAAAAAGTTTAAATTCTCCTTATAACCCAGCAATCCCACTGCTGGGCATACACACTGAGGAAACTGAAGGGAAAGAGACGCGTGTACCCCAATGTTCATTGCAGCACTGTTTATAATAGTCAGGACATGGAAGCAACCTAGATGCCCATCAGCAGATGAATGGATAAGAAAGCTGTCGTACATATACACAATGGAGCATTACTCAGACATTAAAAAGAATACATTTGAATCAGTTCTAATGAGGTGGATGAAACTGGAGCCTATTATACAGAGTGAAGTAAGCCAGAAAGAAAAACACCAATACAGTATACTAACGCATATATATGGAATTTAGAAAGATGGTAACAATAACACTGTATACGAGACAGCAAAAGAGACACTGATGTATAAAACAGTCTTTTGGACTCTGTGGGAGAGGGAGAGGGAGAGGGTGGGATGATTTGGGAGAATGGCATTGAAACATGTACAATATCATGTATGAAATGAATCGCCCGTCCAGGTTCGATGCACGATACTGGATGCTTGGGGCTGGTGCACTGGCACGACCCAGAGGGATGGTACAGGGAGGGAGGAGGGAGGAGGGTTCAGGATGTGGAACATGTATATACCTGTGGAGGATTCATGTTGATATATGGCAAAACCCATACAATATTGTAAAGTTAAAAAATAAAATAAATAAATAAATAAATTCTTAGCAAAAAAGGCCCTTTAAAATAGTGAATGGTATATATTTTCATTTAAAGGAATGTAGATAACTGGAAAACTGATTTATTAAACTTCCTTAAGTAAATTACTTGATTTTTTTCATAAATAAGACTTCAAAATTATGAACTCTTTTTACCCACCCTCCCCCCCAGTTTTTAGTGATTTTGTGATTTTTTTAAAAAATATTTTTTTTCTTATTGTATATTTCTCATCACTTCGCTATGAGATGATGAGATTCTGGTGAGCAAATTGAGAACGACTGAGCATGCACATATGCATGCATGCTGGAGAGCAAAATGGAATTACTTTGCTGTTAATAAATTGTCTCTTGTGTTCTGGGCCATATTGTTGTTTTTCCTATCAGCCTACCATGTTGGTATTTTTTTTCTTTTTTTTTTTTAATGTGGACCATTTATAATGCCTTTGTTGAATTAGTTGCAACATTGCTTCTGCTTTCTGTTTTAATTTTTTGGCTGCAGGGCATGTGGGATCTTTGCTCCCCAACCAGGGACTGAACCCTCATACCCTTCATTGGAAGGTCAAGTCTTAACCACTGGACCACCAGCGAAGTCCCATTTTATTTTTTCCTTACTCAGAGATCATGTTGAATCATAAACTTTGAAAGAGGAGAATATCCACAGGGATCATGAAAAACTACATCAGGCAGCCCTATTAACACTAAGCTGCCTGCTACAGGTGGCACAGTTTGGTGGGAATGTACAACGAGATCACTCTATTCCTCCCAAAATGGTATAGGGGGATAGTTGCTATGTTTTGTGTTAATTCTTACTCAAAATTATAATGCAAAAGCTATTAGATTTCTGGAAAAAAAAGATTTTCTATGCCATATTTATCTTTCTAAAGCAGGATTATGAACTATTTATGAACTAATACAGAGACACCCGGAAAATGAAAAAAAAAAAAAAAAAGCTCATGATTTTAATGACAGAATAGTCTGTAATTTCTGTTTTTAAAAACAAGTAAATATAGAGATGGAAACAACTGTGGAGAGAATTGGGGAGAGTTGCTTTAGAATTAGCATGTGGTCTCTGTTTCTCATTGGTATAAAAGCATCTGTCTTACTCTTCCTCTTTAAAAAAAAAAATCTTATTTTATTCAGATTCTAGGGAGGAGTTGAAATTGGTTAGTCAAGTACTATGGTTTCTTGATAGACAAGGATAGAAAGACAGTAGAATTTTCAAGAGTTTGAGATTCATTATATTCATTAATATTTCTGATGTATCACAAACCATATGATTTTTAATATAGGAATAGTGTCCAGATTTGTACTGCATTATGGACTCCTCAAAATTAGTCTCACATGTTGTGGTTAGTTATGGGTGCACTAATTCACAGAAGATACCAATTAGGGCAGGTAGAAGAATGAAAACTTCCTCTGCCTTAAAGTGCAAGGGTAGAGAGTGTGTATAAGAACTCTGTTCAAATGCCTGGAAATATTTAAACTTCTGAAGGAAGTGACCACCTTGTTTATTTAAGTTGATGTGGTAGTCTTAAAAAAAAAAAAAGCAGATGTTTCATTGCCCACAATAATGTGGTGAGGAGTTCAGACAGGGCTTAGCAGAGTGCTTTATGAGATGTCAGCCTGCTGGACTTGATTATGACTGGAAGGTCCAAGATGGTGTCACTTATGTTGTGGTCCTGGTGCAGCCTGTTGGCTGGAGTTACTTGATTCTCCTCCATAAAGTTTCTCTCCACATAGTGGCCCAGCATTGAGGAGTTAGCCTAGGCTTGCTTAGCTTGTCCTGTTTTCCAGCAGAGCGAAGGCAAGAGGGAAGATGCTTGCTACATGATAGCCTTTTTACCTAGCACTAAATGTAGCTTACAGTGGATGTTTCTTTCTTTCCTTCCTTCCTTCCTTTGTTTCTTTCCTCTCTCTCTCCTCCCTCTCTCCCCTCCTTCCTTTCTTGGAGTATAATCACGTTACAATGTTGCATTAGTTTCTACTGTACAACAACCTAAATTAGCTATATATATATGTATGTGTATACACACACACACACACACACACACATATATATATATCCTGGGCTTCTCAGGTAGCCCTACAGTGCTGGAGACACAGAAGACTTGGATTCTATCCTGGGTCAGGAAGATCCCTTGAAGAGGGCATGGCAACCCATTCCAGTATTGTTGCCTGGAGAATCCCAGGGACAGAGAAGCCTGGCGGGCTCCCATCCCTAGGGTCGCAGAGTCAGACATGACTGAAGCGACTGTGCAAATGTATATACGTATATCCCCTCCCTCTTGGACCTCCCTGCTCCATTGGGTGTTCCCTAAATTAAACTAATTGAAAAAGGAAACTTTTTTTGGTTATGATTCAGGGCAACAGTAAGATAATAAGAAGCTGCAGGAAGAATTGTCTCATATTTAGGAATGGACTTCATCCTGATAAAGGCAGTGGATTCCCTGTCACTGACTGACTGCCAAGGTTGGTGTTCACCTTTCATGGATGATTTAGAAGATGTCTCTCTGAGGAACAGAAGAAAGCAGCTTTTGAAGAACACCTAAATTTTAATTTTATATGATTCGACCTTGTATATCCTTTTGCATTGCCTTTCTTTGAGATTGGAATGAAAACTGACCTTTTCCAGTCCTGTGGCCACTGCTGAGTTTTCCAAATTTGCTGGCATATTGAGTGCAGCACTTTCACAGCATCATCTTTCAGAATTTGAAATAGCTTAACTGGAATTCCATCACCTCCACTAGCTTTGTTCGCAGTGATGCTTTCTAAGGCCCACTTGACTTCCCATTCCAGGATGTCTGGCTCTAGGTGAGTGATCACACCATCGTGATTACCTGGGTCGTGAAGATCTTTTTTGTATAGTTCTTCTGTGTATTCTTGCCACCTCTTCTTAATATCTTCTGCTTATGTTAGGTCCGTACCATTTCTGTCCTTTTTGTGCCCATCTTTGCATGAAATGTTCCCTTGGTATCTCTAATTTTCTTGAAGAGATCTCTAGTCTTTCCCATTTTGTTGTTTTCCTCTATTTCTTTGCATTGATCCCTGAGGAAGGCTTTCTTGTCTCTTCTTGCTATTCTTTGGAACTCTGCATTCAGATGCTTATATCTTTCCTTTTCTCCTTTGCTTTTTGCTTCTCTTCTTTTCACGGATATTGGTAAGACCTCCCCAGACAGCCATTTTGCTTTTTTGCATTTCTTTTCCATGGGGATGGTTTTGATCCCTGTCTCCTGTACAATGTCACAAACCTCATTTCATAGTTCATCAGGTACTCTATCTATCAGATCTAGGCCCTTAAATCTATTTCCCACTTCCACTCTATAATCATAAGGGATTTGATTTAGGTCATACCTGTATGGTCTAGTGGTTTTCCCTACTTTCTTCAATTTAAATCTGAATTTGGCAATAAGTAATTCATGGTATGAGCCACAGTTAGCTCCCGGTCTTGTTTTTGTTGACTGTATAGAGCCTCTCCATCTTTGGCTGGAAAGAATATAATCAGTCTGATTTCAGTGTTGACCATCTGGTGATGTCCATGTGTAGAGTCTTCTCGTGTGTTGTTGGAAGAGGGTGTTTGTTATGACCAGTGCATTTTCTTGGCAAAACTCTATTAGTCTTTGCCCTGCTTCATTCCGTATTCCAAGGCCAAATTTGCCTGTTACTCCAGGTGTTTCTTCACTTCCTACTTTTGCATTCCAGTCCCCTATAATGAAGAAGACATCTTTTTTGGGTGTTCTAAAAGGTCTTGTAGGTCTTCATAAAACCGTTCAACTTCAGCTTCTTCAGCATTACTGTTTGGGGCATAGACTTGGATTACTGTGATATTGAATGGTTTGCCTTGGAAACGAACAGAGATTATTCTTTCGTTTTTGAGATTGCATCCAAGTACTGCATTTCAGACTCTTTTGTTGACCATGATGGCTACTCCATTTCTTCTGAGGGATTCCTGCCTGCAGTAGTAGATATAATGGTCATCTGAGTTAAATTCACCCATTCCAGTCCATTTTAGTTTGCTGACTCCTAGAATGTCAACATTCACTCTTGCCATCTCTTGTTTGACCACTTCCAATTTGCCTTGATTCATGGACCTGACATTGCAGGTCCCTATGCAATATTGCTCTTTACAGCATCGGACCTTGCTTCTACCACCAGTCACATTCACAGCTGGGTATTCTTTTTGCTTTGGCTCCATCCCTTCATTCTTTCTGGAGTTATTTCTCCACTGATCTCCAGTAGCATATTGGGCACCTACTGACCTGGGAAATTCCTCTTTCAGTATCCTATCATTTTGCCTTTTCATACTGTTGATGGGGTTCACAAGGCAAGAATACTGAAGTGGTTTGCCATTCCCTTCTCCAGTGGACCACATTCTGTCAGATCTCTCCACCAAGACCCGCCCATCTTAGGTTGCCCCATGGGCATGGCTTAGTTTCACTGAGTTAGACAAGGCTGTGGTCCTAGTGTGATTAGATTGACTAGTTTTCTGTGAGTATGGTTTCAGTGTGTCTGCCCTCTGATGCCCTCTTGCAACACCCACCGTCTTACTTGGGTTTCTCTTACCTTGGGCGTGGGGTATCTCTTCACGGCTGCTCCAGCAAAGCGCAGCCGCTGCTCCTTACCTTGGACTGGTGCACAGTTGCACTCATCTCACACGCTAATAAAGTAATGCTCAAAATTCTCAAAGCCAGGCTTCAGCAATACGTGAACCGTGAACTTCCTGATGTTCAAGCTGGTTTTAGAAAAGGCAGAGGAACCAGAGATCAAATTGCCAACATCTGCTGGATCATGGAAAAAGCAAGAGAGATCCAGAAAAACATCTATTTCTGCTTTATTGACTATGCTAAAGCCTTTGACTATATGGATCACAATAAACTGTGGAAAATTCTGAAAGAGATGGGAATACCAGACCACATGACCTGCCTCTTGAGAAATCTGTATGCAGGTCAGGAAGCAACAGTTAGAAATGGACATGGAACAACAGACTGGTTCCAAATAGGAAAAGGAGTTCGTCAAGGCTGTATATTGTCACCCTGTTTATTTAACTTATATACAGAGTACATCATGAGAAACGCTGGACTGGAAGAAACACAAGCTGGAATCAAGATTGCCGGGAGAAATATCAATAACCTCAGATATGCAGATGACATCACCCTTATGGCAGGAAGTGAAGAGGAACTAAAAAGCCTCTTGATGAAAGTGCAAGTGGAGAGTGAAAAAGTTGGCTTAAAGCTCAACATTTAGAAAATGAAGATCATGGCATCCGGTCCCATCACTTCATAGGAAATAGATGGGGAAACAGTGGAAATAGTATCAGACTTTATTTTGGGGGCTCCAAAATCACTGCAAATGGTGACTGCAGCCATGAAATTAAAAGATGCTTACTCCTTGGAAGGAAAGTTATGACAACCTAGATAGCATATTCAAAAGCAGAGACATTACTTTGCGAACAAAGGTCCGTCTAGTCAAGGCTATGGTTTTTCCTGTGGTCACGTATGGATGTGAGACTTGGACTGTGAAGAAGGCTGAGGACCAAAGAATTGATGCATTTGAACTGTGGTGTTGGAGAAGACTCTTGAGAGTCTCTTGGACTGCAAGGAGATCCAACCAGTCCATTCTGAAGGAGATCAGCCCCGGGATTTCTTTGGAAGGAATGATGCTAAAGCTGAAACTCCAGTACTTTGGCCACCTCATGCAGAGTTGACTCACTGGAAAAGATTCTGATGCTGGGAGGGATTGGGGGCAGGAGGAGAAGGGGACGACAGAGGATGAGATGGCTGGATGGCATCACTGACTCAATGGACATGAGTCTGAGTGAACTCTGGGAGTTGGTGATGGACGGGGTGGCCTGGCGTGCTGCGATTCATGGGGTCACAAAGAGTTGGACGTGACTGAGCGACTGAACTGACTGACTGAACTGTATATCCTTGGCTTGCAAAAAACTGCTGTCACCACGATATAAGTGAAATAGCAAAGTAGAGTTTATTTTTGTAATTTCCTCTCTGCACTTCAGAATTTCTCTCTTCTTAAAAACCATTTTTCCCTTTTCAACACTTTCCAAAGCCCCACGTATACCTGTCTCCTAATGACTCTCCTGTTCCCTCTAGTTCTACTCTTTATGCAAACAATTCAAAACATCAAATTTATGTTCTGTTCCTCACGTCCAAAGAAAAACAGTTCTTATTACTCATGTTTTTGTGTTGCATCTGATGAAAATAATTCAAGAGAAGTTATGGATTTAAAATAAATTGAATGATCTCAGAGAGTGTCTATGCATGAGTTGTGTGTCTTTGGTCACTTAGTCTTGTCTGACTCTTTGTGATCCCCTGGATTGTAGCCCACCATGCTCCTCTGTCCATGGAATTCCCAGGCAAGAATGCTAGAGTGGGTTGACATTTCCTTCTCCAGGGGATGTTCCTGATCCAGGGGCGGGACTCTGGTCTCCTGCATTGCAGACATGTCTTTACTGACTGTGCCACCAGGGAAGCCCTTATGTGTGAGTTAATCCCCATCAATCTCTTAAGTGTTCAGGCCTGCATGGGGCAAGAACAGGAAGCTCCTAAGCTCTATATACCTCCTGGAAACCATGCTGAGCCCACTCACTTTTTTCAGTGACTCCTGTCACAAGGGCAGTGCTGTAAAAACATGCACCTTGAACTGAGAGAGCTTGGTCTCACAAAACTTCTGCAAATATCTGAACTCAAGAATCATACATATATGAATGTGAAGAGTTGCTTATATGTAGAGAAAAGAATATCATTAGGAACATAATTTCCCTGTGACACTTTCAAATGTCCCATAAAGTCAACTTGAATTTACCAACAATGACTTTTTCCTAGCATGCTTTTTTTTCTATTTTTCCTTTTCCTTTTACTGTTCCCACAGCCTTTGGTTTTGAGAACAAAAAGCATCGATCTGAAGGAAACAAAGGTTCCCATGATAATTAAGTGGAAAGGGAATAGAAGTGAGAAACAGAGTGGATCTCATGTCTGCTGGCTGATTTATTTTAGAACCTGTACAAGTGATCTTGTGTTTATTTTTAAGCCTGTGTACATGGATAAAATATAAATGTGGTCTACATTTAAAATCCTAAATGATGTCCTATATGTTAACAAGAGATAACATAGAAAGACTACAAGGCTGAAGTTATTTTCTTGATTTTGACAGTCTTTAATTATAATAGTATACCTAACAGAAATTATGTGTAATATAAAAATCCATCCACATTTTTTTTCTGACAGAGTGATCACAAAATGTGTGATGTTTAAAATAACTGATCTTCATTTTGTGTTTTTTCTTACACGTGGTACTGGAAGCAAAACACTTAAGAGGAATCTAGACAATCCAAATGTTTGAACTTCCAAGTGATTTTGCCAGAATCTTTGAGTTTCAATTTTTTTTTCTCTCACTCCTGCTGAGAAAGTACACACATTTTGAAAGTTAGTTTATTAGAGTGCTTTTTCCCCCTTTAAGCTGATGATAAACATATGGGAGTGGGATTGAATTAGAGACAAGCTGTTGGTTTCTATTGAATATTTAAAAAATGTAAGTTATCAAAAAATTTTTAACTATCCAGTGATTGGCCAAAGTTTATTAGAAGTTCAGTAAATGGATATAAAATCATCCTGATGTGGAGCTTATAGGAAGAAACATGGTTGGTGTTTATTTCATAATTGGGGCTATGACTATTTGGCTTAGCACTTAAAGTTATAAAGTTATGGTATTCAAGGAAAAGAATTAACCAGAAAGGGATGCTGAAATTCACACAGTGGCAGCAAGAATATTATTATTATTTTTTACACCATTTTTTGGGTTATCTCTTGGTTTGTTATTTTTGGAACCACATATCTAGAAAAATATAAAAATGTGTTCTATATATTATATATATAAAATAGAAATAATATATCTATAAGAAAATGACACATAGTATAATATATAATGGTATATATATATATTATATATACATGCTATATAATAATTATAATTATGTAATAGTATAATTATAATGTAACATATATACATGTACATAGGTATACATGTGTATATGTATACATATATAGTATATTATAATTATTATTCTATTATATAGTTATAATTATCATAACATATGTATCAGAGAAGGCAATGGCACCCCACTCCAGTACTCTTGCCTGGGAAATCCCATGGATGGAGGAGCCTGGTGGGCTGCAGTCCATGGGGTCGCTACAAGTCGGACATGACTGAGTGACTTCACTTTCACTTTTCACTTCCATGCATTGGTGGAGGAAATGGCAACCCACTCCAGAATTCTTGCCTGGAGAATCCCAGGGACAGGGGAGCCTGGTGGGCTGCCGTCTGTGGGGTCGCAGCAGCAGCAGCAGCAACATATGTATATATAATGTTATAATTTTATAATTATTACATTATATTATATTATAATTATACTTAAAAGGCACTTGCTTCTTGGAAGGAAAGCTGTGACAAACCTAGGTAGGGTTTTATGAAGCAGAGATATCAGTTTGCTGGCTAAGGTCCCTCTAGTCAAAGCTGTGGTTTTTCCAGTAGTCACGTATGGTTGTGAGAGTTGGACCCTAAAGAAGGCTGAACACCGAAGAATTGATGCTTTTGAGCTGTGATGCTGGAGAAAACTCTTCAGAGTTCCTCGAACTGCAAGGAGATACAGCCAGTGAATCCTAAACGAAATCAACCCTGAATATTCATCGGAAGGACTGATATTGAAGCCGAAGCTCCGATACTTTGGCCACTTGATGCGAAAAGAGGTTGATGCTGGAAAATATTGAGGTCAGGAGGAGAAGGGGATGACAGGTTGAGATGGTTGGATGGCATCACCAACTCAATGAACATGAGTTTGAGTAAACTCCAGGAGGTAGTGAAGGACAAGGAAGCCTTTTATGCTGCAGTCCATGGAGATGCAGAGTCGGACACAACTTAGTGACTCAACAATAATAACATCTATAATGTTATAACATATAGTGGAATATATATTATTAACATGTTATAATATATAACAGTATATATAATATGTATGTAACAGATATTATACTTTTATAGTTCTATACTCCTAAGAAATATTTAAACAGATGGAGAATATACATTAGAGATAGTCACTGATTTTAAAGTATATACTTATAAATACATCTACTTCCATATCTATTGAAAAAGTAGACTTCTGAGAAATCAAATGGTATATCTTAGAGTTATATCTAAAAGGCAAGAGAGACCTGCATTTCATTTACACCTGTATGACACTAGATTCACAAAACCATTTAACTTTGGGGGTTCTTCATTTCATCATTTGTAAGTTGGTGGGGCTGAACCAGAAGACCATTTCTAGCTCTAGTTTGTTTGACTGAAGAAAGAAACAGGACAGTCTTAGAACATCTGTAAGAACTAGCGATCTGCCTTTGGGGCCTTTTCACCTGCATTTCTTTGACACTTCACCCTCTTCTTTCCTGCCTATCATCTTCTTGCTGAAAATATTCAGGTGTCAGGGCCCATGAGGTTTTCTACTGAACTCCTTTCTTCTTGCAAAGGTTTGTGGTGACTTTTATAACTTGCCATTTAGTTTAACCTCTACTAAAACACCCAGGCCTTTTCCATTTAAACTCTGCTTTCAACTAGCAGTAAGAAATAAATACTTGAATGAACTAAGTAGCAGGCTTCCAGGTTCTCAGTTGTTAGTACGCATCACTTGTTGAAAGTCCATGTTTGGAGTCTAGGCCCCCCAGTCCTTGAATGTCTGTTTTTTAACACATTCTCTAACAGATTACAATGCTCTTTGAGAAACAATGGCCTAGGATTTCTGTATATTGCCAGAGATTTAGAAGGATTTAATTCAAATTATAGATGGAATATTTGAAGTTTCTGACATGATGCATCAGGTCACAGAAAATTATACACAATTTTATCGGTTTTACTCCTTAGACTATTCTCAATCTGTGAGGTGGGGCTGTTTTCTCCAAAATAATTGAATTACTTTTCTCCAATGAATTTTCTCACATAGTATTCCCTGTAGAGTTCAAGTGTTAAAAAAATAGAGTCCTTACTGAGAAAGATGGAAGAAAATGAACTTTCAGAATTGCAAATTTCATGGAGTGACAGAATGCTGGTTTACCAAAACCTAAAACCTAAAAAGAATTAACAACAACAAAAAGACAATGATATAAACTGATCTTCCTAAGTGACTTATTGTAGAAGTCCAATGCCCAGAATAGGCTTTTAATATTTTTATTTATTAGTTACTATTGTTTTCTCTAATTCCCCTCATATACTCATTTTCATGGCTTATAAATGTTTTCCTTATTTAATGAGTAACTCCATGAAATTCCTTAAAAATCTATTATTGCTCAATGGGTGGCCTTGGGCTTTTACTAGAAATACTGAATCTTTGGTATTCGGTATTTCTAGTAAAAGTAGAAATACCAGTAGGTATATCCAAACTGAATTAGAACCAGCATTTCATAAGATTCCTAGTTGACTTGTATTTTGTATTTGTTTTAAAATTTGAGGAGGGCTACTATAAAATGCTTTTTCTTGGGCTGTACCAGACTGGAGTTTACTTTTAATATATTGCCTTATGAAATTTTAATAATAATATTTTAAAAAGCTGTATTGTTTTAGTATAAATTACATGTTTTTATTTAAGATATAAAGGCAAAGAAATGTAAATAAGGAAACTCACTCAGCCACTCAGAAATAAACATTGTTAACATGATGATTTTAGATATCTCTGTATACAGATGCAGACAGATATAGATACAAATAGAGAGATGGATGGATTGATGGATGGATGGATGGGGAAAGGTTGAGAGAGAATTTTGCTGAAGTGGAATCATGCTATATATAGAACATTTAAAAATGAAAGATACTAATTTAATTTTTTTCTGAAATCAGAATTATTCAGAATTGATAAATACAAAGAAATTTAAATGTAATTGAAGGTATTGCTGAACTTGAAGCAAGCATTTCTTTATAAGAAGAGATCTTAGATTTTAAATGTCTTCTAAAATGTGATAACATTGTGAGATGGATGTGTTTCATGTTTTGAAGACATCTGTTATCTGTCTAATGAAGGATGGGGAAATAAATATCTTTTACTGCCTTGCACTTCAGCCTCCCGATTTTGTTTCTTGAGAACAATTTTTTTTATTTTTTTTTTTGCAATGGCAAGGTTTCTAATGTTCACATTTCATTCTACTATCATAATTTTAATTGTTTAAGCTTACTTCTTTATTTAGGGATATCTTGTCAGTAGTACTTATCACATTTCCCGTCCTATTTTTATTTTGATTTATTTCTTAAATGCAAATATTTCATTAAATATTCTTATTCTCTCCCAAAGACAGTCCAGTGAGTATTGCTTTCTTTAGCTTCCTGAATTCTTGAGAAGGCACGTGGTCCTTTTACTAAACAAAACAAAACAAAACAAAGTACATGGATATATACTTATCTTGTTATGTGTTGCTGTTTTATATTGGAGATATTGCTATGTTTTCAGAGGTTATTTTCCTGAGGAAATCTCAGATCACTTTGATATAACCTAACACCCCCTCTTGTACTTAGAGAATATATATACAACTATTTTCTATAAAGTTAAGTAACTTTACAAGAATATCTTAGTTTTACTATCAAAACTATCACAGTTTGCCAAAAGTTGCTATGGATTTTAGCTTCATTTATTACAGTACAGTTTTCTTTGATAAAGTTTTACATTTGTTTTTCTCCATTTTACTTGTTCTCTTCTTTTGGAACTCTATGTGGACAGATTTCTTTGTTTGTCTTCTGTTTCAACATAATAGTAACAGGTTTTGTTACAAGTGGGAGGTTTCATAACGCCTTAGACCCTCATGTTTAGAATTTTCCTTCTGCACAGTCACTATCCTTAGAAATTAGCCCAGTGTTCTGTTTCAGGACTGACGAATGTTCTGAACTGTGGCCTCAGGGTACACGCAGAGGTTACTTGGAAAACACTCAGAGTTATGAGAAGATGTCCATCTGTTGATAATATGAATGTCAAATTATTGGCTGCTATCACTAGAAGACCCATATGGCTCCAAGATGGCAAATAACTCATTAGGCTCACTTCTCAGAAGTTATGTAGTTTCTTCTATGATAAAGACACAGGGGCGTCCCAGTTGGCTCTAGTAGTAAAGAATCTGTCTGCCAAGAGGCATGGGTTCGCTTGCTGGCTTGGGAAGTTCCCTTGGAAAGGAAATGGCAGCCCACTCCAGTATTCTTGACTGGGAAATCACGTGGACAGAGGAGCCTGGCAGGCTGGGGTCACAAAGAGTCAGACATGACTGAGTGACTGAACACACACGATAAAGACATATGGTATGATACCGGGAGTATAACTAACAAAAGAATAACAATAAATTTACTTTATTAAAATTATAATGTGTTCCATAGGACATCATAAACAAAGTGAAAAGACAGTCTACAGAACAGAAAAAAAATATTTGCAAGGCATATATTTGAATTCTATATATTTGTAATCTACGATATATGTAACAACTTTTACAACTCAATAATCAAAGGACAAATCACCCAGTTTTAAAAAGTAGGTAAAGGATATGAATAGACCTTTCTGCAAAGGATGTGTATAAATGGCCATGAAACACAAGAAAAGATGGTCAGCATTATGACCATCGGAGGCCTGCAAATAAAAACCACAATGAGAACCTACCTTCCACCCACTGAGATGGTTTTGATATAAAAAGACACAATAACAAATGTTGACAATGATAGGGAGAAGTCAGCACCCTCATATATTGCTGGTGGGCATGTAAAGTGGTGCAGTTGGTTTGGAAAACAGTCTGGCAGTTTCTGAAAAGGTGAAACATAGATTTACCATGTGACCCAGCAATTCCACTCCTAGGTGTTCACTCAAGAGTTAGGGGAGCATACATTCATAAAAAACTTGCACATGAATGTTTATAGTAGCATTATTCATAGGGCTTCCCTGGTGGCTCAGAGGTTAAAGCATCTGCCTCCAGTGAGGGAGACCCAGGTTTGATCCCTGGGTTCGATCCTTGGATTGGGAACATCCCCTGGAGAAGGAAATGGCAACCCACTCCAGTATTCTTGCCAGGAGAATCCCATTGTCGGAGGAGCCTGGTAGGCTACAGTCCACAGGGTCGCAAAGAGTCAGATACGACTGAGCAGACACGACTGAGCATTATTCATAATAGCACCCAAGTGAAAGCAAATTGTATGCCCTTCAATAGGGAAATTAATAAGTGCAAATGTGATATGTCCGTACAAAGGAATACTACTCAACAACAAGAATGTATTAAGTACTGGTGCAAGGTACAGTGTGGGTAAACCTTGAAAGCATTATGCTAAATGAAAGGAGTCGGTCACAAATGATTGCATATTGTATGACCATTCACATGAAATATTCAGAATAGGCAATTCTATAAAAACACAAAGGAGATTAGTGATTGCCAGGAGCTGGGGGTGGGACAGGAGTGGGATGTAGAGCCATTGCTCATGGGTGGATGGATGTAGGGTTTCTTTGGAGGGGCTGAAAATGTTCTAAAATTGGATTTGATGATGGTTGCACAGCTCTGCTAATACACTAGAAACCACTGAAATAGATAAATAGATTTAGATAGGTAAATATTCTGCTGTATGAATAGTTACTGTTGTTTAGTCACTCAGCCATGTCTGTCTCCTTGAGACCCCATGGACTGCAGCACGCCAAGCTTTCCTGTCCTTCACCATCTCCTGGAATTTTCTCAAACTTACATCCATTGAGTTGCTGCCATCCAACCATCTCATCCTGTCTCCCCCTTCTTCTCCTGCCCTTAATCTTCCCCAGCATCCCTGTCTTTTCCAGTGAGTCAGCTCTTCACATCAGGTGGCCAAGGTATTGGAGCTTCAGCATCAGTCCTTCCAGTGAATATTCAGGGTTGATTTCCTTTAGGATTGACTGGTTTCATCTTCTTGCTGTTCAAAGGACTCTCAAAAGTCTTCTCTAATATCACACTTCAAAAGCATCAATTCTGCGCTCAACCTTCTTTATGGTCAGACTCTCACATCCATACATGAATATTGGAAAGCTTCCTTGGTGACTCAGTTGGTTAAGAATCTGCCTGCAATCCAGGATGCCCAGGTTCAACCCCCTGGAGAGGGGAAAGGCAAACCACTCCAGTGTTCTTGACTAGAGAATTCCATAGACAGAGAGTTCTGGTTAGCTACAATCTATAGGATCTCTACAGAGAAGGCAATGGCACCCCACTCCAGTACTCTTGCCTGGAAAATCCCATGGACAGAGGAGCCTGATAGGCTGCAGTCCATGGGGTCACTAAGAGTCGGACACAACTGAGCGACTTCACTTTCACTTTTCACTTTCATGCGTTGGAGAAGGAAATGGCAACCCACTCCAGTGTTCTTGCCTGGAGAATCCCAGGGATAGGGGAGCCTCGTGGGCTGCCATCTATGGGGTTGCACAGAGTCAGACATGACTGAAGCGACTTAGCAGCAGCAGCATAGGATCTCTAAGAGTCGGAACGTCTGAGCAACTAACACTTTCACTTTGAAGCTATATGAATTACATCACAATAAATTCACTAAAAAAGTATATTAATGCATATATACAGAATCTTGAAAATGGTATCAGTTCAGTTCAGTTCAGTCGTGCAGTCATGTCTGACTCTTTGTGACCCCATGGACTGCAGCACGCCAGGCCTCCCTGTCCATCACCAACTCCTGGAGTTTACCCAAACTCATGTTTATTGAGTCGGTGATGTCACCCAACCATCTTATCCTATGTCATCCCCTTCTCCTCCCACCTTCAATCTTTCCCAGCATTAGGGTCTTTTCAAATGAGTCAGTTCTTCGCATCAGGTGGCCAAAGTATTGTAGTTTCAGCTTCAGCAACAGGCCTTCCAATTCAGGACTGATTTCCTTTAGGATGGACTGGTTGGATCTCCTTGCAGTCCAAGGGACTCTCAAGAGTCTTCTCCAACACCACAATTCAAAAGCATCAATTCTTCGGTGCCCAGCTTTCTTTATAGTCCAACTCACACATCCTTACATGACTACTGGAAAAACCATAACCTTAACTAGATGGACCTTTGTTGGCAAAGTAATGTCTCTGCTTATTAATATGCCATCTAGGTTGGTCATAACTTTCCTTCCAAGGAGTAAGCGTCTTTTAATTTCATGGATGTAGTCACCATCTGCAGTGATTTTGGAGCCCCCCCAAAATAGTGTCTGCCACTGTTTCAACTGTTTCTCCATCTATTTGCCATGAAGTTCTAGGACTGGATACCATGATCTTTGTTTTCTGAATGTTGAGCTTTAAGCCAACTTTTTCACTCTCCACTTTCACTTTCATCAAGAGGCTGTGTAGTTCTTCTTCACTTTCTGCCATAAGGGTGGTATCATCTGCATATCTGAGGTTATTGATATTTCTCCCAGCAATCTTGGTTCCAGCTTGTGCTTCATCCAGCCCAGCATTTTTCATGATGTACTCTGTGTATAAGTTAAATAAGCAGGGTGACAATATACAGCCTTGACGTACTCCTTTTCCTATTTGGAACCAGTCTGTTGTTCCATGTCCAGTTCTAACTGTTGCTTCCTGACCTGCATACAGATTTATGAGTGGCAGGTCAGGTGATCTGGTATTCCCATCCTCTGAAGAATTTTCCACCGTTTATTGTGATCCGCACAGTCAAAGGCTTTGGCATAGTCAATAGAGCAGAAATAGATGTTTTTCTGGAACTCTCTTGCTTTTTTGATGATCTAGCGGATGTTGGCCATATGATCTCTGGTTCCTCTGCCTTTTCTAAAAGCAGCTTGAACATCTGGAAGTTCACAGTTCACGTATCACTGAAGCCTGGCTTGGATAATTTTGATCATTACTTTACTAGCGTGTGAGATGAGTGCTATTGTGTGGTAGTTTGAGCATTCTTTGGCATTGCCTTTCTTTGGAATTGGAATGAAAACTGACCTTTTCCAGTCCTGTGGCCACTGCTGAGTTTTCCAAATTTGCTGGCACATTGAGTGCAGCACTTTCACAGTATCATCTTCCAGGATTTGAAATAGCTCAACTGGAATTCCATCACCTCCACTAGCTTCGTGATGCTTCCTAAGGTCCAACTGACCTCACATTCTAGGGTATCTGGTTCTAGGTGAATGATCACACCGTCGTGATTATCTGGGTCATGAAGATCTTTTTTGTACAGTTCTTCTGTGTTCTTGCCACCTCTTCTTAATATCCTCTGCTTCTGTTAGGTCCATACTATTTCTGTCCTTTATTGAGGTCATCTGCATGAAATGTTCCCTTGGTATCTATAATTTTCTTGAAGAGATCTGTAGTCTTTCCCATTCTATTGTTTTCCTCTATTTCTTTGCACTGATCACTGAGGATGACGAAAATGGTATAGATGAACCTATTTGCAGGGCAGGAACAGAAACACAGATGTAGAGAATGGATGCGTGGGGGCAGTAGGGGAAGGGGTGGGTGGGATGAATTGGGAGAGCATGTTTGATATAAATATTGATAACACTACCATATGTAAAGTGGATAGTTAGTGGAAAGCTGCTGTATAGCACAGGGAGCTCAGCTCCTTGCTCTGTGATGACCTAGATGGGTGGGATGGCAGAGAGTGGGAGAGAGGTCAAAGAGAGAGGGGCTATATGCATACATACAGTTTATTCACAGAGTTTTAGGACAGAAACTAACACAAAATTGCAAAGCAAATATACTCCAATTAGAAAAGAAAAGAAAAAAGTCAAATGGAATGCAGTCTTGCTTCCATGTTTCTCTGGGTCCCTGGTGATGTTAGCAGTTTTCCCAGGCAAAGCATTTCCCCAAGGTCTTTTCTCTGCTCCTACTCTGGTACCATGTCTCTCTCCTTCCTTCCCTCAATCCAGGGGGTTCCTTTCATGTCCTGGTGAAGATCAGAGCTAAACCCATGCAGGTGGCTTTATTCTTCCCTTGCTTTCTTTTTTATTTTACAATCACTGCATAATTATATCCTACTTAGCTCCCAAAGGCTTCGGTTTTGATTTGCGAAAACCTCTGGTGAAAATAAAAGTGCAAACCTAGATCATTTTTATGTGGTTGTTTTTGGGATTTAGGGCTGTGGGAGATATCTCATAATTCACAGGAATTTTAAGTTCTGCTATTAACTTTTGGCATGTCTGGAGAAAATAGAAATATATTTTGACCAAAACATGTTTTCCTGCTAGTATTTTGACAAGTCCACTCAGCGAATTTTTTCTTAATCTTTTGCTAAGAATGAGGATTAATTTTTTTTCTTTTCCTCTTGTCCAGGGGAACATTTCACAAAATTCAGATAAGAACCTACTCTTCTTATTTTTGTGAAGTCAGTTATTATTCCAGACTTTTCTCAACTGCTTACATCCTGAGGAAAACCACACTGCTTAGTCTCATGGGAGACATTATTTGTATTACAAAACAAAATTTGAACATGTATAATGAGACATGAAAGTGCCAAGCCTGCCGGTGTGCTCTAACACTGCTCCGGGCAGTTTTTTCCAGTGAATTTTATGTCTGTGAACAGATTAGGATGAAAAACCTGCTCAGTTAGAATATGGAATCACATCAAAGATGTGCCCAAACTATCAGAAAGTTTATAACAGTATTCACTGCCAGACTAGAGAGATACTAGTCAAATTTATTTCCAACTGCTAAATCCAAAATTCCCCAAGTGGCCCTTTTTCTTTTATAATTGAAACCACTTTTAATTAAAGCACTTCTATTAGTTTGGGAGAGGGTTACTAAAATAGGAAATGTATATGCATAAGTGATTTTTTAAATTATGTAAAATTTGTCTATGTTTTCAAAAATAATTTTTAATATGCAATACATTCATATGGGTTAAAATTTTGAAAGTGTGCAATCAGAAATAGAAGAAATAGAATGAATGAATCTGCTTCCCCCCAGTTTCCATTTTCACAGGCAGGTAAGCTGGTCCTTTGTTTGTAGTATGTGACTCAAGAAACATTTTCTATTGAAGCAAATACACACACACACATGCACACATACACAGACATGTGTGTGTGCATGTGTGTGTGTGTGCTTAGTTGCTTAGTCATGTCCAACTATTTTTGAGCCCATGACTGTAGCCTACCAGGCCCCGCTGTTCATGGGATTCTCCAGGCAAGAATACTGGAGTGGGTAGCCATTCCCTTCTCTAGCAGATCTTCCCCACCCAGGCATCAAACCTGGGTCTCTTGCGTATAAAGAATCTCTGGATTCTTTATAGTCTGAGCCACCAGGGAAGCCTATATACATAAACATATACATATACACACATACATTTCATTTTTCATCTTTATACAAATACTGCTGCTACTGCTAAGTAGCTTCAGTGGTGTCCGACTCTGTGCGACCCCATAGACGGCAGCCCAGCAGGCTTCCCCGTCCCTGGGATTCTCCAGGCAAGAACACTGGAGTGGTTTGCCATTTCCTTCTCCAATGCATGAAAGTGAAAAGTCAAAGTGAAGTCGCTCAGTCGTGTCTGACTCTAGCGACCCCATGGACTGCAGCCTACCAGGCTCCTCTGTCCATGGGATTTTCTAGGCAAAAGTACTGGAGTGGGGTGCCATTGCCTTCTCCGATACAAACAGTAGTAACTATATAAAGTCTTATTTTGTACATTCTTTTTCATTATATAAGAAGTCCTGAAGATATCCATTGTTCCAAAATGGAATGGTTCCTCAAAGATAAAAAGTGTAACTTAAAGATATACTTTAGAATTAAAAAAAAATTGTTTGTTTTTTGTCTGGTCTCCTTTTATTTCCCAATATTTTCTTTTATCCCCTTTTATCTCCCAGTATTTTCTTTTCCATTCTATTCTTACTTTCACAGATTTATATTAGAGAATATTAAGATGGTGGTGTGATGTTTTTTTAAGTTGCTATTGGGTCTGACAAAATTTATATTTCTGCAGTTATACTAGAAGAGACTTTTGATTGATAATCCCTTATGAGATGTACACAAAACAGTTTGTTGAAATTAAACTTTACTCTTCTGATATAGACTCCTTACAATTGCAGTACCTTAAAATGTCAATTCTCTAAGATATGGCTGAGAGACAGATGGGATAATTATCTACATATCAAATACAATTGTTTGGAAGCTACAAATTAAATCAAGAACCAAATTTCTTATGCATGAAGCTTAACTCTAGTGAATTCCTTTGATTTGTCAGTCAGTAGCTTTTAACAGCACCACCACTATATTTTATATGAATGTTTGGCTTACAGAGTTGCTAAATAGTTGTATATAATCAATTTATGACAATATACAATATCTCACAGTACTTATTTCTTTATTTTACTTTCATCTGTCCATCCATCCATCCATTCATTAAGTGTTTTTCTTAGTGTCCTAAAATCATTTCATCTCATAGGATATGGACTGGATAAAAGTCTAGAGTGCATTATAAGATAATTAAAACAAATGTTGTATAATCAAAAAGTTAGTCATAAAAGTCTTTCTAAAACACAACAAAATAGGTTATGGCAGAAGATAGGATATTCTTTTTGCTAAAACAAGAATCAACATATTTTTCCTATGGAAAAAATCAGATATTAATTATTCTAGGCCCTGTAGACTGTAAAGACTCTTTTATAACTAGTCAGCTCTGCTGTTTTAACCCATAGACAACATGTAGATGAATGAATATGTTTGAGCAGAAATAAAACTTTATTTATGGACATTTAGATTTGATTTTCATGTGCCATGAAATCTTCTTCTTTGAAATTATTGCAGACATTTTAAAATATAAAAATGTACTTCATTCACAAGTTATGTATAAAAAAAGAAAAACAGGCAGTGGGTGAGATTTGGTTTCTGGGCTATTGTTTGTTGAGCCCTGAAGTATAGCAAGATATGTTGTTGGATTCTAAACAAAATTCATTTCATTTCTAATTGATTATTTTTTGCTTAAGTGTATTTAAAGTGCTGATTATTAAATACTTTAATTGTCTTTCTCTTATATGTTCAATTCAGAGTGTTACTTAGGGAAGAGATATAATTTTGAGTAATGTGTAGATACCAGACCCTTGGTACTTTATCTCACTTAATCCAGTCACCAAGTCTATGAAGTGGATATTATTTCTATTTTATAGATGAAGTAATGAGGAGGAGAAGGATTAGCAACATTCCCAAGGTTATGTCCTAGCTAAAAGATTGGTTATAGTTTTTAATAGAGGTTGATCATACCCCTTGGTTACAGAATTGAATATCTATTTTTCAGTGTAATAAATATGCTGCTTCCACATAGTTCCATAGAACTTAGCACAGTTCTATGCTCATGAACTTAGGTATTCAAAGTTTTATTGTCGCCTGTTGGTCGGTTGATGTTCAATGCTGCTATCTCACAAAGATATAAACAGGAAAATTAAATTTATAGTTACTTTCATTAAGTGGTTTTCACCTGAATGATTTTGATTTATCCAGCTTCCTTTTAAGGGGAATTGGATTGGAAAATTGGCAAATGGAGTTTAAAATTGAGTATTTTTTTCCCAAATATGGTCCTGACTTGCAGTTATATGCATAATTTAATTTTTATTTTTGTAATTTCAGTTCATTTCCTCTCGAATCCTCAGATGTTCAAAATGTTGGATGACAGCCAATTTTAGGAGATTGTTTTTCTCAGTGGTTTGAGGAAGAATGAAATGTTTTTATAGAGGGATTATAAAATACATTAAAGCACATATTCTTTCTTCTGGACTTAAAATAATTAAGAGTGTGATCTTTTTAGTCAACAACAGCATTGAATTATAGCCATATTGTTGATAGTAAAATTTGGCTACGCTTAAAAATAGACTTCAACATGTACATTCATGCACTAGTAGCTTGAAATATTCTAATCAATTGGTTGATTATGACCCCTCTACAGTCATCAGCCATGCCGTTAACATATTCTCTCTTTAGCCCAGACAAATATATGTTCTAAAGTCCTTTTAGATTTGTGGGTTTATTTCCATTGTACAAGAGCATTCTGTAATTAATTAAATTATTTGTTCCAAATAATAGGGCTCTAGAGATCAGACAGTGTCTTTAATTTCAAGGATTGTTTAAAGGCTAATAATTAGAAGATTCACTTACTGACCTGCAGATGTCAGAGAAAAAATTTATTCCTTATCTGCTGCCACAATTTAAAGCAGAAGCTAATGCTAAGATCATACCATCACATTTTATTCTATCAATAAGAGTTGAAGTCATTACTTAATGACTACCGAGATAAAGGAGGGGAAAAATGCCTTTAAAAAAAAAGAAAGAAAGAAAGAATAGTTTACTTAAAATAAAAACTAAATATTGTGTGTGATGAAAATGCCTGGCAAGAACATGGAATAATGCTGTTCTACATAACAGACATTAATACCATTAAAAACATTAGCTTTTCTAATTTTTATTGTTTTTTTTTTTACAGATTGTTAGATATTAATCATAGCTCAGTCAGTAAAGAATCTGCCTGCAATGCAGGAACCCAAGTTCGATTCCTGGGTCAGGAAGAAGGAAATGGCAACCCACTCCAATATTCTTGCCTGTAGTCCATGGGGTTGCAAGAGTCGGACATGACTTAGTGATTAATTCACCACCAAGATATTACTATTTTGAGATTCATACACATTAAATCAGAAATCTACAGTTAAAATGTGAGAAGCTTATTAAAAAATATTAAACATGCCAATGACTACATTTTATGTATGCATAATAATGACTTTAGAAAACCCTAAGAGGGCATAGTATTCTCAGTAGCCCATCCAATCCCCAATACACATGGAGAACTCAAATGTTTATTGAATGAAATAATGGACTGATCTTCTATATACTTTGTTTTATCCAAATCGTGCTTTCTCATATCCTTATTCAATCTTCAGTAAATACTCCTACTATTTGTTTTTATAACTGAAGAAGCTCAGTTTATAATTGATAATTTCATTGAAATATAAAAGTATTCTTTGTATCCATTTCTGATTTCTGTCTTTTGAAAGTTATTTAACAACATTTTGTATGAAATGCATGAATGCTCTCGCTTCAACAAGATATAAATCTGTAACCTAATGAAACGTGAAGAGGGATTTAAAGCCATTTATTTATGTATTTTTCATTCAAATAGAGATATTGATACATTTGATGGAAGTGCATACTTCATTTCTCAAGCTCTAATCCTCTGAATACCTTTTTAAGTTAATTTTTCAACTTGAGTGGTGCCAGGATAGTAAGAAGTTAGAAAATTTTGAGAGTAATTTTTTAGTAAAGTCTCATTTTAATATAACATCATATATAGTTGTAGATGCTTCAGGTTAGGGTTCCCTGTGAATACCTATAACTTGTATTACACGTGAGCTTCCCCGATGGCGCAGTGGGTAAAGAAACTGCCTGTAATGCAGGAGACATGGGTTTGATGTCAGAGTCAGGAAGATCCCCTAGAGGAGAAAAGTCACACCCACTCCAGTATTCTTGCCTGAAAACTTCCATGGCCAGAGAAGCCTGGCAGTCTGAAGTACAAAGGATATAACATATAATATACATATTACATATAATATCCATGTCCTGTAAGGTCGTGATGCCACAAAACCAAAGTACAAAGAAATGTACAAAGAAAATGAGCATTATTCAAAAAAAATTTCTTGGACTGTATTTAAAGAGCCCAAATTGAGATAAATTTTACTATATTTTTTCAAATATTTGTTAGAGTTGTTTTCAGTTGTCTTTTTTCCTTGAAATTGTCATTGATTGATGCAAGGTCTCTGGTTTTCCCACTCCCTATGAATTATAGATGCTGCTTTTATTATTATTAGTTGAAGTATAATTGATTTGCAATATGTATACAAATATTCATTTCTTTTCCATTATATATTTTTCAAGATAATGACTATACTTCTCTGTGCTATACAGTAGGTCCTTGTTGTTTATTTTATATACAGTAGTGTTTTTTGTTTAATCCCAAACTCCTAGTTTATTCCTCCCCTCACTTTTTCCTTTAGTAACCATGTTTGTTCTCTAAGTCTGTGAGTCTGTTTCTATTTTGTAAATTAGTTCATCTGTATCATTTTTTTTTAGATTTCACATATTATTTGATATTATATTTATATTATGTTATATAATATGTAATTATATAATATATGATATACTATATTATATTATATGATATTTGTCTTTATCTGATATACTAATCTCTAGGTGCATATATGTTGCTGAAAATGGCATTATGTCATTCTTTTTATGGCTGAGTAATAGTTCTTTGTGTATATATGTACCACATCTTTATCCATTCAACTGTCAATGGATACTTAGGTTGATTCCATATCTTGGCTATTGTAAATAGTGCTGCTGTGAACATTGAGGTGCATGTATCTTTTCAGATTATAGTGTTCTCCAGATATATGCCTAAAGTGAAATCGCTAGAGCATAATGGCAACTCATTGTTTTTAAGGAATCTCCATAATATTCTCCATAGTGGCTGCACTGATTTACTTTGCTGTCAACAATGTAGGAAGGTTCCCTTGTCTCCACACCCTCTCCAGCATTTATTTTTGTAAACTTTTTGTTGATGGCCATTCTGACAGGTATGAGGTCATACCTCACTGTAGTTTTGATTTGCATTTCTCTTAGCAATGTTGAACATCTTTTAATATTGTCTTCAAGTAAATAATTTTTAGGACAAATGTTTTTACAGATAGGTAATGATTTAAAATTTGGAATTTTGTCCTTTGAAATTTCAAAGAGAAAGTGAAATTAAAGAAAAAATAGGAGGGTAATTGGCCATTTGGGGAATATATCGTAGTGGCCTTTTCTTGGTAAGGCCATAGCTCAGTGTCTCAGACTCCTACTGGAATGCTGCACATCTCATTTCCTGAGTGCATCGAGAGTTTGTAGTTTCAAACCAACTGATTCATGCTCAGCACACTATAGTATGACCAAGATACAGTCCATAATATCAGGGTAGTGACTTCGTTCTCATTAAATCATATGCATGTTAATGGAAGTCATAATCAAAATCATACTTCCATAGGTACACATATAACCCTCCCTTTTATGGCTGATTCATGTTAAGGTTTGACAGAAAACAGCAAAATTCCTTAAAGCAATTATCCTTCAATAAAAAATAAATAAATTAAAAAAAATCATACTACCATAACAGAATCAGAAAAAATAAAGAAAAGGGAGTTGGGTGATTTTAAATGATCTCAAGTATGTAATTCATGTAGCTAGTCTTCCCTAGGAGAATTGCAAGAAATTTTCTCCATTACTGAAAGGTTAACAATTCATCTGTCTTTGTTGTCCCCTCATTGAGATGATTTGGCAGGGAGAAATCAGTGAAAGGGTGTCAGTTCTGTAAAACAGTCTGTTTTTTCTTACAGATCTTTAAGATATATATATATATATATATATATATGTTTATAATACATTGATAAATGAATAAATCTTAATTTTTATGTATTTTGAGTTTGCTTTCTTCTATCTCAGGGTTTTAGCTTTTAATCAAATGTCCAAGTAGGCTCCTGTTCTTTTTTTTTTTTTCTTTAAAATTTTTAAAGCCTAAGATGCAAGCTTTCTTTTGCTATGTTATTTTCTACTTAATTTTAATTTAGTTTGCAACAGCTTCCTTAGTATCTCCACTTCCTTATTATTTTTCATTTGAGAAAAATCTTAGGACATATCAGCTCAAATAATTAGTCTCTCAAGTCTAGCAAATATTATCTTAATAATAATTCTGTGGCGTGTGCATATTTATTGCCTGGAGAAGCCTTTCAAAATGAGAAATTTAAAATAATGTACCTAGCCAGTGTGTGCTTTGAATACAGAAACAATTTTCCTCACAGTCTACTAGGCAATCAGTTTACTCCATGGAACAATACCTCTATTTATGATTTTCTCTCAAAGTATAAATGTACAAAAATTGGTTATCTATCAAAGGCATTGGAATATGGACAATTATGAGCTGTGAGAAGCAGTCTTTTTAAAATGAAGTTTTCTCCCCAGCACTTTTATTTCTTAAGTAAAAAAGAAATCTTTTTCACCCTCATTTATCACCCTCCAAACTTTTGTCCATTAAGTGCAAGAATATCGGGGCTTAAAGGAGATATCTTGTGTTATCCCCAAATTGTGAATGAAAATCAACTTTCAGTGAACAAAATTACTTTTGGGGCTATCTATGAAGTGGTTCAGTGATTTAGAATCTGCTTACAATGCAGGAGACACCAGTTCTATCCCTGCATTAGGAAGATTTCCTGGAGAAGCAAATGGCAACCCACTCCAGTGTTCTAACCTAGGAAATCCCATGGAAAAAGGAGCCTGGTGGGCTACAGTCCAGACGGTCAAAAAGAGTTGCACATGACTGAGCAACCGAACAACAATAACAGTGAGAAGTCCACTGGCTCAGACAACGTGATACCCATGGAGAGGACTTTGCTGCCTCCCAACTGCTCCATCTACCCACACATTACCACCTAGAAGTTTCCATCCATAGCACTTATTTCAGCTTGTAATTGGACATTTATCGCTGTGTTTATTTTCTGATTCTTTAGATTCTAATATAAGCTCTGTGAGAACAATTTGTTTTTCTTTTATTCACTGCTTTATGTATGCTATCAAGGACAAAAGAAGACACAAGTTATTGAATGAATAGACAAATGCATCTGTAACTAAGCTGAGACTTTTCTTTCTACATGGATTGACTTAAAGAAATACTAGATTTCTGGTCTGGGAGGAAGTTGTCATATCTCATTTTACAGTTTGGGACATTAAGCATCCCAGAAGATGGAAGAATTTGAACAGTTCCCAGATGCAGTAATCCATAATAGTGATCACTCTCATTGGTTCCTATCAAAACCTGTTTCTTTGTGTATCACCATATTTCTCTTTCAAAGTAATTCTTGTTCTGAGACATAAGGTCATCTCCACCATGATCTCTTTTTGTAATTGAGGGATAATTTTCATGTTTACATTGAGTCTTGAGAGGTCCAATAATTGTTGAACATTGAAAGAGAACTTTATACATCAGTAGTTGTTCTCAGAATCATTCTGTCAGCATCTGAAAGAAAACCTTGTAATTTAAAATACTTCAGTGGGTGTTAGCAATACCTCGATTGGACTGTAATATCCTTGATAATCACCTTAGTCACTAACTTGGCAGTGCAAATTCTGTCCACTCTGTCATGTATATAATCCTTAGTTTTCTCAGAAAAAGAATGAAATTTTAGTGTGAACAAACAGAAGTTTCTGTGTATGTCAACTATTTGAGGATCTCCTTTGCTTTTGAATTGCTACTGCTGTCCTCAAGAAGGGGTAAATTTTGAGTGACCAATGAGTATTTGCTGGGGAGGGGCAGTATTCCCAGAATTGTATGAGACGGTAAGCAGTCTGAGCTCCTTTATTACATTGTATTGCTTTATGTTATAAATCATATGGTTTTAAGCCTTGGTTTATAAGAAAATCTCAACGACAAGATTATGCATCCAAGCATATTAATAGAGTGGGGTATTAATCCTGTAAACATCCCTTTTCACATGCAAAAGTTCAAATAGAAAGCAGAAATAATTTATTTTGGCTCAGACACAAGGGATCATTAAATGTTCTAAAAGTTGTGCTCTGCTGATAAATTATTGGAGACTGCAATGTAGTCACAATTCTTTGACATTTTTATTTTTATTTCATGGAATTCTGCTAAAGAGTATGATGAAAAAAATAAATAAAGAGTATGATGATGAACATTCTAGTGAAATAAGAAGCATATGGTGGTCTCAAGCATTCTATCTTCTCTCTTGTTTATCTCAAGATTTTCCTTCCGTTCTTGTTAATAAGACTCATGTTCCAAGTATGAGCTTGGAAATGTTAAAGGGTTCCAGCATGTGAAATTTAAAAAATGAACTTAGCTGTTGAATGATTCTGCTGATTTAGTTCTGGAAACTCAAATGATGTCCAAATACATTACATGGAAATGGTACAAATCACCTACTTTTCCCTGATTCTTGCTTGGCTAGTGCTGGTGTTTATGATACTATTCAGAGTCAGAATGAGTTGTTCCTGGCAGCATGCACTGTTAGCCCAAACTCTGATGTTTTTGAAAAATGTTTCATGGACTAAAGTTTTAAGTCAGAATATTATTTCTGTTGATCCTCATTTGCAATTACTGTGAAATAAATGGATGTGAACATGTGATAAGGCATTCCTTTCCTAAGAGGGAAACAACACTAATGAAGACTTTATTTACTAAACCTCCCCCCCACCCTCACACACACTTAATGTGGTATTGAGCAAAGGAAGCTAAATTACAAATTTGAGGATTTTGACAACTATGCATAGTTAACTCACGGACCCAGGTACTCCCTGCTACCACTTTGTAAAACTTGTAAATGCTAGGAAATACTGCTTCAGCTGTGCTTCTGCACTTCCACCAGCAGCCATTTGGTCTAATTACATTAAATTGCTGGAATAAAGGCATCTCTGATTACTTCATGGAGAGAGACTCTAGCACAGCCTGACTAGAGATCCTGCTGTAATCATCTCTGGACCCTTGAGTTATTTTTGCTATTTCAATAGATTTACAAGTCTACATTTCTCAGTGATAATACTGAGATGCTTACTAAAATGTCAGTCCTCTGTGGGGTGAAAATTTATCAATCTTGTGTGATAATGATGGTTATGAATACTAACCTAATAAAGATATGAGAAAGACAATCAAGATGCTGCTGCACATCAAAGGAAACTATTATCAAGGTGAAAAGACAGCCTTCAGAATGGGAGAAAATAATAGCAAATGAAGCAACAGACAAACAACTAATCTCAAAAATATACAAGCAACTCCTACAGCTCAACTCCAGAAAAGTAAATGACCCAATCAAAAAATGGGCCAAAGATCTAAATAGACATTTCTCCAAAGAAGACATACAGATGGCTAACAAACACATGAAAAGATGCTCAACATCACTCATTATCAGAGAAATGCAAATCAAAACCACTATGAGATACCATTTCACACCAGTCAGAATGGCTGCGATCCAAAAGTCTACAAATAATAAATGCTGGAGAGGGTGTGGAGAAAAGGGAACCCTCTTACACTGTTGGTGGGAATGCAAACTAGTACAGCCACTATGGAGAACAGTGTGGAGATTCCTTTAAAAACTGGAAATAGAACTGCCTTATGATCCAGCAATCCCACTGCTGGGCATACACACTGAGGAAACCAGAAGGGAAAGAGACACGTGTACCCCAATGTTCATCGCAGCACTGTTTATAATAGCCAGGACATGGAAGCAACCTAGATGTCCATCAGCAGATGAATGGATAAGAAAGCAGTGGTACATATACACAATGGAGTATTACTCAGCCATTAAAAAGAATACATTTGAATCAGTTCTAATGAGGTGGATGAAACTGGAGCCTATTATACAGAGTGAAGTAAGCCAGAAGGAAAAACACCAATACAGTATACTAACGCATATATATGGAATTTAGAAAGATGGTAACGATAACCCTGTATACGAGACAGCAAAAGAGACACTGATGTATAGAACAGGCTTATGGACTCTGTGGGAGAGGGAGAGGGTGGGAAGATTTGGGAGAATGGCATTGAAACATGTGAAATGTCATGTATGAAACGAGATGCCAGTCCAGATTCAATGCACGATGCTGGATGCTTGGGGCTGGTGCACTGGGACGACCCAGAGGGATGGTATGGGGAGGGAGGAGGGAGGAGGGTTCAGGATGGAAAAAAAAACAGAAAAAAGAAAAAAAAAAAAAAACAAGAAAAAAAAAAAAGAGAGAGCAAACAATGCAAGGTGCAAGCCGGATGTCAGGGACTGGACAGTCAAGTGGAATAAAGACAGAAGGAACCAGGCAAGAAGACAGAATAGGTAGAAGCAGGGCTCCAGGGTCCAACTCGTATGAGTCTCCGCTTCTTCCTGACAACACTAAATTCCAGCAGAATGGTCTCCCCAGAATTGCCAGAAAACAAGTTTGCTCAGAGCTGAGTTTAAACCCAAAATAGGATTAAAAGAATTCCTGTGTAAAATCTAGGATTTTAAAAAATATAATGAACTGCCTTCTAAAAAAAAAAAAGATGCTGCTGCATGTCAGTGTCTATATTAGGTATTTCACCCGCATTCTCATTTCATTCTAGTTAACATTAAGAAGTAAGAATTACTACTCCACTTTGACCACCTTGAAGAAGCTGTGAATCTCATAACAGTTAAGTAACATTGCTGTGTTCAACATCTGATAGCTAGCTCATCTGTGCACATCCTGTGGCTCTGAATTTTGTTCTTTTCCTAAAATTATAATCTTCACATGGTACCCTGTTCTTTAGAAAGTCTCCTTGGGAATTCTTCTCTAATAACTGTGAAAATCTTTTCCCTAATTGGGTTCGTGAAAAAGTATGGGTCTAGCTCAGTTGAGAAGAAAATCCCTCCTAAGCTCTGAAGAGCAAAGTCCATACATTGTACCAGAAAGAGTGGAAGGAGCAAGCCCCATAGTCTCTTATGAAGAATATAAGTCATGAGGATCTTGAGGTAACATGGTGCTAGATCCCTGGTAGTGATTAGGGCTTCCCTGGTGGCTCAGATGGTTAAGAATCCACCTGCGATGTGGGAGATGTGGGTTTGATCCCTGGATCAAGATTTCCCTGAAGAAGGGAGTGGCTATCCACTCCAGTATTCTTGTCTGGAGAATTCCATAGACAGAGAAGCCTGCTGGTCCCAAGAGTCAGACATGACTGAGCAAATAACACTTCCACTTTTCAGTGATTAGGTCCAAAACTTATGTTCTGTAAAGTTGCTATTTACCTTAGATATTTGGCCTTTAATTTGTTCTTTTAGACTTCTTTTCTGAATTTAACAAATAGCCCTGGAAATTTGGGAGGGGCTGAAGTCCAATTGGTTGAACTAACTAACTAGTGAGTGGGCTTCCCTAGTGGCTCCGCCGTAAAGAATCCACTTGCCAATGCAGGAAATGCAGGTTTGATCCCCAGGCTGGGAAGATCCACTGGAGGAGGAAATGGCAATCCACTCCAGTATTTCATGCCTGGGAAATCCCATGGACAGAGCAGTCTGGCTGGCTACTGTCCATGGGGTTGCAATGAGTTGGACACACCTTGGCGACTAAACAACAACAACAAGCCTAGTAAGTAGCAGTTAGGATGAGGATCTCTATATTCTGACTCTGGATATGATGTGATCTCCAGCATAATGTCCTTGAAAATGACCTAATGTCACCAGAGAGCAATTATTTGGATCTTTGTAGATGACATCCAGAAAGTGATTTCAAAGTGATTTTACATGTTAGGAAGTAAAACCATGGTCAAACACCGTGATAGTCGTGTTTCTTGGTACTGCTGGTGCACTTTCTGTCATTAGCGCTTTATTTTTATTAAGAGGTATGTGGTCATATGGGAAAGGTGGAAAATATTGATTAAAAACAACCACTTCAAAAAAAATCTAAAACATAATTTCACCAATGATAATAACTTGATGTATAATAGTCCAGATTTTTTTTTTTTCTATTTTGAAATGTTTGGGCTTTATCTAAACAGAATCAAACAACAATAGTATTTGGTAACACATTTTTGTTTATTTATTTATTATTTTTCCACTGAATATATTATGATTAGTCTTCCATAATTATTTGTGATGGCTTACTATTTCATACTTACGGATGTATAGAAAATATTTATCTGATTTTCTATTACTGGGCAGTTATGTTGCTTCAATTTTTCACAATCCAAACAAGATTATAATGAGCAAAATTACAAAAAGTGTTTATATACTTCTGTGCACCATTGTCATAATACAAATTGCTAACATCTTCCTAACATTATCACTGTGTTTTAGTGAGATGTGTATTTTATAAATGTCTATATTTTTATTAATTCACGTATATATACACATTATTGTTATGCCTGGATGAAACTTCTCCACATATACTTATTTTTTTAACTTTTTAATTTTATATTGGAGTATAGCTGATTAACAATGTTGTGATATTTTGAAGTGCACAGCAAAGGGACTCAGCCATACTTATACATGTATCCATGTCCTTCAAAATGTCAGCGATTTTAAAGGGCACATGCTAAGCAGTAATGTTCTCTTGGAATATAACATTTAGTATATATATATATATTAATTGCAGAAATACCTTGCTGTTTGAAATATGATCACCCACATTCTTCTGAGTTGTAAGGCTTGTGTGTTTGGTAGACATAGTCTCAGAACCATGGACTTTTCTGAAAATTGCATCTGAATTATTTGTTTTCTTTTTTTTTTTTTTTGAGCCTGAAAAGTTTGAATCTATAGCAAAGTCCTTTTTCTTGAGGATAAGATGATGCTTTTTCTATTATTGAAGTACAGTTGATTTAAAATGTGTGTTCATTTCAGGTGTACAGCAATGTGTGATTCAGTTGTATTTGCTAATATATTTATATATATTCAAACTATTTCCTCAGATTTAAAAAAAATTCTTTTTCAAATTCTTCTTTAGAGTCTATTGTTTGGAGAAAGGTACATATGTTATATTTTCTGAAACAAGTGATATGTTCTATATTTTGAACATCAAACATCCCGAGAATAAATACAGATAAATAAAAGATTTTTGGAAAGTAGCAGAGAGGAATGTTGTGACAACTTATTCACTATGCACAGTGTTCTGTGAAATAATCATGTTAACGTAGTCTGTTCTTCCTGCATCATCAACATTTCCTTAATAGTCTGTCAAGCAATGCCGAATTACAGATAGCATTAAAGAAATTAGAATCAGCTGCTGGATCTGAAATGTTGACATCCCATAAAATCTTTCTAAAGTCATGGTAAAAGCAAAAGACTCCATTCCTTTGATCTTGCAACAGGATGAAAGGAGTTTGTGGCTGTAAACATATTTCTTTCTCTTGAAAAAATACCTGAGCAGAAGATCATAATGTCTCCACAGCTAGTTCCTTGTGGCTCCACTTTCGTGCCTTTTCCACGACTTCAGTCATCAATATCTGACTCACGAGAAAGGTACTGTAGAGTAAGCTAAAACCTAGAGGGGTTGAAAAAATGAAAACGATGTTCAGCTGCTTTTGGCGACCTGGATACAGCTATCAGTATTTGTTCTTTATGAATTTATTGCTCCCAAATAGAGCACTTTGAATAATTTGTGGTTTCAGCAAACTTGTGTTTCATGTTTTAATACAATTATTTTAAGGAACAGTGACAGATATGTTTAAGAAAATTCTTTTCGCATTTAGTATTGTTTAATTTAGCACTTTATTTTTGAGATACTGTGGAATGATTGAGTATATAAAATATGCTCCCACTGTAAGTTATTATTAAATTGCTCTGATTCAACATAATATTCTTTTTTTTTCTAGCATTATTATTTAAATGAAAGTATTTTAAATACGTTAAGCCCAACATTTGGTCTAAAGAAAGCCATTCAGTCACATTAAGATACACATTCAAGAGTTAAATATTTATGTACAGCCTAACTGTAAGCATAACAGGTATGGGGCAATCTAATGCACAGATATGTATTGCCTGCATTTTTCTGTTCTTGACTGAATACAATAGCTTTTTTTCAAAATTCCCATGCCTGCTTCTGCTCCTTTTATCAGTACATTTTAGGCCAGACTGCCTGCCTTGCAGATGGGTTGTTGCAAATAGGTTGATGTCACCAGTCAAGGGAATAATTCTACCAAATGAGAAAGGGATAGTCTAACCAATTTTTATTACTGACAAGCAGTCATGAGCCAGTAAGAAGGAAACCCCCATAAAAGGTAAATCTCTTCTCCCTTAATGATTATATATTTTATGTTCAACACTTAAAACTAAAGTGCTTCTTTCTTAAATGGACTGTGGTAAAGTAAATGTTTGGGCAATAACCCAAAATGAATAAAGATTTATTGCATTTATTGTTGGCTCTAAGTTCAGTAACACCTTTTTTTAAAATTTTATTTTATTTTTAAACTTTACAAATTGTATTAGTTTTGCCAAATATCAAAATGAATCCACCACAGGTATACATGTGTTCCCCATCCTGAACCCTCCTCCCTCCTCCCTCCCCATACCATCCCTCTGGGTTGTCCCAGTGCACTAGCCTCAAGCATCCAGTATTGTGCATCGAACCTGGACTGGCAACTCATTGCATACATGATATTATACATGCTTCAATGCCATTCTCCCAAATCTTCCCACCCTCTCCCTCTGCAACAGAGTCCATAAGATGTTCTATATATCAGTGTCTCTTTTGCTGTCTCGTATACTGGGTTATTGTTACCATCTTTCTAAATTCCATATATTTGCGTTAGTATACTGTATTGGTGTTTTTCTTTCTGTCTTACTTCACTCTGTATAATAGGCTCCAGTTTCATCCACCTCATTAGAACTGATTCAAATGTATTCTTTTTAATGGCTGAGTAATACTCCATTGTGTATATGTACCACAGCTTTCTTATCCATTCATCTGCTGATGGACACCTAGGTTGCTTCCATGTCCTGGCTATTATAAACAGTGCTGCAATGAATATTGGGGTACACGTGTCTCTTTCCCTTCTGGTTTCCTCAGTGTGTATGCCCAGCAGTGGGATTGCTGGATCATAAAGCAGTTCTATTTCCAGTTTTTAAGGAATCTCCACACTATTCTCCATAGTGGCTGTACTAGTTTGCATTCCCACCAACAGTGTAAGAGGGTTCCCTTTTTTCCACACCCTCTCCAGCATTTATTGCTTGTAGACTTTTGGATCTCAGCCATTCTGACTGGGGTGAAATGGTACCTCATAGTGGTTTTGATTTGCATTTCTCTGATAATGAGTGATGTTGACCATCTTTTCATGTGTTTGTTAGCCATCTGTATGTCTTCTTTGGAGAAATGTCTATTTAGTTCTTTGGCCCATTTTTTGATTTGGTCATTTATTTTTCTGGAGTTGAGCTGTAGGAGTTGCTTGTATATTTTTGAGATTAGTTGTTTGTCTGTTGCTTCATTTGCTATTATTTTCTCCCATTCTGAAGGCTGCCTTTTCACCTTGCTAATAGTTTTCTTTGATGTACAGAAGCTTTTAAGTTTAATTAGGTCCCATTTGTTTATTTTTGCTTTTATTTCCAATATTCTGGGAGGTGGGTCATAGAGGATCCTGCTGTGATGTATGTCGGAGAGTGTTTTGCCTATGTTCTCCTCTAGGAGTTTTATAGTTTCTGGTCTTACGTTTAGATCTTTAATCCATTTTGAGTTTATTTTTGTGTATGGTGTTAGAAAGTGTTCTAGTTTCATTCTTTTACAAGTGGTTGACCAGCTTTCCCAGCACTACTTGTTAAAGAGATTGTCTTTAATCCATTGTATATTCTTGCCTCCTTTGTCAAAGATAAGGTGTCCATATGTGCATGGATTTATCTCTGGGCTTTCTATTTTGTTCCATTGATCTATATTTCTGTCTTTGTGCCAGTACCATACTGTCTTGATAACTGTGGCTTTGTAATAGAGCCTGAAGTCAGGTAGGTTGATTCCTCCAGTTCCATTCTTCTTTCTCAAGATCGCTTTGGCTATTTGAGGTTTTTTGTATTTCCATACAAATTGTGAAATTATTTGTTCTAGCTCTGTGAAGAATACCGTTGGTAGCTTGATAGGGATTGCATTGAATCTATAAATTGCTTTGGGTAGTATACTCATTTTCACTATATTGATTCTTCCAATCCATGAACATGGTATATTTCTCCATCTATTAGTGTCCTCTTTGATTGCTTTCACCAGTGTTTTATAGTTTTCTATATATAGGTCTTTAGTTTCTCTAGGTAGATATATTCCTAAGTATTTTATTCTTTCCATTGCAATGGTGAATGGAATTGTTTCCTTAATTTCTCTTTCTGTTTTCTCATTATTAGTGTATAGGAATGCAAGGCATTTCTGTGTGTTGATTTTATATCCTGCAACTTTACTATAATCATTGATTAGTTCTAGTAATTTTCTGGTAGAGTCTTTAGGGTTTTCTATGTAGAGGATCATGTCATCTACAAATAGTGAGAGTTTTACTTCTTCTTTTCCAATTTGGATTCCTTTTATTTCTTTTTCTGCTCTGATTGCTGTGGCCAAAACTTCCAAAATTATATTGAATAGTAATGGTGAAAGTGGGCACCTTTGTCTTGTTCCTGACTTTAGAGGGAATGCTTTCAATTTTTCACCACTGAGGATAATGTTTGCTGTGGGTTTGTCATAGATAGCTTTTATTATGTTGAGGTATGTTCCTTCTATTCCTGCTTTCTGGAGAGTTTTTATCATAAATGGATGTTGGATTTTGTCAAAGGCTTTCTCTGCATCTATTGAGATAATCATATGGTTTTTATTTTTCAATTTGTTAATGTAGTGTATTACATTGATTGATTTGCGGATATTGAAGAATCCTTGTATCCCTGGGATAAAGCCCACTTGGTCATGGTGTATGATCTTTTTGAATACAACTCCACCCACCAGAACACCAACACAAGTTTCCCTAACCAGGAAACCTTGACAAGCCACCTGTACAAACCCAATAACACATTTTGTGGCTTGGATATCATTAGGAAATTAGAGGGTAAGTGATGCCATTCCTGTTCGATCCTTGCTTGGATTAAAAAAGTCATGTGAGGAAAGGCTCATACATTATTTGTTTTTGCAACTGAAATGGCAGCTTAGTATTTACTGTTGTGCTTAGAGGAAAACAAAGAATTACACTTGACTGTAATATTGGGAGTAAAATATTTTTTCAGAATAATTTCACATTTCTTTCCAAGAACATTATCCTATGCAGAATTAGAAGTACTTGCTTTCTACATGTTTACAATAACCACAGTACTGATGTACTAAAGAAATTAAAACCTTGTTTGAAAATGAGACAGACTATTTAGATTAAAAAAGCATAACCTTTTATTTATTTATTTTTTTACCTAGAAGTGGTCATTTCCCCGTAGAACTGATGATAGAAATTATTAGACCAGCGAAAGATAGCTGTCATTCCATTATTGGTCATTATCATTCTTTTTTTTTCTTTGAAAATGTTTATTAGAGGTAGTTAATCAAATTCATTTGGAGGCTAAGAAAGTTGATAAGTTAAAAGTACAGGAGACATGGCAGAAGAAATCTGGTACATTAGCAAGATCCATGATCTGGGAATCAAACATGAGTTCACCTCTTTCTCTGACACTATGTATGAAAGAAATTCACCTCAGTGACATTGCTTATCTAATTTGGGTTTTGGTTTCTATCTTTAAATCTAATTCCAAAGAATTTTTGTCCAGAAAGAGTTAGAGTCCTTTATATCTCATGTTTTTATGAGATAAACTGTAAGAAATATGGGAATAAGTCTTCAAGATTCATTTTATTTTCATTGCAAAGTTGCACTTCTTTTAGATCCCAGCTTCATGACTTACTAGCAGTGTGATTATGGGCAAGTAGTGAATTTCCTGAGCCCCATCTATCTCATTTATATAAAGAGAATGATAATTCTTAGTTATTTTGTAATATTAGACAAAAAATGCCAAATGTGTGGCTAAAATGTTGGAAGACCCTGAGCTCACCTCCTTCCACAGGCACTCTAAAATTATAAATACTTACAGAGCAAATATTGATGAGACAGAACTAAAGATAAGCAAAACATATTTTCCACTATTAAAATTATAAAGAAGGAACCACAGTGATACATGTTATAATTAACACTCACATCCCAAACTAGGCAACCTGTGAACCGGGATAATCACAGTTACAGGAATTCTGCTAAAGGAACAAGGGGTGTGAAACCCCCTTGGCCTCTCCATCCTGGAGATCTGCACTTGGGAGATGAGCCCCCAGAATGTCTGGCTTTGAGGCCAGCAGGATGTACCCATGGGAGAGCCAGAAAGTGGTATGAAACAGAGACTTCATTCTTAAAGGGCACACACAGAATCTCATATACTTGGAGTCCCAGCACACAGGCAGTATTTGAAAGAATCCTGGGCCAGAGTACTTGCTCATATTGGCAATCACTCCAGTGAGGCAGTAAGTTTGAGCTCCTACTGGGGATGTAGACACTGGCAGCAGTCATTTTCAGCAACTCATTCTATCTCAAGGGCAGTGGTGCTAGTAAGCAGTGTTTGAGGAATTCTCCTTCCACCTTCCTGGGTTGGGAAGATACCCCAGAGAAGAGAATGGCAACATACTCCAATATTCTTGCCAAGAGAATTCCATGGACAGAGGAGCGTGGCAGGATGGAGTCCATGGGGTCGCACAGAGTTGGACGTGACTGAAGCGACTTAACATGCATGCAGATGCTGACAGCAGTCATTTTCAGGAGCTCATTCTATCTCAAGGGCAGAGGTGCTAGCAACCACTGTTTAAGGAATTCTCCCTCCATCTTATTAGTAATTTGGGCTTACCCACTCCCAAGCAGGTCCCACCTGGCCCTATAGGCAGTGACCAAGACCCAACTCTGCCCCTCAGGGGGTCAGCACCAGTAAGGTGGCCCTTGGACCCTATAACCACTGCCCTCAACATGGCCCAGTGTGCCATGTTGTAAACTGCCTCCAGTGTGCCCACAAAGGTTGGCTTTGCCACAGTGGAAGAGACCTCACAGGTCACATGGAGGGCATGCCTAGAGCATATGGCTCTGGTGACCAGGCAAGGATGTGCTATTGGGTTCTGTAACATGGCTTCTACATAAAACTATTTCTCCAAGATCAGGAAATGCAACCAACCTACCTAATACAGAGAAATAAGCACAGAAAATTCAGCAAAACAAAGAGACAGAGGAATATTTTCCATATGAGTAGACAAAACTAAATTTCAAAAAAAGAACTGAATGAAGTGGAGGTAGCGGTCTACCCAGTGAAGAATTTAAGGTAATGATCATCAGATCAGATCAGATCAGATCAGATCAGTCGCTCAGTCGTGTTCGACTCTTTGCAACCCCATGAATCGCAGCATGCCAGGCCTCCCTGTCCATCACTAATTCCCGGAGTTCACTGAGACTCATGTCCATCGAGTCAGTGATGCCATCCAGCCATCTCATCCTCTGTCATCTCCTTCTCCTTTTGCCCCCAATCCCTCCCAGCATCAGAGTCTTTTCCAATGAGTCAACTCTTCGCATGAGGTGGCCAAAGTACTGGAGTTTCAGCTTTAGCATCATTCCTTCCAAAGAAATCCCAGGGCTGATCTCCTTCAGAATGGACTGGTTGGATCTCCTTGCAGTCCATGGGACTCTCAAGAGTCTTCTCCAACACCACAGTTCAAAAGCATCAATTCTTTGGTGCTCAGCCTTCTTCACAGTCCAACTCTCACATCCATACATGACCACAGGAAAAACCATAGCCTTGACTAGACGAACCTTTGTTGGCAAAGTAATGTCTCTGCTTTTGAATATGGTATCTAGGTTGGTCATAACTTTCCTTCCAAGGAGTAAGCGCCTTTTAATTTCATGGCTGCAGTCACCATCTGTAGTGATTTTGGTAATGATGATAAAGATGCTCAATGAACCCTGGAGAGCAATAGATGAACACAGTGAAATTTTAACAAAGAGGGAGAGGATATAAAGAATAACTAAACAGAACTAAACTAACTATTTCAGTTAACTGAAATAAATACACTAAAGGAGATCATTGGTTGATTAGATGATGCCAAGAAATGGATCAGAAAACTGAAAGATCACTGGAAATGTTCATCCATATTGAACAGAAAAAATAAAGCAGAATTTTAAGAAATGAGAATACTAAACTTCTGTCACCAAACCTGAAGGGAGAAATTGTTAGAAACACAATAGTAGGGGATTTTAACACCACACTTACCCCAATTACCTCCAGACAGAATTAATAAGGAAACACTGCAGTAATGACATGTTTGACCAATTGGGCTTAATAGATTATTATAGAAACTTCCATCTAAAAGCAGCAAAATATGCATTCTTTTCTCATGTACTTGGAACATTCTTTAGGATAGATAACATGGTTGGCCACAAAACAAGTATGGATAATTTTATTGATTGAAATCATATTAGGTATCCTTGGCAACCACAATTGTCTGGGATTAAAAATCAACTATAAGAAAAGCTACAAAAAACCCCACACAAACACATGGAGACTAAACAATATGCTACTATACAACCTGTGGATCACTGACTCGATCAAAGAGGAAATTTTTTAAAAAATGCATGGAGACAAATGAAAACATAAATACACTGGTTCAAAATCTGTGTGCTGAAGCAAAACCCGTTCTAAGAGGGAAGTTAATAGTGATACATGCCTGCTTTAGGAAATGAGAAAAGTCTTAAATAATCCAGCCTTAAAGGAACTGGAAGAAGGAGAGCAAACTAAACCCAGAATTAGAAGAAGGAGAAAATAAAGACCAGAGCAAAAATAAGTGAAATGGAGATAAAAATAGGATGCTAAGAACTGGTCCTTTGAAAAGATAAATTTGATATAAACTTTTGGCCATACTCATCAAGAACAAAAAGAGACAGGGTCAAAATCTATAAAATCAGAAATGATAGAGGAGACATTATGATTGACACACAAGAAATAAAAAAGATCCTAAGAAATTGCTCTGAACAATTATACAGCAATAAAATGGACAACCTAGAAGAAATGGATAAACTCCTAGGAACCTACAATCTCATATATTTGCTTGAGCAAATCATAAAACATGGAAAATTAGAACAGATATTACCAGGAATGAAATTGAATCAATAATTTTAAAACTCCCAAAAGATAAATGTCTGGGCCAGATAGTTTCACAGATGAATTCTCCCAAACATTTAAACAAGAGTTAAAGCCTATTTTTCTCAAACTGTTCTGAAAATTGAAGTGGAAGAAGGGTTTCCAAACTCATTCTACAAGACCAGCTCCATCCTAATACCAAAACCAGAGATAGACACCAGAGAATAGAAATTTATAACTTCATATCTCTGATAGGCATAGATACAAAAATTCTCAACCAAATATTAGCAGACCAAATTCAACAGTGCCTTAAAAGGATCATAAGTTATCATCCAGTGGGATTTCCTCTAGTAATGTAAGAATAGTTCAGTATCTATAAATCAGTCAACATGAGATTCCACAGTAACAAACTGAAATATAAAAATTATATGATTATGTTAATAGATGCAGAAAAACTTTTGACAACATTCAGCATCCATTTGTGATAAATTTGTTAATAGAGTCGGCATAGAGGATACATATCTCAACAAAATAAAGGCCACATTTTACAAGCCCACAGCTAACATCATTCTCCATGGTGAAAAGCAGAAAGCATTTTTTCTTAAGATCAGGAAGTAGACATGGATGGTCACTCTCAACCACTTTTACTCAGTATAGTTTTGGAAGTCCTAATCACAGCAGTCAGCCAGAAATAGAAATAAAAGGAATCTAAATTGGAAAGAAAAAAGTAAAATGGTCACTATGCAGATGATGTGATCTATATAGAGAACATCCTAAAGACTCCACCAAAAATTATTAGTGCTCATCAATGAATTTAGTAAATTTTCAGGATACAGAGTTAATGTACAGAAATCTGTTGATATGCTCTAGTGATAAACTATTAGGAAAGAAGTAGGAAAATCTCATCTACAATTGCATAAGAAAGAATAAACTACCTAGAAATAAATCTAACCAAGGAGGTAAAAGACCTGTACATGGGAGACTATGAGATACTGATGAAAAAAAGTGAAGACAACCCAAACAGATGGCAAGATATACATAATCATGGATTGAAAGAATTAATATTGTTAATATGACTATACTACCAAAGGTACTCTGCAGATTCAGTGCAATCTGTACCAAAATACCACTGCAGTTTTTCACAGAACTAGGACAAATAATTATAAAATTTGTTTTAAAACATATTACTCCTCAAACACCAAAGCAATCTTGAGAAGAAAAACAACATCAACAACAATAAAAAAGCTGGAAGTATCACACTCCCTGATTTTAAACTACATTGCAAAGCTGCAGTAATCAAAGTAATGTGATGCTGTCACAAGAACAGCCACATACATCAGTGGAACAGAGTTGGGAACCCAGAAATAAACTCATACTTATGTGTTCAACTGACCCATAACAAAGGAGTCAAGAATGTGCGATGAGAAAAAGATATCTTCTTTAATAAATTGCACTGGGAAAACTAGACAGCTACATGCAAAATAATCAAACTGAACTACTTTCTCACACTACACAGTAAGTCTTCTACGTCCAACTCTTCAAGTGGCCAATTTTCAAAGATGATAATGTGTTTTTGCATGTCCAGTTACAGAAATTAGTTTGCATGTCTGACATACATTGTCATGTGCATGCATCCTCTACAAGTGGTTATGCTTTTGTGCACTTTACTGTACAGTATGGTATAGATTACAGTAGTACAGTACCTTTATTTCAAGTTCAGGAATGTGCAGAAGCAAGTGTAAAAGCAGTGGTGGTGTAGTTGGTACTGCTACGAAATGCCAAACAATAACAATGGAAATAAAAGTGAAAATTATTGAGTGGAGTGAGGTGAAAAGATGGTAGATAAAGCTCATTCATTCAACTGTTAGCACAAGGACAAAATCACGGGACATGTGAAGTCTGCTGTGTCAGTGATGTCGACAATATCAAAGAAGCATGGAAAAGTGACAGAGGTGATTGAAAAAGTTCTCAGTGTTTGGATGCAGGATCAGCGTCAGATCAAGTCCTGCTCAGCTTAATGTTGATCCAAGAGAAAGATAAAAACTTTATGAAGACTTGAGAAAGAAAAACGGTGAAGAATCAAAGGACACATCTTTTAATGCTAGCTTTGGCTGGTTTCCAAGGTGACTCAGTGGTAAAGAATCTACCTGCCAAGCAGGAGACAGGAGTTCGATTCCTGGGTCGGAAAGATCCCCTGGAGAAAGAAATGGCAACCCGTTCCATTATTCTTGCCTGGGAAATCCCATGGGTGGAAGAGTCTGGTGGAGTATAGTCCACGGGGTTGCAAAGACTCAGACATGACTTAGTGGCTAAAACATCACCACCTATGGCTGTTTATCAGTTTAAGACTAGAGTCAATCTTTACAATGTAAAAGTAAGCAATAAGGCAGCAAGTGCAGATATGGTAGCTGCCCAGGAATTTCCTGAACACTTGAAGAAATTATTGATGAAGATGTATATTTACCCAAGCAGATTTTTAATATAGATGAGACAAGACTGTACTGGAAGATGTTGCCAGACTAAAGTCATATCAGTAAGGAGAAAAAGTTGATACCAGGATCTGAGGCAGCAAAGGAGAGGCTAAATCTGTTGTTTGGTGGTACTGCTTCTGGTGATATGGAACTATAGTCTTTCTTAATTTATTATTAACCCAAGAGCACTTAAGAACATGGCCAAGGGCTCTCTTCCAGTTGTGTGGAAGAGTAATCCCAAAGCCTCGGTTATATAGGCAATATTCCAAGACCGATTTTTTCTATCACTTTATCCTAGAGGTAGAGAAATATTGCTTGGAGAAGGATATCCCATTCTTTTGCCACTCAACAGTGCTTTGGGCCACCACCCATTCATGCACAACTTTCATCCCAACATCTAAGTAGTGCATGTGTATGTATGCTCAGTCATGTCCAACTCTTTGTGACCTCGTGGATTACAATCTACCAGGCTTCTCTGTCCATGGGATTTTCCAGGCAAGAATACTGGAGTGGGTTGCCATTTCCTTCTCCAGGGACTCCTCCCGACCCAGGGATTGAACCCACATCTCTTGCATCTCCTGCATTGGCAGGTGGATTCTCTACTTCTAGCGTCACCTGGCTTTCCCGGTGTCTCAGATGGTGAAGAATCCACCTGCATTGCAGGAGACCTGAGTTCAATCCCTAGATTGAGAAGCTCCCCTGGAGAAAGGAACTGCTAGCCACTCCAGTATTCTGGCCTGGAGAATTCCATGGACTGTATAGTACATGGGGTCACAAACAGTCAGATACTACTGAGCAACTTTTGCTTTCACTTTCAGTGCCACCTGGGAAGCCCCAAAGTAGTCCATCTACCACCAAATACTGCTTCTCATCCAACCTATGGACTACGGAGTTGTAGAAACTTTTATGAAATATTTACACCACACTTTGTTTGTCAGATAGTAAAGGTTAGTGGTGAATCAGGAGTAAATTTGTAACAGTTTTGGAAGGACTGTAACATCTACAAGATCATTAAAAAACTGACTTTGCTTGGTGCGAGGTTAAGGCCATCACCACCAATGAGGTTTGGAAGAACCATTACCTGCACTTTTTTCATGATTTTTGTGGATTTGAGAGGTTGGATGAGGAGTCCAAAGAGGTCTTCAGCAACTTAGTGACACTCACCAAGAAGCTGGAGGTAGATCTGCAAGAGGATGACTACACTGAACCCCTTGTTCTATAACACAAGTTTACTAATGAAGACCTCATGGAATTGGAGTCCCAGAGGAAGGACTAAGAGAGACAAGAAAAAGAAGTAACTGAAGAATGGAAGAGATTCACAACACAGGGAATGGCAAGGGGATTTTCTTTATTTAAGGGGACTCTGTTAGTTGTTGAGGCACAGGACTGTAGAGTGTAGAATGGTACATGAAGGTTGCTGCAGCTGTTCAGAAAGCAATCTGTGCTTCATGTCATCTGTGATGAGCAAAAGAGCTACTACCCAGACATCCCTGGGTAATTTTTTCAAGAGGGTACATAGAATTGAATCCAGCAAGGAACCAGAACCTGTGCCATCAGCATGAGATATGACTGAAACTGCAGCTTGCTTTCTGTCTCCTGTTGCTGGCAATCCTTCAGCTCTACCATCTCCCACCTTCTCTCCCTTTTCCAGTCAGTAACACTTCTTACTGTTCACTCGATGCCTGTCCCTATATGCCAGCTGTTTTACTGTACTGCTGCACTTTTCAAGGTATTGTACTGTAAGATTAAAACTATTTTCTTTATTTTTGTGTTTGTTTCTTAGGAATTATTTGTGTGAGAAGTATTATAAACCTATTACAGCCCAGGAGTATGTAACCTATCATGTTAGTTGGATATCTAGGCTAACTTTGTTGTACTTACGAACATGTTGGATTTATGAATGTGCTCTCAGCATGGAACTTGTCCATAAGTGAGGGACGTTCTCTCTACAAAAATAAATTCAAAATGGATTAATGACTTAAGGTAAGGCCTGAAACATAAAACTTCTAGAAGAAAACAGGTGGTCCACTATTTGATCTTAGTCTTAGAAATATATTTTTGGATCTTTCTCCTCAGGCAAAGGAAACAAAAATAAACAAATGAGACTACATCAAACTGAAAAGCTTTGGGACAGTGAAGGAAGCTTTCAACAAAACAGAAAGGTCATCTATAGGATGAGAGAAGATAATTACACACCATATACCCAATAAAGGGGCTAACATTAATATCCAAACTATACAAAGAGTTCATCAGTTCAGTCGCTCAGTCGTGTCCAACTCTTTTTGACACCATGGACCACAGCACCCCAGGCCTCCCTGTCCATCACTAACTCCTGGAGTTTACCCCAAACTCATGTCCATTGAGTCGGTGATGCCATCCAACATTCTCATCCTCTGTCATCCCCTTCTCCTCCTGCCCTCAATCTTTCCCAACATTAGGGTCTTTTCAAATGAGTCAGCTCTTCACATCAGGTGGCCAAAGTATAGGAGTTTCAGCTTCAGCATCAGGCCTTCCAATGAACACTCAGAACTGATCTCCTTTAGGATGGACTGGTTGGACCTCCTTGCAGTCCAAGGGACTCTCAAGAGTCTTCTCCAACACCACAGTTCAAAAGCATCAATTCTTCGGCACTCAACTTTCTTTATAGTCCAACTCCACATCCATACATGACCACTGGAAAAACCATAGCCTTGACTAGATGGACCTTTGTTGGCAAAGTAATGTCTCTGCTTTTTAATATGCTGTCTAGGTTGGTCGTAACTTTCCTTCCAAGGACTAAGCGTCTTTTGATTTCACGGCTTCAGTCACCTTCTGCAGTGATTTTAGAGCCCCCCAAAATAAAGTCTGATACTCTTTCCCCATCTATTTGCCATGAAGTTCTGGGCCGGATGCCATGATATTACTTTTCTGAATGTTGAGCTTTAAGCCTACTTTTTCATTCTCCTCTTTCACTTTCATCAAGAGGCTTTTTAATTCTTTTTCACCTTCTGACATAAGAGTGATGTCATCTGCATATCTGAGGTTATTGATATTTCTCCCGACAATCTTGATTCCAGCTTGTGCTTCATCCAGCCCGGCATTTTGCATGATGTATTCTGCATATTATTTAAATAAATAGGGTAACAATATACAACCTTGACATACTCCTTTCCTGATTTGGAGCCATTCTATTGTTTCATGTCCAGTTCTAACTGTGGATTCTTGACATTCATACAGATTTCTCAGGTGGGCAGTAAGGTAGTCTGGTATTCTCATCTCTTGCAGATTTTTCCACAGTTTGTTGTGATCCACATAATCAAAGGCATTGGCATAATCAATAAAGTAGAAGTAGATATTTTTCTGGAACTCTTCTTGCTTTTTCTACGATCCAACGGATGTTAGCAATTTGATCTCTCATTCCTCTGCCTTTTCTAAATCCAGCTTGAACATCTGGAAGTTCACAGTTCATGTACTGTTGAAGCCTGGCTTGGAGAATTTTGAGCATTACTTTGCTAGCATGTGAGATGACTGCAATTGTGCAGTAGTTTGAACATTCTTTGGCATTGTCTTTCTGTGGGATTGGAATAAAAACTGATCTTTTCCAGTCCTGTGGCCACTGCTGAGTTTTCCAAATTTGCTGGCATAGTGAATGCAGCACATTCACAAGATCATCTTTCAGGATTTGAAATAGCTCAACTGGAATTCCATCACCTCCACTAGCTTTATTCACAGTGATGCTTCGAAGGCCCATTTGACTTTGCATTCCAGGATGTCTGGCTGTAGGTGAGTGATCACACCATCATGGTTTTCTGGGTCATGAAGATCTTTTTTGTATAGTTTTGTGTATTCTTGCCACCTCTTCTTTATATCTTCTGTTTCTGTTAGGTCCATACCATTTCTGTCCTTTATTGTGCCCATCTTTGCATGAAATATTCCCTAGTATCTCTAATTTTCTTGAAGAGATCTCTAGTCTTTCCCATTCTATTGTTTTCCTCTATTTCTTTGCACTGATCATTTAGGAAGGCTTTCTTATCTGTCCTTGCTATTCCTTGGAAATCTGCATTCATATGGGTATATATTTCCTTTTCTCCTTTGTCTTTAGCTTTTCTTCTTTTCTCAGCTATTTAGCAGGTGTTTATTGTCTTAATGATTAAGTACATATTGGAGACCATAATTTTGTTGGTGATGAATTTTTTCCCTCTTCTTCATATTAGTCATTTGGGATTGTTTTTCCCTTCTATTTCCTTTCACCCATATTTGTTAATTTACCTTCCATATAATTAGAATAAAGTGATTGAGCTATGTAAGTGTTAAAGATGCTTAAGTGGAAAAACAGGTTTCTTGACCTACAAATTAGATTTTTTCATGGCAACTGCTGAACTAAGCAAATTAAAAAATCATTTGAACATCTGCACATTACAGTGAGAAATGAATTCAGCTTGAGGCTTTGTGTAATATATTTCTTTATATTAATTATATTCTTTCATGTGCACCAGGAACTTTGTTTCACATTAAATTATTTAAACTAATTGAAACTTTTAAAATTGAAACTTTATATTTTATTTAAATGAAAGATTCTGAGTTATTAAGTATATATCCTTCATATGATAGAAACCTATGTTATTTTCAAAGGGCACACACTGATTTATAACCCGAATAATAGGTTCCTATTAATACTCTTCCTCATGAAAGAAATTCAAGCAGCTTTTAAAGTACTTGAAACTGTAAAGATAATGGCTTCATTTTGGGGAAATTTGTTAGATTATTAGTATCCTTGATTTTTAAGTCATTGTTTTGCTAGTGAAGTGTCATTATTTACCTATGAATCTCTCTGAACACATTTCAGTTAATTTTAACCAACTTTATTTTTGTGAGATCGATTTCTATGTGTGTACTTTCAGTCTTTGTGGTAGTAAAACTTTGATAACGCAAGGCAAATTATTGAAGCTAATAAATGGCTCATAAATGCTCTGAAGTCCACCTTTTCCATTCGCATTAAAATGAATAAAAGATAATTTGCCATTACAAAAGACCTTTTGTTTCTTTAACAGGAAGTTTTGAGGGATATAATGTAGAACCAACACACCATGGGGAATGCAAAAAGAAAAATGCAAGGCAGTCCATGCCTTTGTGTTGGTAATGGTTGAAGAATAGACAAGCATAAATTACACTCTCCGTGTAAAACTATTAATACAACATAGGTCCTGAGCAAGAATCAGAACAAGTGCTACAGTTGACCCTTGAACAACACAGGTGAATTGAGTGTGTCCACTTGCATGTGGATTCTTTTTAATGGTAAATATTACAGTAATACCTGGTTTGTGGTAGGTTGAGCCAAGGATGCAAAAAGCTGACCGTAAAGTTATAAGTGAACTTTTGACTGATTTCTAACACTTTGCATTGTTTAAGAGTGAACTTTTGTCTGATTTCTAAACACTTTGCATTGTTTAAGAGTAAACTCAATATATAATTTGGATTATTATATTATTATAGACAGGAGAACCAGGTTCCATCCCTGGGTTGGAAAGATTCCCTGGAGAATGGAAGCCTACCCATTCTAGTACTCTTGCCTGGAGAATTCCATGGACAGAGAAGCCTGGCGGGTTATAGGCCATGGGGTTGCAGAGTCGGACACAACTGAGCAACTAACACTTTCTTTTTTCAGGTGTGTTTGAACATTTGAATTGTCCACATCTCATGAATCCCCACTTTTAGCTGGCTTTTCCATAGCTTCATCATGCAATATAGATCTAAATTTGACCTTTCCCAGAGCAGGCTCACATACCTATCAGTGAAATTCCTTTTTGTAAAGGAACATTGAACTCACAAACAATAACACTCTTAACTTATTCCTGAATGAAGCTTATCTAACAAACATTTCTCCAAAAGGCATATCCCAGCCTGTCATCTAGGAACCGAGACAGCACTTGAGCATTGCAGCTTTTGGGTTCCTTTGAAGAGTGAAATCACCAACAGAAAGCACACCAAAAAGTGCAAAATACATGATACTAAATAGGCCATGGAAAAAGCACTTGTTTGAAACATGGGAGCTGGCATAAGAAGACAGGGCACCATCTTGTTCGATCTCAACTGGGAACTGGCCCTAAAGACTCGCACTTTTTGCTGCTTCATGAAAACCCACAGATGACTTGAAAACACTGACAGTAATGATTTGGTCATTTTCTATCTGTTCACTAGCTATTTTCCAGCAAATAAAAATCACCAAAATACACTTTTCTGATATTTGCTTTCCTGTTAAATGACACCCATATCTATCAGATACTTAAGCTAGAAATCTGAGAGTCAAATTTGACTTGTTTTCTTCACAGGGACCTTGATATACAACATATCACCAAACTGTCTTATTTCTAGCACTAACAAACTTGACATCTTTTTTTTTTTTTTACCCCTGAACTACTGGGTTTCCTCACATTTAATCTTGACCCTTGTAATGCAATCTCTATACTGATTAGATATATAAAAAACCACAGACATAATAATTGTGTGTAAATGGTTCACCATTACTTTAAAGTCCAAGTTCAAACTCTTTGATATGATTTATAAAACCCTGCCACCTTTTCGTGATTGCTTTCCATCTGTTTTTCTGTTCCAGTCACAATAATATATAAAATAGATATAAAACTGGAGATTATATAGAAAAACACTCCCTGTATTCATACAAATTGAAACCTGACATTTTATTTAAATCAATTTTTCTAAGCTAGGAGACAGTTTAATGCTGCTTTAGATGTAATTTGATTTTCCTGTCTACTTATAGTGAGAGATGTATGCAAAATGAAATTTTGATAGCTAGAACTACCTCAATAAGTTGATATCCAAAGTTCTAAATCCAATAGTATCAATGTAGAAATGCCCTAATGCAATTCTAATGTCATTTAAAAATATTATTTATGTTAATAATATTTAAGATATAGGAACATGAAGATCTTGCTTAGCATTGAAAATAAATCTTATATGATTTTAATTTGAACTGTATATTTTACATCATATCATACATCATTTTACTTATTTATTTTTATACCACTGGTATCCAGTTACTCATTTTTGAAAATGAATCTTGATTTCTCTCTGGAAAACCAGCTTTTCTTCTATCTCAGTCCACCCTACCCCTAACCAAGCTGCAGATTTGAGACTTAAAGATATGACCAAGGCTAAGCCAACTTCATCCCTTGACCTCAGTGTTTAATTTAGGGATGGATGCATGGCACGATCAGATCCATTGACAGCCTGTGATCAATGAAATTCTGGTAAAGACTTGCTTATTTTTCTTTCTGCATTTAACATGAATAGATGTAATTTCTGGACCAGTTGAGTTCATCTTATTACTATAAAGGAAAATCTGTTTCAGGATTAAGTAAGGGAAATGAACTTGAGAGATGGAGGGAAATGAAGTTGAGAGATGGAGAAAAATAAGGTCTTGGTGAAATTGATGAGCTCCTGCTTCAAGCCATTCTTGCAGTCAACCTAAGGCTGGCACTTTTCTATTATGAAAGAGTTTAAATTCCTTTTTAATTTAAAAGAGTTGGAATAGGTCTGTTTTCTCAGTTGAAAACTGAAGAGTCCTAAGCAGTGCAACACATAACAATATAGTCATTTAGGTCATCTGCAATTTTTTTGAGTCAGAGCATATATATGCAAAGTGTTAGTAACTTGATTTAGATTTCACTGAGTTGTATTATGATAACATTATTTTCACATATGCACATCTGTTCTTCATCAGAAACCGCTGGAATCTCTATTATTTATACTTTTTGCATATGTACTATTGTTCTCTGTTTGTATTTTAAAGACCTATAACCCCTTTAAGGACAGCAAAATTTATGTTCTCACTTTAATTTTTAACTTTTGTTAATATAAATTAACACAAAGTATGTTTACAAACAAGTTTAATTAAAAAAGAACGGTGAATTGTTATATATACATGGAGACAATGAAAACCAGTTTGAAATGGAATTGCCAAGTACAGATTCTTTCTTCACAAACATACGGTTAAATATAACTATGGAGATTTTATATTCTTTGGTTTTTATAGAAAACTACACATAATATTGGCACTTTTTTCCTTAAATAAAGGAAAATATGATTCCATCATTAAGAGGAAAAACTCCATTATAATTGACTCTAATTATTTTTACAAGATGTGTCTATAGTCAGGCTTTAATTTCACATCAACTTTTTTCCAATCCAAAGGAATGCCTTTTCTGTTAATGGAGTGTCAGTGTGTGTTCAACATTTATGAATGTAAAAATGAAATATGCATATTTCATAAATAGTAGAGTGTTAAGCAAGTTTTCATGGTACTAGTATTCCCGAAATTATTATCTATTTTATGGTGTGATTTGACCGCCTTTTAACAGAAACCTAGCAGCTTTGTATTTTGCAAGTCTTCTTAATAGGGACTAGAATGTGAGGTGATGACCTTCTGAGTTCTGGTGACCAGCCTCAGGATCCTTGAAAAGGCTGTGCTATAGTCTTTCCCATAGCTGTGGATGCTGGTAAAATTGTCTTCATCTAAAAAAGTGCTGCAAGTGCTTTCAATCATCTTTTTAGTTCCTTTCCAGGAATATTAGCAGTGATGATAAACCAAAATGTAGAATTTTCCCCAGTTGTTTTTAGTACTTTAAAACTCTTATCAGTTTTCCTAAATCAGAGACATGAGTTTTGAGGCTGAATTTTTGGAATGGATGCTGTCTCTATTATGGTTTTCTTTCTTTTTCTTTTTTTGAGATGAATTCTGTTCATTTTGTTTCCCTCTTAACAAACTGATGATTGAAATCCAGACTTAATTAATCAGGGGGATATCTTACATGCTTTATTTCATGAGCAAATAGTTTCACAATTCTAAAAGACATGTTTTGGCAGAATTTCTAAAGTGATAATTTTGGAATTTAATGATTTATTAATGTGTAAAAGAAAAACACCCAACAGAAATAAACAAATGGCAATCAACTCTCTTATATTTTATATAAATATAAAGATGTCATTGACTAGTGTTTGAATGTGTAAATTAATATTCAAATGCTATATATGTACTTCTGTAAATGTTTAAGTAAATGTGTGTCAGTGTTTACATAGTACACATTTTTTGGCCACATTTTATGAGTAATTCATGCAGAATTCAAAAATTACTCTGAAAGTATTAGAAAGAAAAAAAAATATTCTCAGTAGTGCTCTGCCACAGAGAAGAAATAATAATACTACTGATTATTTTGGTGGGCAGAGTAAGGAAGGTTGAAGGTGATACTGGGAAATTTTAAATAAGCCCCAGCATCAGAATGTATAAAGGAAGGATGGTGGAAAATTAGAAAAATCTTCAGAAGAGATTTTAAATTGAGAATATGATTTGACAGATAAGAATGTAAATAATCATGAGCAAAAAAAAAAACAAGCTATTATATAGCAAAATTAATTCAACCCTCAGCAACTATATTGCATACCTATTATGTGTACCTGGCACTATGTTGGATTCTTAGAACACAATCAAAATGAACAAAGTAACTGGTGAACCTGTTTGCAGGGAAGGAATGGAGATGCAAAACAGAGAATGGCCATGTGGACACAGCGGGGGAAGGAGAGGGTGGGATGAGTTGAGAAAGTAGCATTGGTTTACATACACTATCATGTATAAAATGGAGAGCTAGTGGGAAGCTGCTGTATAGCACACGGAGGTCAACTTGGTGCTTCTGTGATGACCTGGGAGGGTGGGTGGGGGGGCAGGAGGGAGGCCCAAGAGGGAGGGGATTATATACATAAACGTATACATATATGGGCTTCCCAGGTGGCGCTAGTGGTAAGGAATCTGCCTGCCAGTTCAGGGCATGCAAGAGATGCAGGTTCCATCCCTGGGTCGAAAGATCCCCTGGAGTAAGAAATAGCAGCCCACTCCAGTATTCTTGCCTGAAAAAACTCCATGGACAGAGAATTTAGTGGGTTACAGCCCATAGGGTCACAGAGAGTAGGACAAGACTGAGTAGTTGAGCACACAGCAGACAGATAGATAGATATAGTTGGGCTTCCCTGGTAGCTCAGCTGGTAAAGAATCAGCATGTGATGCAAGAGACCCCAGTTCAATTCCTGGGTTGGGAAGATTCCCTGGAGAAGGGATAGGCTACCCACGCTGGTCTTTAGGGCTTCTCTGGTGGCTCAAATGGTAAAGAATCTACCTGTAATGCAGGAGACCTGGGTTCAATCCCTGGGTCGGTAAGATCCCCTGGAGGAGGGCATGGCAACCCACTCCAGTATTCTTGTCTGGAGAATCCCCAAGGGCAGAGTAGCCTGGTGGGCTACAGTTCATAGGGTCACAAAGAGCTGGACATGACTGAGTGACTAATCACACACATTTATGTAGTTAAGACTGACTCATGTTGTTGTACAGTACAAACCAACACAACACTGTAAAGCAATTATCCTCCAATTAAAAAAAAAAAAATGAACAAAATAGACATAGCTCCTGCCCTCACAATTTTAGAGCCAAGCAAAGCCATTACTAGCAGCTTCAGAGGGACACACAGCAAGAAACATGCCCTCAAATCAACTCTTGATGAGGCTTAGAGTTTGATGTTATTAATGATGCCTTCCATCTGGTACTTGGTAGCTTCCTGTCTATTTCAGTCTATTTCTGCTCTTTATTCTTGCAAAGCACTAAGCTAAGCTGTTTCTGCTTCTCTCAAGGAGGGTATACAGTTTCAAAATGTAAATGTACCCACTTTCTAATTATATAAATATTTTAAGTCATCCTTTTTCTTTCTTTAACATTGCTGTGTTCAGTGCCCTATGCCATAGAACTAGTTTTGTTTTGTTTTTTTTCTCTCTCTCTCTCTAAATTTTAAAACCTTTCAAAAGATTATTCCAATACATGGTAATAAGTCCTATGGTCAAAGGAATTGAGTGCACTGAGCAGAAATTCATGTGTGTCACTTAGAGACTGTGGTAGAAGGTTCAGGTGGCGTCTAAAATGAGACCTGAAAGAAGCAGAGCAAGGCTGAGAAGGAAGGCAAAGGAAATCTTAGTTGAAGAGTTGTTCATTTTGGTAAAGATCCAGCTGAGTATTTTCTGTTGTAAAGTACTGCACCCACAGATTTAAAACCTGTTAATTTGTATGATAATGAAGTCTGGTTGAGGAAATAAAGAAGAATTATGACACACTAGAGTGTCCATATCATCCATGGCAAGTCAGAAGAATGCATTTGCAAATTAACAAATGTGTTCTTCCTTTTGGAACAAGGTTATTTGGGAGTCTCTGTTTCCTAGCATAGAGGCCAGATGGCAGCAGTCACAGATTGCCATCCTCTGCATGCTGGTAGTTGTCAACTTCAGATGCTAATGTGGTATCAGAGGCAACTACTGCCAAATAATTTTTAAATCTATATATATGAGTGAACATCCACTATAGTCTAGGCACTGGGCAAACAGTTATAAGCAAAAGCTGATTAGTATTGTTTTAGTGGAGCTTGTGGTTTAATGAGGCTTTAAGAAGCTGTGCAATGGCAAATTTTATCCTCTCTTAAACTAATTCTGAATTTTTATAGAACTCTGGATAGCATAATTTGGATTAATTGGGGAGAGGTAGGGAGTAAACATAGGGAAAATGAGCAGGTAGATCAGAGTATCTTCTTTCTCAGACACAGTAAGGGGATAGGAAGAAAAAAGTGGGTGGTTATTTCCTTTGCAATACTTCCCTTTGTGCTATACATCACTCACCCAAGGGATTCAATCTGGCAGTTTCTTCAGTCATATCTAATTAAAGGTCATGCCTTAGAATAGGAGAATAATATTAATATGTGCACAAATGAGAAGTTGAATGGGGTATAATTATATGACTTTTGTCTGTGCCACTGGAAGGGTGGATTTAATATCAGCTCAGATTGGGGAAAGATTTTAGGGGAAAAAAAATCAGAAATTTAGGTGTCGGTTATGCAAAGTTGGAGACATCCATTTGAGAAAAGTTGAGTAGGCAGTTGAATTTGAATGTATGAGTTCAGAAGAGAGGACTGAGCAAGATATATAAATTTGGCAAACTTGGGCATAGAGATGCATTACTCTTTGAGTATAATTCCAAAAGGATAGATTTTAAGAAGAAAAGGGAATGAACTAGCCAAGGATACTCAGAAGGAGTAAACATAAAGTGGGAGGAAAAGTAAGAGAATAGAGATTCAAGGATGAGGAAGTGATCGATTATGTTAAATGTAGACAAGATATGTCAGAGGCCTCATGCCTGATTCCTGCGTTGTGCCACATAGAGGTCATTGGTGACCTTGGCATTTGCAGATTTGGTCTGGAAGTGGAATAGGCTTAATAAAGAACAAAATGTGAGGGATTGGAGCCAGGGGTTTTAATCTTTGTAAATGTTATGAGCTAAATTGTGTCCTGCAAAATTTGTGTCTGTGTGTGTATTATCACTCAGTCATATCTGACTCTTTGTGACCCCATGGACTAACCCACCAGGCTCCTCCATTCATGGGATTTCCCAGGCAAGAATACTGGAGCGAGTTGCCATTCCCTTCTCCATGGGATCTTCCTGACCCAGGAACTGAACCCAGATCACCAGCATTACAGGCAGATTCTTGAAGCCTTAATCCTCAGTACTTTAGAATGATAAATATTTGGAGACGGCACATTTAAAGGGATAATTAAGTTAAACTGTTCAGTTCAGTTCAGTTGCTCAGTCGTGTGCAACTCTGCGACTCCATGGACTACAGCATGCCAGGCCTACCTGTCCATCACCAACTCCCAGAGTTTACTCAAACTCATGTCCATTGAGTCGGTGATGCCATCCAAGGTGATGTCATCCCCTTTTCCTCCCTCCTTCAATCTTTCCCAGCATCAGGGTCTTTTCAAATGAGTCAGCCCTTTGCATCAGGTGGCCAAAGTATTGGAGTTCCAGCTTCAGCATCAGTTCTTCCAAATGAACACCCAGGACTGATCTCCTTTAGGATGGACTTGTTGGACCTCTTTGCAGGCCAAGGGACTCTCAAGAGTCTTTTCCAACAAGCATCAATTCTTCAGTGCTCAACTGTCTTTATAGGCCAACTCTCACATCCATACATGAGTATTGGAAAAGCCATAGCCTTGACTAGGTGGACAGTTGTTGGCAAAGTAATGTCTCTGCTTTTTAATATGCTGTCTAGGTTGGTCATAACTTTGCTCCCAAGGAGTAAACGTCTTTTAATTTCATGGCTGCAATCACCATCTGCAGTGATTTTGGAGCCCCAAAAATAAAGTCAGCCACTGTTCCCATCTATTTGCCATGAAGTGATGGGACTGGATGCCATGATCTTCGTTTTCTGAATGTTGAGTTTTAAGCCAACTTTTTCACTTTCCTCTTTCAGTTTCATCAAGAGGCTCTTTAGTTCTTCTTTACTTTCTGCCATAAGGGTGGTGTCATCTGCATATCTGAGGTTATTGATATTTCTCCCAGCAATCTTGATTCCAGCTTGTGCTTTTTCCAGCCCAGCATTTGTCATGATGTATTCTGCATATAAGTTAAATAAGCAGGGTGACAATATACAGCCTTGACGTACTCTTTTTCCTATTTGGAACCAGTCTGTTGTTCCATGTGCAGTTCTAACTGTTGCATCCTGAGCTGCATACAGATTTCTCAAGTGGCAGGTCAGATGGTCTGGTGTTCCAATCTCTTTCAGAATTTTCCACAGTTTATTGTGATCCACACAGTCAAAGGCTTTGACATAGTCAATAAAGCAAAAACAGATTGTTGTTCTTATGTAAAGGGCAAATTTGATCACACAGAGTCACCAGTGATGCTTGAACTCAGAGGAAGGACCCTGTGAGGACATAGTCAGAAGTTGCTGTCTGCCAGCCAAGGAGAAATCAACCCACTGGCCCCTTGCTTGATCTTAGGCTTCCAGACTCCAGAACTATGAGGAAATAAATTTAAGTCATGCACGTATTTTGTTATGGCAGCTCTAGAAAGCTAATATCACAAGTCTCAGTGTCAGTTTATTTCTTCCACGGCCAAGGTGGCCGAGTGCATTCACCATCTTCTGCAAGGTTGTTTCCCTCAGTTCATGTGCTGATGATGTATATTGTCTTTCAATAACCCTGGTTCTCTCTAGGGGACTTCTGTGGGAGATTTCTGTGGTGCTCTTCGTGCGGTATTTCTTTGCCAGGTCTCCTGTCAAAATAGAAACTCCATATCATCAAAAATTGGCAGATTACACCATTGTGAACAGCAGAGTTAATAATCATTTATTACTCCAATTTCTTAATTTCTTGTCTTTTCTGGCTTCCAAAAGATTTCTCTTACTTTCCTGCTAGCTAAGACATACATGTTAAAAAGTGGTGTGTCGTGTGTATGTTTGATACTATTTTTTTAACTTTTCAAGGTATTTCATTTGGGGAGAGTTTATGGAGTGTGTTTCACGATATTGTCAAAAGCAAAATCCTGAATTACTTTGATTTTTTTTTTCCTTTTGTAATAAAGCAATTTGTTCTTTTCTGCATGTTGTCAATGTGATCATAGTTACTTGCTTGCTTTTTGATCCAGCTGGCTTGTCATTAATCTCAGAGACAATCTATATTAAGTACTTGCCAGTGTCTCTGATTGGGCTCCCTGGAAGTAGAACAAATTATCCAGCTCATGGTGAAGGAGGTGGATCTGGGTGCTAAATTTTCATGTCCATCATATTCAGTTATATGTACTTAATCATGATACAGTCTTAGCAATAATATTTATTTACTAAATTAGTTGAAGCTGAAATAGCCAGTTTTTCTTATGTAAATAAATTTTAATCCAATAAATTCCAAATGTATCTATCAGCCATTGTGGTATATGAAATATACCATTTTAGTGTATTTTATAATCAGAAAAAAAAAACGCAATAGGTTAAAAAATAGAAAATTTGTGGTCAAAAGTGAAATTGTTATTTGCTTAGTCTTATCTGACTCTTTGCGATTGCATGGACTGTAGCCCACCAGCCTCCTCTGTCCATGGGATTTCCCAGGCAAGAATACTTGAGTGGGTTGTGATTTCCTCCTCCAGGGGATCTTCCCAACCCAGAGACTGAACCTACTTCTCCTGAATTGGCAGTTGGGTTCTTTACTACTGAGCCACCAGGGAAGCCTACATGATGTGAGATAGAGGTCCAATTTCTTTTTTTCCTATTTGTATGCATATTTAAAAAAAAAATTAAAGTGCCTCTTTTTCCTATTGATCTCTCATAATGTTTTTGTTTCACAGTAATATTTAATAAATGCATGAGCCAATTTTTTGACTGTTGTATTCCCCTAATCAATTTTTCTTTCTCTGTGCCATGCTTAGAATCTTTTGATTACCATAGGATCCTAGGTCTTGATCTCCGTCAGGTAGAGAGGATATCTACTCTTTATTCTCCTTCACAAAATATCTTGTTTAATCTTTCACCATCTATAGAATCAGCTTATCAGGTTCCACAAAATTGCCTATGTGATTTAGATTGGAATTTTATGTAATTTTTGTTTTATTTTATAATATAAATACCAAATTGTTTATCAAAGCAATTGGGACAACTTAAATTATGCTGGTAATTAATAAGAAACCCTTATTAATTTGAGAAGGAAATTTTAGAATAAACTTTCCAAAAGGTTAAAAAACATGTCCCTCATACAAATATGAACTGAAATGTCAAAACTTATACTCAACTCATTAATGAGGGATACAGCACTGATTTCAAACTGGTAGAGTATTGAAGAAGTTAGGTATTTCTAGACAATGCTAAAATAAGATGTCTGGGTTAGTAGTCCCACCTCTAGAAGTTCTGTGGAACATTTGGTGTTTTCTCTTTTGTTGGGTGGAGATTTGTTGCTTAACTACTTGACACAACTCTACTCACTAAGGTCTGTTCCTTCACTGTTGAAGAAATGCACAGAAAATGTAAAGTCAAGGTGAGCAGTTTATTAAAAGAACATCTTGAAACCTTTTTTCCTGCTTCCAAATTTTGGATACTTTTTCTGACAAAATCGACAGAAAAAAATTGACAGCAAATGTTTCTCTAATATAACATTTTCACACTTTAAACTATACCATTGTCTATCTTCTTGTACAATTTTAGGAAAAAAAAATATTGGGAAAATTCCCTGAGAGAAGTTATTTGCCTGCTAAAATGATGAGTTAATAAACAGGTTTTTAGATCACTGTTATCATTTGTCATCTACATAATTTACATTTTATGTTCTTTAGTAAAAATATGGACGATATACTGATTATTTATTAGAAAAAATACATGATTATTATTCCTGCATTTTTTTCATAATCAGCCAACAAAACTTAAAGTTACACAATTCCATAAGCGGATTGTGGGAAAATGGTGGATCGTAATATAGAGAACAATATAGAAGAACACCATACAGTTGCTAACAATAATGCTCTAGACCCACATTCTCTATGTTTAAGTAAACATAATTATGTTATAAATCTGCAGGTGTAAGATAATTCCCTCTATACAGTTGTTTAAATAATTGAAATGTCACCAGACATTTGTAGATAAAGCAAAACTAAGTTTATTTAAACTCCCTGAAGCTAGAGATTAAACATTAGCTATGTTTCACAGGATAATGTTAGAAGTAATATCTTTATTATAGTTCGGAATAAGTGCGAGAGGGATCTTTTACGGTGAAAGGGGTTTCGAATGGTGAAAATTCGTCGTAAGTCCCTTTGAACTGGCGGAAACAACAAAGTGAGGGTTTTGAACGAGTAATAAGACTATGAAAGTCTTGTAAATAAGTGATGTATATTGTTCCCAGTAAGTTGATCTGGAGAGATTTTCTGGAGTAAAACAGTGAAGTTATTTACTGCTTTATATACTTATTTTTCCTAAGCAAATGTTTCTTAGAGCAATCTTCAGTTCAGTTCAGTCGCTCAGTCGTGTCCGACTCTTTGTGACCCCATGGACCGCAGCACGCCAGGCCTCCCTGTCCATCGCCAACTCCTGGAGTTGACTCACACTCATATCCATTAAGTCAGTGATGCCATCTAACCATCTCATCCTCTGTTGTTCCCTTCTCTTTCCTGCCTTCAATCTTTCCCAGCATCAGGGTCTTTTCAAATAAGTCTATTCATCGCATCAGATGGCCAAAGTATTGGAGTTTCAGCTTCAGCATCAGGCTTTCCAATGAATATTCAGGACTGATTTCCTTTAGGATAGACTGGTTGGATCTTCTTGCAGTCCAAGGGACTCTCAAGAGTCTTCTCCAACACCACAGTTCAAAAGCATCAATTCTTCAGTGCTCAGCTTTCTTTATAATTCAACTCTCACATCCATACATGACTACTGGAAAAACCATAGCTTTGACTAGACAGACCTTTGTTGGCAAAGTAATGTCTCTGGATTTTAATATGCTGTCTAGTTTGGTCATAACTTTTCTTCCAAGGAGTAAGTGTCTTTTTATTTCATGGCTGCAGTCACCATCTGCAGTGATTTTGGAGCCCAGAAAAATAAAGTCTGCCACTGTTTCCACTGTTTCCCCATCTATTTTCCATGAAGTGATGGGACCAGATGCCATGATCTTCGTTTTCTGAATGTTGAGTTTTAAGCCAACTTTTTCACTCTCCTCTTTCACGTTCATCAAGAGGCTCTTTAGTTCTTCTTCACTTTCTGCCATAAGGGTGGTGTCATCTTGGAGGAATCAACTATATCAAATTGACATCAATGATCCACAGTTTTTGTTTTCCTTCCATAAATATTTGTCTAGTAACACTTTTTAACTATCAACATTCCAGAAAAAAAGTTATTTGCTATTGTCTAGTTGTTTGTCTCACATAGGAAGTATCTCTAACTTTTATAACAACCATGTTAATGAAAGTAATATCCGCATTTTGTAGAGAATGAAAGTTAGGAAAACTGGTAGTACAATGCATATCATTTGATCCCAAAGTCTGTGCTCTTATCCCTCTTAGCCATTATGCTAAAGTAAACAAAAGGAACAAACAAAAGAACATACCAACACATGATTGTGGGGATGAAGTCAGTTTCCCTAGAAAACACAGTTGTTTATTGTAGTATTTATTGAGTGAAATTCTATTTGTGACTGTTTTCTCCCTCTTTTGCCAGGTTGTGCAACCATGTCTTTAATAGTATTCAACCCCTATGATTTTTCTATTAAAAGTCATATGTATGTTATTCAAGTGCAGCTTCCCTGGTGGGTCACATGGTAAAGAACCTACCTGCAATGTAGGAGACCTGAGTCCAATCCCTGGGTCAGGAAGATCCCCTGGAGAAAGAAATGGTTACCCACTCCGGTGTTCTTGCCTGGAGAATGTAATGGATAGAGGAACCTGACAGACAACAGTCTGTGGAGTCACAATGAGTCAGACATGACTGAACAACTAACACTTTCGCTTTTCATGTTACTTAAGAAAGAATATTAAGTGATAAAAGATCCTAAAGAAATATATATCCTCAGTGAACTGTGTCTATTACTGACCTGGGACTTTTTCCTTTGAGGTGCAGAATGGAAGAGGCTGCTTGGAGGACTAATCTCAAATCTAATGTCACTGGTGCAAAGAATTAAATAAAACTAAAAGGTGCTACTTTCACTGCATGTGCAAGTCTCCATATAGTTTCCAATTTCATAGTAACAACTAGCATCTGTTGCACATGACCAGACTATTTGAGATCCAGTGAGTCACTCTCCGAAAACAAACACATTTCTCCTCAAGCTGGGGTTTGCTACTTGATCATGCCGCCCATTCATAGCAATCCTGGGCTGTGGGAGCATCATTATAGTTTCCTTCAAGGTTTTAAAATGATTGATGCAAGAGTCCAATCTGAGTTAGAAATTACATGTTGTCTTCTTTCCTCTTCTTATAAGTATACAGAAAAAGAAAAGAGGATTTACACATTGTAGTTGATGGGAGATTTGATTAGGTGGTTGTTAGGTTTGTAGTGGGATTGTGCTACCTATAAGCTTCTAAATCATTCTGTGAGTAACAGCTTTATATTTTAATAATATATGTTTGCATGTATGCATGTTTATGTATAAATATATATTAACATCTTATGGGTGTGTATATATACATATATATATATATATATATATATATATATATATATATACATACCCTTTATAGTCATTAAGTCATGTCCAACTCTTTGTGATGCCATGGACTGTAGCCTGTGAGGCTTCTCTGTCCATGGGATTTTCCATGCAAGAATACTGGAGTGAGTTGCCATTTCCTTCTCCAGAATATCTTCCCAACCCAGGGATCAAACCCAGGTCTCCTGCATTCCAGGCAGATTCTTTACCACTGTGCCACCCCCGAAGCATAACTTTATACCCAAAGCTAAATCCTCTCCTAGCTTGTTTATCTTTTGCTTCCCATGCTTAGGTTTAAAAATTGAGATTACTTAAATTTAATTATTTTAAACACAATGGGGAAGTACAGAGAGTAGGTCTTGAAAATGAGCATTGCACATCAGGACGTGAGTGTTTAAACTGAAGAAAAACTTGAATACAAAAGTATTCTTGTTTTCACTTTTAATTTGTTTTCCCCTGGAAGCCACAAGATTGTGTGTTTCCAGTTACTGGCAAGCTGTGATTACCAAGGAATGACAAAAGCATAAATGCAGTTATTGAGGGGCATCAGCATTATGTTACCCAGAATGAAAGAAAACTGATGAGTGATTAGCACCCCAGAATCTTTCCTCGTTACACTACATATATCTGTCTTTCATGTGTCACTGATCCTGCTCACAGCGCCAGTTATCTCGCTGTATCTCACTGAGCACACTGTTTGCTGAACTCTGGGTAGGCAAGGCATGAGCTAAGAGCCTGGAAGAAATATCAAGGAGTTGCGGAACTGCAAGACACGTTTATTATCACCTGGATGATGCAGCAGCCATAGCAGCAGCCGTAGCATAACCTAACACAATACAACTTCTCTCCTGACTGGCACAGTGGCCATAACAGTATCCTCTCCTGCTACTGCAGCAGCCATCGCAGGAGACACAGTATATTTTGTCATCTCATGGCTGACCCAGTGGACACGGCCAATGACACAGCAGCAGTGCTGCTGTATTTTAGGTGGAGCTCACATATCCCTACAGCACAAAGTAGCTGCTGACCAAGCAGTACCTCCTGAAGGTATGCACACTGCTGTAAATGATCTCAGCTGTTACATAGTCATTATTTACAAAATGTAGGGCAAGGAAGCCTGAACTCTCCATCTTGGCTAATTTGCTCTCTCCCCACACATCAATATATATATATACACATCACTATGTATATACATATATATTTAAATACACATATATGTACATGCATGTATATGCATAAAGTAGATGGTTTCCCTCTCTGAAAATGGAATTATTTAAAACTTTATTTTTACAGTGCAGAGAATGCTATTGAAAGTCTCCAGAATTAATCTCTGCCTCCTTATCAGTTCAGTTCAGTTCAGCTCAGTCCCTCAGTCGTGTCCGACTCTTTGCGACCCCATGAACCACAGCTCGCCAGACCTCCCTGTCCATTACCAACTCCCAGAGTTTACCCAATCCCATGTCCATTGAGTCTGTGATGAACTCTAACCATCTCATCCTCTGTTGTCCCCTTCTCCTGCCCTCAATCTTTCCCAACACTAGGGTCTTTTCAAATGAGTCAGCTCTTTGCATCCGGTGGCCAAAGTATGAGAATTTCAGCTTCAACATCAGTCCTTCCAATGAACACCCAGGCCTGATCTCCTTTAGGATGGACTGGTTGGATCTCCTACAGTCCAGGAGACTCTCAAGAGTCTTCTCCAACACCACAGTTCAAAAGCATCAATTCTTCGGCACTCAGCTTTCTTTATAGTGCAATTCTCACATCCATACATGACTACTGGAAAAACTGTAGCCTTGACTAGACAGACCTTTGTTGACAAAGTTAATGTCTCTGCTTTTTAATATGCTGTCTAAGTTGGTCATAACTTACCTTCTAAAGAATAAGCGTCTTTTAATTTCATGGCTGCAATCACCATCCACAGTGATTTTGGAACCCAGAAAAATAAACTCAGCCACGGTTTCCACTGTTTCCCCATCTATTTGCCATGAAGTGATGGGACTGGATGCCATAATCTTAGTTTTCTGAATGTTGAGCTTTAAGCCAACTTTTTCACTCTTCTCCTTCACTTTCATCAAGAGGCTCTTTAGTTCTTCTTCACTTTCTGCCATAAGGGTGGTGTCATCTGCATATCTGAGGTTATTGATATTTTCCCCAGCAATCTTGATTCCAGCTTGTATTTCTTCCAGCCCAGCATTTCCCCTGATATACTCTGCATGTTAGTTAAATAAGCAGAGTGACAATATAAAGGCTTGGCATACTCCTTTTCCTGATTGGAACCAGTCTGTTGTTCCATGTCCAGTTCTAACTGTGGCCTCCTTATAAGATGTTACTAACGGAGATGGGCAAGTGAAGCACATATAATTATGAAAAGAATAAGATGGACAGAAAGATGTTGGCAAGTGACTTAGGAGAGACTCCATAAAGTTTTAAAAATGAGGTTATTGGTGTAAATAGTAAAGACTGGAAGCCAATTAGAAGATCCTTTGAAGCACTTGAGCTTGACCAATTGAAACTAATTCTGGGGGGAAGAAAAATTTATAGTAGGCTCATTTATTTAGGCTTATTTATTTATTTTTTTACAAGGTTCCATTTGAATGGTTCAGTTCAGTTCAGTTCATTTGCTCCATCATGTCTGACTGTTTGCAACCCCATTTACTGTAGCATGCCATGCCTCCCTGTCCATTGCCAACTCCCGGAGTTTACTCAAGCTCATGTCCATTGAGTCCGTGATGCCATCCAACCATCTCATCCTCTGTCATCCCCTTCTCCTCCCATCTTCAGTCTTTCCCAGCATCAGGGTCTTTTCTAATGAGTCAGTTCTTCCCATCAGGTGGCCAAAGTATTGGAGTTTCAGCTTCAACATCAGTCCTTCCAATGAACACCCAGGACTGATTTCCTTGCAGTCCAAGGGACTCTCAAGAGTCTTCTACAACACCACAGTTCAAAAGCATGAATTCTTCAGTGCTCACCTTTCTTTATAGTCCAACTCTCACATCCATACATGACTACTGAAAAAACCATAGCCTTGACTAGACAGACCTTTTATGGCAAAATAATGTCTCTGCTCTTTAATATGCTGTCTAGTTTGGTCATAACTTTCCTGCCAAGGAGTAAGTGCCTTTTAATTTCATGGGGGCAGTCATCATCTGCAGTGATTTTGGAGCCCCCCAAAATAAAGTCTGTCACTGTTTCCACTGTTTCCCCATCTATTTGCCATGAAATGATGGGCCCGATTCCATGATATTTGTTTTCTTTTTTTTTTTTTAGAATTCAGGCTTCTTTTATTATTATTTTGCAATGTACATTTTTATTGTATTATTTTTTTAATTTAAATTTATTTAATTAGAGGCTAATTACTTTACAATATTATATTGGTTTTGCCATACATCAACATGAATCTGCCACGGGTGTACACATGTTTCTGAATGTTGACCTTTAAGCCAACTTTTTTACTCTCCTCTTTCAGTTTCATCAAGAGGCTCTTTAGTTCTTCTTCACTTTCTGCCATAAGGGTGGTGTCATCTGCATATCTGAAGTTATTGATATTTCTCCCTGCAATCTTGATTCCAGCTTGTGCTTCTTCCAGCCCAGCATTTCTCATGATGTACTCTGCATATAAATTAAATAGGCAGGGTGACAATATACAGCCTTGATGAACTCCTTTTCCTATTTGGAGCCAGTCTGTTGTTCCATGTGCAGTTCTAACTGTTGCTTCCTGAGCTGCATACAGATTTCTCAAGAGGCAGCTTGGGTGGTCTGATATTCCCATCTCTTTCAGAATTTTCCACAGTTTATTGTGATCCACACAGTCAAAGCCTTTGGCATATTCAAAATTGGTAGCTCTGTTAAATAATTTAGTTACCAGAAGTTAGGAGTGTATATTTGGAAACAGATAAGAACCTTCTTTAGAGTCAACAGTCAAAGGGCAAAATTAAACAAACACTTCTCAGTATCCCTGTGATGGTCTGGTATTTGCACTGCTCTTTTGTAATACTTCACAGATGACCTGGAACTCTCCTAATAATGAAAAATTAACTTGAAGAGAAGGCAGGAAGCAAGAAGTAATAACTGAAAGACCAGTGTCCCAATTCTGTCTCAGTACTAGCTATAAATCTGAGAAAATCACTAAAATTACTTGAATTAAACTTTTATTTAAATAAAATAAAAGTGATGGCTGCTTTAGTCGAGTCATAGCAACACTGTAAAAATTAATAAATCAACAGTAGTGGAATGTTTTTCTAAATGTTTATTAAATCATGAGGAGATGGTGCAAATAAACAAGCACATCCAAATTAATAAAAAAAAATTGCAGGGAATGACCATTAATCTCAAGGCAGACCAAGTTGGAGTAAGGAAGAGATTTCAAGGATTCAGCCCACTACAAACCCAAGTATTTTTATCCTTAAGTAGTTATAACCTAAGGAAGAAAAGGAAGATGACTTCATTTCTTCTATTGGACTAGCAACTCAGAGTCTTTAAGGTTTGTACCAAAGAAAGAACTCGGGACCGCACTACCTCTTCATTCAGGCAGTGAATGGAAATAGGTTCCTAGTAGGTGTCAAGAAATTTAAATATTTAAGACATAAGCATGAACAAAACGCAGTATGGTCCCCACCCTTGTAGAGTTTACAATCTAATGGACTTATGTCGTATTACTGAGAAGTGCTACCGTCACCATCGTGAAGAGTGATTAGAAGAGAATGACAGCAGTTAGACCAGAAAGTCCAGATCAACACTGCCTTGTTTGAAATGAGTGCAGTAATTGTAAAACTGATACATGGACAGTATCAGAGGAAAGCAGGAAGGGAACAGCACCAAGGAGACACAGAAGAAGAACTTTCCTTTGGTAATGATCTGTGTCTACCATGAGTTCCCAAAGAGAATATCCGCAAAACTTTGGCATCCTAAACAGAGTCCAAGGTATTATCAATGCTCAAAAAAAAAAAGAAAGAAAGAAAGAAAGAAAGCTTTCCTGAAAGATTGGTGCATTAACAACCTGGGTCACCATTAATTTTTGTATTTAAAGTTAGTAAAGAGGAATTTTAAGACTGAAATTGTAAAATTGCTTTTTAACAAGATATTACATATTTTTTATGCTAAATTCAAGTAACCAGAGCAACAAAAAATGGGAAAAAATATTGAAATCAGTATTAAGTCCTTGATATTGTTAAGGCAAATTGATGATAGTTATGCAATAAAAACCCTACAGTACTAAGAATTGTTCCAGAAAATAAAATATCTGGGACATTTTCAGTTTATATTTGAAGAATAGTATAAAGATAATGGCACATGAATCTTAGTTATGAACATAGAATAAAAGCTTCTAAAATAAAAGTAAATGAATCCAGCAGTAAATTACATAAATAGTTCACTATTACAAAAACAATATTCCACAATTGAAAATAAAATTGCCTAATATAAAAGCACCTCAAAGTTGGGCTTTCCTAGTGACTCAGATGGTAAAGAATCTGCCAACAATGTAAGATACTTGAGTTTGGTCTCCGGGTTGGGAAGATCCCCTGTCGGAGGGCACAGCAGCTCACTCTAGTATTCTTGCCTGGAGAATCCCAAGGACAGAGGAGCCTGGCAGTCTACAGTCCAATGGGTTGCAAAGAGTGGAACATGATTGAGTGACTAAGCACATGACAATATAAAAACAACTAAAATAATTTACCAAGTTAATAAATCAAGAAAAAACAAAAATACACCATCAACTGATAGATTCAAGGTTGTTTTTTTTTTTTTGAGAATCAGCATTCATTCATTCCTGTTATGATATTTAGTAAAATATAAGTATTCATTGCAATTTCATTGTCAATAATGTAATTACTTCTAAAGCACTAGATGCCTTCTAGGAAAACATACAATGGTTATTTGATTGTTGTTTTCATCAAAAAGTTCTAGTCGATGTAGTAAGACAAAAACAATGAAAAGGGAATACAGATATTGGAAATTTCCAGACTACATGATTGTCCGCCTAGAAAACTCAAAAACTAAGCATGAAAGATATCACCACCTATAAGAGTTCAAAATGATTGTCAGTTACAATATCAAAAAAGTTAAAGGTCAGAACAGCAGTTTTAGAATAGTAAACAAAGTTATAGGCTCTGCCCAAATAAACCAACATATTATTAACCAATGGTAATGTATGTCAGTAGGAATAGATGTGGCATAGTAATGATTGCAATTCTACTTTATTTTTATTAACTACAACCACATATCCACTGTTATATTGGAATAAATGGGACAAAATGATCTTACATTTTATTTTGAGTATAAAAATGTGAAAAATGACATTTAAAGGAATAATGAGGGCAGATTTGCTCTAGTGTATTGTTCAAAACTCTATGGTTTTAGAATATGCTAAAATTACCTACTGGAGGTCAGTAGGTAAAGAGGTCAGTTCAGATAAAGTTAGATGGGAAGAAGGAATTCATAAATGAAGAGAAAAGGAGGAAGAGAAGAAGGAAGAAAGGGAAAAAAGAGGAAGGGAGAGAGGGAGTGAGGGAAAGAAGAAAAGAGGGAGGAAGTAAGTAAAAGCACATTTAAATCTGGAAAGGGAACTACTAACAGGATATTTAAAATCAGCTAAAATCATGAAAAAAAATGGGAAAGATAAAAACTAAATTCTGTCCCACCCAACTCCCTAAATACTAGAGAAATATCTGGTGCTGGACAGTTCCCAAAATATACACTATACTAAGCTGCCTGGATTCCTGTACAGTTGTCATGAATCAAATAAGTCTCCATTCTATATTATAAATAATAAATCTAAATGACATTTTTTTGTACCTGATGGAAGATAGGGTTCAAAAAGTGTTTTGCTTATTTTTTGTTTTTTCATTTGACCTTTGAAAAGTATTTGTATGAATGTATGCTTTAATATCATCCATGTTCCTTAGTGATGTTGACTGAGATCACTAGATTAATTAATTCTGTTGCTTCACATGATATTATAATGAGAATGGAATTTTAAGTTATTTAATGAGAGACCTTACACCATGCAAAATCATTTTCACTTCAGGAAAAAATCCAGTCGCTTGCAAGCTGTTACTTAGTCTTTGGCACATTTATATGTATTGGAGAATACTCAATTTTATAGTGATGGCCATTTCAGAACTGGGTAATACCATTCATAATTCTCATAATTTCTATAACTAATCCTATACACCACATTATGAATCATCTCATTTTAATAATGATGGTCATTTCAGTGTTTAAAGACAGCTGTTGAGTAAGGTTAAACATTTCCAGTTCCTTAAACTTGTCCTTATATGAAATGCTTTCCAGATACTCATTGTTTGCTTAAGGATTTAGACGATCTCATTTTAGTTAAAATATGCATCTCTGCTGTATACTCAGTAATGCACTCCAGGTATTATCTGAAGAATGCACTGATACTATTATAAGCTTGATAATTCTAGGGAGCAAATCTACATGGCTTTTGTTTTATTACTTGTATAATAGCCATATGTCCTTCTCAAATTTGCTTTTGTATCCATAGCAAATTTGAATTAATGTAGCTTAATATCAGTGTCACAGTTACTTTATTAAAATGAACTTTCTTTCACTTGATCAACAAGGGAAGCAGGTCCAGTGATGGCTTTCCAAGATGCCAGTGGAGATGTGGGTATTTGTATGTATTGTTATATGCATACACTTTGCATGTATATAACAAAGTGTATGTATGTATATAAAGTGTATGTATGTGTACATACACTTCGTATGTATGTATATTGTTATATACATACACATACTTTATGTTGTTACACATAAAGTGAAAAACGAAACAAAACAGAAATCAAAAAAGGATACAAAAGAAGGAAAATGTTGATGGGTGAGAATATTGTCTTTAGGGATAAGAGATAAAGAGCAATTCAAGTTTTTAGAATGTATAACTGATAAATCTTGGTTAGCAATTGATAACAAATACACGCTGTGCATGTATTTTGCAGCATATGTGAGTGTGAAGGTTTGCATATACATGTAGGGGTGTGTGCATGCACACAGACATGTACAAAGAGATGTTCTGCTAGAAGAAATTACTGCAATATCCATGGCTTGTTTCTAGAGAAATTAACAAGTAAAGAGAATCTTGATTTTTGTCATTTTACACATAAAGTAAAAAACAAAACAAAACAGAAATCAAAACAGGATACAAAAGAAGGAAAATGTAGATGGGTGAGAATATTGTCTTTAGGGATAAGAGATAAAGAGCAATTCAAGTTTTTAGAATGTATAACTGATAAATCTTGGTTAGCAATTGATAACAAATACACGCTGTGCATGTATTTTGCAGCATATGTGAGTGTGAAGGTTTGCATATACATGTAGGGGTGTGTGCATGCACACAGACATGTACAAAGAGATGTTCTGCTAGAAGAAATTACTGCAATATCCATGGCTTGTTTCTAGAGAAATTAACAAGTAAAGAGAATCTTGATTTTTGTCATTTTACACATAAAGTAAAAAACAAAACAAAACAGAAATCAAAACAGGATACAAAAGAAGGAAAATGTAGATGGGTGAGAATATTGTCTTTAGGGATAAGAGATAAAGAGCAATTCAAGTTTTTAGAATGTATAACTGATAAATCTTGGTTAGCAATTGATAACAAAAGCCCTTTGTTTTTACTGTATAAGAGATTGCTTTTAAAATATTCATAGATCTTTTTGAATATGCACCTTAGAATTTAGGAGTGAAATATTTCTCTAAGACATGAACATCTTCCTATGTCAATTATTTTCTCTCCAGTTTTATCTCTTGAATATCCCTACAAAACAAAAAGCAAACAAAAAGCCAACCCCCAAACTATCTACTTTATGTAGATTACATTATCAAAATTTTGTGATATTTAATTCAGTTCAGTCACTCAGTCGTGTCCAACTCTTTGCGACCCCATGGACTGCACCATGCCAAGCCTCCTTGTCCATCACTAACTCCCGGAGTTTACTCAAACTCATGTCCATCGAGTTGCTGATGCCATCCAACCTTCTCATCCTCTGTCGTCCCCTTCTTCTCCCATCTTGAATCATTCCTAGCATTAGGGGCTTTTCTAATGAGTCAGTTCTTTATATCAGGTGGCCAAAGTATTGGAGTTTCAGCTTCAGCATCAGTCCTTCCAGTGAATATTCAGGACTGATTTCCTTTAGGATGGACTGGTTGGATCTCTTTGCAGTTCAAGGGACTCTCAAGAGTTTTCTCCAACACCACACTACAAAAGCATCAATTCTTAGGTGTTCAGCTTTCTTTATAGGCCAGCTCTCATCCATAGATGACTACTGGAAAATCCATAGCCTTGAATAGACTGACTTTTGTTGGCAAAGTAATGTCTCTACTTTTTATTTTTTTAGTTTTCTGAATGTGGCATTTTATTATTTTTTTTTTATTTTTTAATTTAATTTTATTTTTTAACTTTACAATATTGTATTGGTTTTGCCATATATCGAAATGAATCCGCCACAGGTATACATGTGTTTCCCATCCTGAACCCTCCTCCCTCCTCCCTCCCCATACCATTCCTCTGAGTTGTCCCATTGCACCAGCCCCAAGCATCCAGTATCGTGCATCGAACCTGGACTGGCGACTCGTTTCAAAAATGGTATTGTACATATTTCAATGCCATTCTCCCAAATCATCCCACCCTCTCCCTCTCCCACAGAGTCCAAAAGACTGTTCTATACATCTGTTTTTTAATATGCTGTCTTCAGTTCAGTTCAGTTCAGTCACTCAGTTGTGTCCGACTCTTTGCGACCCCACGAATCTCAGCACGCCAGGCCTCCCTGTCCATCACCATCTGCAGTGATTTTGGATCCCCCCAAAAATAAAGTCTGATACTGTTTCCACTGTTTCCCCATCTATTTCCCATGAAGTGATGGGACCAGATGCCATGATCTTCATTTTCTGAATGTTGAGCTTTAAGCCAACTTTTTCATGCTCCACTTTCACTTTCATCAAGAGGCTTTTTAGTTCCTCTTCACTTTCTGCCATAAGGGTGGTGTCATCTGCATATCTGAGGTTATTGATATTTCTCCTGGCAATCTTGATTCCAGCTTGTGTTTCTTCCAGTCCAGCGTTTCTCATGATGTACTCTGCATAGAAGTTAAATAAACAGGGTGACAATATACAGCCTTGATGAACTCCTTTTCCTATTTGGAACCAGTCTGTTGTTCCATGTGCAGTTCTAACTGTTGCTTCCTGACCTGCATACAGGTTTCTCAAGAGGCAGGTCAGGTGGTCTGGTGTTCCCATCTCTTTCAGAATTTTCCACAGTTTATTGTGATCCACACAGTCAAAGGTTTTGGCATAGTCAATAAAACAGAAATAGATGTTTTTCTGGAACTCTCTTGCTTTTTCCATGATCCAGCAGATGTTGGCAATTTGACCTCTGGTTCCTCTGGCCTTTTCTAAATCCGACTTGAACATCTGGAAGTTCATGGTTCACGTAGTGTTAAAGACTGGCTTGAAGAATTTTGAGCATTACTTTATTAGCGTGTGAGATGAGTGCAATTGTATGGTAGTTTGGGCATTCTTTGGTATTGCCTTTCATTGGAATTAGAGTGAAAACTGACCTTTTCTGGTCCTGTGGCCATTGCTGAGTTTTCCAAATTTGCTGACATATTAAATGCAGCACTTTCACAACATCTTCTTCTAAAAAGCCTCTTGATGCAAGTGAAAGTGGAAAGTGAAAAAGTTGGCTTAAAGCTCAACATTCAGAAAATGAAGATCATGGCATCTGGTCTTTCAGGACTTGAGAAACCTGTATGCAGGTCAGGAAGCAACATCTGAAAATTTCAGATGATGATTATTTGGAATTCACCAAGTTTGAACACAGTTGTTTTTTCACTCAGTATTTTGAAAATTTTATTTTTGCTCTATCATTTGAGAGAAGTTGCTAGAATTCAGGAAGAAAGCAAATGCATTTATTAGAATGCTACTATGTTTTAGAGTGTTGATACCAATTTATAGCTGATTAAAGGTAGAATATTCAGTCCCTTAATTGATCTGTCTGTTTGGTAACTTACCTCTGGTAACTTTAATGTTCCCCTTGCCAGTGCCACTCCTTTGTTGATCAAGCAATATTTAATATGAGACAGATAAATAAATAAGAAAGTAAAGTGTCCCATATGTCATGTCCCAAAATAGGTTCAAGGTAAAGAGAATCCTTGATAACATTCTATTTCCAAGCCCAGTCCCTTAAGATTCAGGAGATTTGGGGTGGTTAGTTCATCCTGACTTTTTTAACCATCCAGTTGATTCTTACGACAGGGAAAAAATTGGGACTACACTGATGAAAAATTATTCCTCATATATATATGAAAGACTTTTGCATTATTGCTGTTTTGAGCTACCAGTAAAGCCCTGAATCGTACATACCACTCATTTATCTAGTAATACAGATAACTGAATTAACTGCATATGATATTTAAACAAGTATATCTTTAAAATTAGAACATAACTGGTACTCCCCCAAAAATCAGTGTTTTAACTCACTTCTCATTTTCTATGGTGGGGTTTGTTCAAATTATATAATGTATTACATCACATAATTTGTTTTTATTTTCATATATCTTACTGTTTAGCTAAATTGTGTTTTTATTTTTTTGTTTGCAGGGTGCAAGTTGAATTCTATATGAATGAAAACACATTTAAAGAGAGACTAAAGTTATTTTTTATCAAAAACCAGAGATCAAGTAAGTCTTTCATTTTATTCCCCTGTCTATATTTTGTATATATGTTCACTGTCATAAAAAATACAGCTATACAGTCCTTTTTCAAAATATCTTTTATATATAGGAGTAAACTTGATAATCTTCTCTGTCAGGCATTAATATTTAAAAAGCAGTAGATGTTGCCTCTGGTGATGTCAAAGTATCTTGACACCTTTACATCTTCAAGTCTGGTATCATTTAGTAGACTTCTGAGTGGACCATTTGGATTGATAGAAATACTGAGGACAATCATTTAAATGAGGGTTCCCCATATTTTCACTGTGAGAGACACCTAAAGCTTGTTTTGAGAAGACTCTGGTGATTCCAGGTGACCATAATGGGGAATAATTTTCTGATTTAGTGTTTAGTAGGGATGAGTTTACCTATCACACCTAATAGCAAGAAGCATGTAGGATGTCCTGAAATGTACAACACCTTCCCCTGGAGATTTAAAATCATAAAGTGCAGAGCCAAGCTCAGCATATAGCATCCCAGGAATTCTTGCCATAAAATACATTTGGGAAACTTTGGAACTTCAAGAGGGCATGAAATTGGCATAGTCAGTGACCTCCTAAGCCTATTCGGGGTTGAAGTGTCAGTCATACTTCTTACCTCTCCACAATACTATGTATTTTTGAAAAGTCATGTATAGTGAACCAGTTTGCAATTTTTTTTTTCATGTAATTATTGCTTAAGATGTCAATAAGCAATGGAAATAGTTTAGTGTAGACTTTACTCTTTCACAGTTTTGACCTCTGAATCCTCTTGGGTGGTTTAATGTGCTTCTGTGGGTTCATAGAGAAAAAGTTGAGTTATGAGAAGTTGTCTGAATACTGAACACAGGAAGTATTTCAATCTGTAAGGCACACAAATTACAGAATCTTAATGGCTGGTTAGTTCAGGGTTAGGTTAATAATAACTAGCACTTCTCTAATCTGATTGGTTAGAGGTTGCACCAATAGATATTACTTGAATAGTCCACATCATTTGCATAGAAGGTTTCCTTTATTTTAGTAGTAAAAATTCTGTCTCTCCAGGCCAGAAAGAATACTCAGCTTTGGCTAAACTTTTAAGGAGACCAGTTCTATAAAACCAGGGCAATTTCATTAACAGTTTAAAAGACTTTATTAAGAAACTAACCTGTATGTACCTAGCATTTTAATAGGAAAACCAAGGAAAAATTACACAATTAATAAGCATTAACCTTTTACTGTTAAATATTACCTGAAGTACACTCACCTATAGCAGAGTAAAAACAAAATGGCATTTCATTTTTAGATCTTATTAAGAAATAATTATTGGAAGACCTTTCTCAGAATTTTATTCATAATGTGTAAATCTGGTACCACCTGATAATTGCAGGAAAGGTAATGCTTCTATTAATCAGATTTTAAGCACATTTTGCTTAATGTTAATTAGTCCTCTCCAACATCAACTATCACAGCCATGTACAAAGATATGTCCATGGCTGTGTTATTTCCTGCAAAAAAAGTTTTTAAGATTTCATCAGTATTTAAACCTATAACGAAAAGTTAGTTGAATCTTGAAAATGGGTGTGTGAGTGTGTATATTTCCCATTATATGCTATCAGGATTTCTCGGTAATTCTATAATTACTATCTAAATGTATAATCCATAATTATATGTGATTATAATTTCTGTGTAATCAAATCTGCAAGGTGCTCAAAAGATACAAAATTTATAACTTATCCTTGTGAATTTATAAGCAACTAGATTTTCTGGCTAATTAAAATTTATTCCCAAATTTATAGATCTATAAAATGGTTAAACTTTTAAGCATACCTAAACCAATCTTGGTTGGATATGATCTTTATGGCTTTGAATGCTCAAAAGTTGAATTACTTAGTGTTTAATATCCACTATTATTTGTGGTTCATACCAGCTGTCATTCTCATTTTTTGTTTCAGTCTTCAGGCACTTAGAACTTCAGAGTGGGTATACAATTATGGTAGTGTAGTTTCTAAACACAATTTAAATGCTGTACTTAATATTGATATATTTGACAATTCTTTTTAGTTATCTGTGAACTGAGTTTAAATGAAAATCCAATTTCTGTTGTTTGTTTAAAGGTCTAAGAATTCGTCTGTTCAATTTTTCTCTCAAATTATTAAGCTGCTTATTATACATAATCCGAGTGCTACTAGAAAACCCTTCACAAGGAAATGAATGGTAAGGTGTCTTTGTATGATTTTCTGCAATATTATTTTGATTAGTTTAAGTTGTATTATAAGTTTGAGGTAAAACTGGTAATAACAGTATGCTAGTTTTAGGTATACAACATAATGGTTCAATCTTTGTATACATCACAATAAGTCTAGTTACCATACATCACCATATAATCCATATATTATAATGGATTATAATAAAAAATTTTATTAAAAATTTTTTTTTGAGGAGCCACCAAACTCTTTTCCATAGTGGCTTCACCAATTTAAATTCTCACAAATCATGTAAGAGTATTCCCTTTTCTCTAAAACTTTCAATACTTTTTCTTTTTATTATGATCATTCTAACAGGTATGAGGTGATTTCTCTTTGTGATTTCAAGTTGTATTTCCCTAATACTTGGTTCCCTAGTAATATTGAGAACCTTTTCATGTATCTGTTGGACATCTGCATATCTTCTTTGAAAAAGTGTCTATCTGGATTCTGTGACAATTTTTATTCCTTTTTTTGTTTGTTTGTTTTACTATTGAGTTGAATGAGTTTAATATTTTGAGTATTAACTCCTTTTCAGATATACAATTTGAAAATATTTTCCCATTCTAGGTTGCTTTTTCATTTTATTGATGGTGTGCTTTCCTGTGCAGTAGCTTTTCAGTTTGAAATAGTCCCACTTTTTTTTTTTTTTTGCCTTTGCTTTTGACATCGGATTCAAAAAATCATCACCAAGGCCTATATCAAAGGACTTACTACCTGTTTTCTTCTAGGAGTCTTATGGTTTGGTTTCACACCTTACATTCAAGTCTTTCATCCATTTTGGGTTAATTTTTATGTATCGTGTAAGACCGTGGTCTTTGTTGTTACTCTGCTTCCCAGGTGGCTCAGTGGTAAACAATGCATCTGCCAGTGCAGGAAACATGGGTTCAATCCCTTGGTCAGGAAGATCCTCTGGAGAAAAATATGGCAACCCACTCCAGTATTCTTGCCAGGAGAACCCCATGGACAGAGGAGCCCTGGCCACGGTCCAGGGGCTTCACAAAGAGTTGGACAGAACAACAACAACAAAGATAGTGGTCTAGTTTCATTTTTTACGTGTGCTCTATTTTCCCAGCTCAATATATTGAAGAGACTGTCTTTTCCTCATCGTATATTCATAGCTCCTTTGTCATATATTACTTGACTGTATGTGTGCGTATTTATTGTTGGGCTCTACATTCCATTTCATTGCTCTATGTATGTTTTTAATGTCAATACCATGCTGTTTTTGTTACTATAGCTTTGAGTATAGTTTGAAATCAGGGAGCATGATTCCTCTAGGCTTGTTATTCTTTCTCAAGGTGCTTGGCTTTTTAGGGTTTTTTGTGGTTCCATAGAAATCTTTAAATTGTTTTAGTATTGTGAAAATGTCATTGGAATTTTGATAGAGATTACAGTGAACTTGTAGATTGCTTTGGATAGTATGGACATTATAACAATACTAATTCTTCCAATCCATGGGCACAGGATATCTTTCTATTTCTTTGTGTCTTATTTATTGAATAATTTATTTTATCAGTGTCATAGTTTTCAGCATACAGGTCCTTTCACCTCCTTGACTAAATTTGCTTCTAGGAATTTTATTCTTTCTGATGCAATTATAAATGAGGTTGCTTTCTTAATTTCTCTTTCTGATATTCCATTATAATTTATAGACATGCACAGATTTCTGTGCAGTCGTTCTATGTATCCACAGAGAGTTGGTTCCAGGACACAAGCACAATACCAAAATCCACAAATGTGCAAGTCTCTTACATGAAAAGGCATAATATTTGCATATGATCCATGAACATCCTTGCATATACTCTATGTCATTTCTAAATTGCTTATAATACAAATCTTGTGTAAATGATAGTAAATAGCTGTTAGCATGGGGGAAATTCAAGTTTTGGTTTTGGGAAATTTCTGGAATTTTTTTTTTCAAATACTTGTGATCCATGGTTGATTGAATCTGCAGATGTAGACCCCAGGGATAAGGAGGGCTAAATGTATGTTGATTTCCTATCCTACAACTTTGCTGAATTTATCTATTGGTTTTAACAGTTTTTTGGTGAAGTTCTTAGGGTTTTCTATAGGCAGTCTCATGTAATCTACAAATAATTTCAGTTATACTTTTTTTTTTTCCAATTTGGATGACTATTTCTTTGTCTTGCTTAATTGCTGTGGTGAGAACTTACAGTACTCTGTTGATAAAAGTGACAAGAGTGGGCATCTTGTCTTGTTCCTGATCTCAGAGGGAAAGCTTTTAACTTTTCATTGAGTATGATGTTAGCTGTGGGTTTGTCATATATATGACCTTTATTATGTTGAGGTCCATTCCCTCTATACCTGTTTTGATAAGAGTTTAGAAATTGTTATAAAACCAAAACATAACACATACATGTTTGTGGCACTACGCAGTATTTAGAAAGTCCTGTTCTTCCCCACCTACCTCCTCCCTAATCACACCTCTAAAGGACAAGAAGTTGCTGACCAGATTGAAGTGAGCCCAAGATACTCATTGGGCTGTATTTTCATAAATGAACAGGGTCGCTATATTAACGGGCTTCCCAAGTGGCACTAGTGGTAAAGAACCTACCTGCCAGTGCTGGAGATGTGAGAGACCTGGGTTCAATCCCTGGGTCTGGAAGATGCCCTGGAAAAGGGCATGGTGACTCACTCCAGTATTCTTGCCTGGAGAATTCCATGGACAGAGGAGCGTGGCGGACTTTAGTCCACAGAGTCTCAAAGTGTTGGACATGACTGAAGTATGGATGTTGAATCAAAATTCGACAATGTCTTTTCTGTATCTGTTGAGTTCATTATATAATTTTTTACTGGTTAAAGTGGTTAGTATTAATGAGATGTTGAACCATCTCTGCATAGATAAATCCCAGGAATAAAGCCCATTTGATCATGATGTATGTGTACTAAGTTGCTTCAGTGGTGTCCGACTTTATACAACTCTAACGACTGTAGCTGGCCAGCTCCTCTGTCCATGGGATTCTCCAGGCAAAAATACTAGAGTGAGTTACTATGCCCTCCTCTAGGGATCTTCCTGACCCAGGGGTCAAATCCATGTCTCTTACATCTCCTGCGTTGATGCAGGGGCTCCTTTACCACTAATGCTACCTGGGAAGCCTGTATATCTCATAAATAATTATTATAGTTAGTTTGACTACTTTTTTCTTTTAGCCTTAGTAATAGTTTAATAAATCGTCAGTCCACTAGTTTTATTGCTATTTACCTTTACCTTTGAGATTTTTTTTACCATCTTATGTTTTCTTGTTACTGGATAGTGCCTTTTCAGCTTAAAGAAGTCCATTTAGCATTTCTTTAAACAGGGGTTTAGAGGTGATAAAATCCTTTGGCTTTTGCTTGTCTGGAAATTTCTTTATCTCCCTTCAATTTTAAGTGATAACTTTGCCAAGTAGTGTTCTTGGTTGTAAGATTTTTCTTTTCAGCAATTTGAATCTGTCATGCCTCTCTCTCTCGGCCTGCAAATTTTCTTCTTGAAAATCAGCTGATAGACGTATGGAAGTTCCCTTGTATGTAAAAAGGTTGTTTTTTTTTTTTTTTCCCTCTCTTGCTTTTAATATTCTCTTTAACTTCCTACATTTTTATTACAATGTGTCTCTCTCTGTGTTTGTCTCATTTGTAACTCTCTTGTCTTTCTGGACCCAGATGTCTGTTTTCTTCTGTAGGTTAGGAATATTTTCAGTCATTATTACTTTGTATAGACTTTCTGTCCCTTTTCTCTCTCTCTGCCTTTTTTGTCATCCCTATCGTGTGTATATTGGTCTTTTGGATAGTGGCCCATAAATCCCTTAAGCTATCTTCACTCTGTCTTTTTTTTTTTTTGCTCCTCTTACTGAAAGAATTCTGCTATCTTGTCTTTAAGTTTCCTTTTTTTCTTCTTCTTCTTCTGCTTGATCTAGTCTTCAGCTGAAGCCCTTTGTTACATTTTCCAGTTCAGTTATTGAATTCTTTAGCCCTGTGACTTTCATTTTGGTGCTTTCTGACATTTTCCATCTCCTTTTTGAACTTCTCACTGTATTCATGTTTTCTCTCAAGTTTGGTGAGCATTTTTATGAGCATTATTTTGAACTCTTTATCAGGTAAATTAATTATCCCCATTTCTTTAAGGATTTTTAAAAATTCAATCTTGTTCTTTCTTTTGAAAACTATTCCTCAGATTCCTCATTTTGCTTTTCTCTCTGTGTTTCTTTATATTAGACAAAACGGGGAACTTCTCCCAGGCTTAAAGGAGTGTCCTTGTGTAAGCCGTGAACCTTATTGTTCGGCCCTGACCTAGCTTTTGATTATCTCTCAAATCTTTATGATTGTTTAAACACTCTGATTTATTCTTAATAACTTCCAGATTTTGAGGTTGTACTAAGCCCTGTTGTGTTCAAAGGTAGAGGTTTCAATCAGCCCCTAGTTTTGGCTAAGTGGAAGCCAGACCCTCGGGGAGCAGCCTTAAAGTCCTGTGGGACCACTGTCTTTGCTGGCCTCCAGACAGGTGATTTGGATGTGACAGTTCCACAAGTCAGGGCTCCAGATGAGTGTGTATTCTCCTCTCTGTGAGATCCTGGTGAGCTGTAGCAAGGCCTGAGAGAGTACAAAGATAACATTCACTCCCCTGGCCTTCACTCCCTAGAACTCCTCTGTAACCTCACGATATGTGGAAGGCCTGAAGCTTCCCTCACACTGAGACTCCAGCACAAGAATATAAGCCTTTTTTAGTGGCAAACTGGAGATGTGTTTCAGTCTGCTGTGTCATGTTGTGGGGGTGGTAGCCTGCCAAAACTCACTCCTGATTGTTTCAGTCTCCTGGGTGCAGAAGTGCAGGCCACCAGAGCCAGGTACCCAAGGGGCATCTGCTGTTTGAACTGCCTGCACCTGCAGGCTTCAGTGGGGCCCCAGGATGGGGGGAAGTGGTACTAGCAAGGAGGAGCACAGAGAAGGCACCAGCCAGTGCCTACGCTTCCTAATAATGTCCAGAAAGACCCCTGTGCCCTTGGCAGTTGCTTTAAGATTGGCTAATGCATCAGTCCTGGGTGTTCATTGGTAGGTTTGATGTTGAAGCCGAAACTCCAGTACTTTGGCCACCTGATGCAAAGAGCTGACTCATTTGCAAAGACTTTGATGCTGGGAAAGATTGAGGGCAGGAGGAGAAGGGGACAACAGAGGATTAGATGGTTGGATGGCATCACTGACTCAATGGACATGGGTTTGGGTGGACTCCGGGAGTTGATGATGGACAGGGAGGCCTGGCGTGCTGTGGTTCATGGGGTCGCAAAGAGTCAGACAGGACTGAGCGACTGAACTGAACTGAATGCATCTCCTGCCGATGTGGTCTAGGTGGTTTTCAGACTGCTGGTTTTTCTCTGGGTCTTAGGCTTTCCAGGTATGGTGCTAGTGGTAAAGAACCTGCCTGCCAATGCAAGAGACAAAAACGAGGTCGGTTCAATCCCTGGATTGGGAAGATCCCCTGGAGAAGGGCATGACAACTCCTGGGTATTCTTGCCTGGAGAATCCCATGGACAGAGGAGCCTGGTTGGCTACAGTCCATAGGGTCACAAAGAGGTGGACACCACTGAAGTGATTGAGTATGAGTAGGGTGACTTAGTCTGCATGAAGTGAAAGTTGCTCGGTTGTGTCCGACTCTTTGTGACCCCATGGACTATATATATAGTCCCTGGAATTCTCCAGGCCAGAATACTGGAGCAGTTAGCCTTTTCCTTCTCCAGGGGATCTTCCCAACCCAGGGATCCAACCCAAGTCTCCTGCATTGCAGGCAGATTCTCTACCAGCTGAATCACGAGGGAAGCCCATTTCTTCTAGCACTTGGTTCCATTATTCTAAATAATAAGTGTACACTGCTCTTCCTTGGTTTGCCAACTTTGGATAGTAACTAGGAACTTCCTACTTTGGTAGATCAAACTTAGTCTGCATATGAGCCCCTTAAGAGCAGGCTTCCTGTACCCTATGCCTTTTGGGTCTCCTGAACCTAAATCCTACTGGTTTACAAAGCTGCTGTTTCTCTAGGCTCATTTCTTCAGGTCCCAAGAGCGTCTGTGTGGAGCACAGACTCCGTACTCTGCACAGAGAAGCCCTGTATGGTGAGATCCCTCCTGCACCTGGGTCACTGTCAGAGGCAAGGTTTTTTGATAATACTGCATCTCTGCTTCTCCTTGCTGTGTTGTTGTTTAGCCGCTCAGTCGTGTCTGACTCTTTGAAACCCCATGGACTGTAGGCCACCAGGCTCCTCTCTCCATGGGATTCTCCAGGCAAGAATACTTGAGTGGGTTGCCATTTCCTTCTCCAGGGAATCTTCCTGATATAGGGATTGAATCCATGTTTCCTGCATGGGCAGGTGGATTATTTACCACTGAATCCCCTGGGAAGCCACCTCCCTCTCCTATTGGTCTCATTATGGCCCTTATATTTCTTGTTGTGGAGAAGCTGTACTGCTAGTTTTCAGGTCTTTTTCAGAGGAAATTGATCCATACATGGCTATAGATTTTGTGTGTCTATGGAGGAGGTGTGTTCAGGATCTTCCTACACTGCCATCTTGAATTACCTCCTGAATGTAGTATAAGTTTAAAGAATGCTATATGGAATTTATTTATTCAATAAGTGTTTGTCACAAATAAATCGATCTGGTTTTCAGTTAATACATGAATGTAATCTTTGTAGGTTCTTTTAATATATCTCTCTTTTTTTTGTTTATCTAATTGTCTTATGCTAATACTTGTCATCTACCCACACAATTTTTATTGCTAGTCTAAATACTGTAAGTAATGCTTTGAAATGGATCAGTCTCTTAAAAAAACCCAATACTTTTCTGTTCTTGATTCACATATACTCCAGAAAGGTTTACTGTTTTGTATTCCAGCTTTGTACATATTTTCAGTTATAGTTTAGAGGCCACTTTGAAAAAAAAGTTTCTTGAGGACAAAATTCTAAGTGAATTAAGTCAGACAAAAAAATAAATATTGTGTGATCTCACTTATATGGGGGAAATTTTAATACAAAACAAAGCAACAACAAAGCTAGTTATTTACTCTTGAATAGAAACAGCATTTATTGGGATGCTTAATTCAAGTTTCAGATTTAGCTTGTGTAGTTCTTTATCTAATTTGAGTTAAATGACATTGATTTATTTTAACTTACTTTTCCATTCATTATTGCTTTTATTAAATTGCATATCTATTCCTTTAAAGGTTCTCCTTTTAATTTCTATCCTTGCTAGAAGCAGTAGGAAAGGGGACTGGGTGTGTGATGGCCTGAATAATTATTATCTCATCACACACCTTGAGTTTTTGTCCAGCCTACTAAATTGAAAATAATTTTCAAAGCTGAAAACAAATTTGATGGCTAACTTCTGTACAATTATTTTTTCATGTAGAGGTTTGCCCTAAGAAAATTTAAGAAAAATTAAAAGATCAAAGTAAAATGGAAAATGAAGGCATAATATACATTTAAATGAATTGGTTACTCTTTGGCTTATTTAAACAGTGAAATGATTTCTTATGTGTTAAAGGGTTTGGAGATAAGCTAAAGATAGTGAAATTTCATCATGTAATAATTTATGTGATAATTCTTTATGAAATAATTTATTTAACGAATGTAATATGGTTATTTTACTACCTCTTTATTGAATACTTAGCATGTATTCATAGTGCTGAAATTAAAGACATAGCCATGAAAAGTAAAATTCATTACCCTCTGGAAATTTTCAACCCTTTTAAAGGTTTTATATTTCAGAGATCTTGTATTTTCTGTCATTGAGATGGTTGTTTTATTAATGTTATTTCCTTCAGTACACACTTAATCTTATTATTCCCACCTTCATGTAAAGAAGCATGTGTTTTCTTCTCTTTGTCCACTTTGAGAACCTCAGCACTAATCGTTTTAACCTTGTTTAACTTACTGGCGTCAGGAAGCCAGCACCTTTCCTGCCTCCCACCCCCACATTCTAACTACATGTTCATCTTCTCTACTTGGAGATTTGATAGTCATAGCAAAGTTGTCATGTTCCAATTGGCTTCTGTGATTTTCTGCGTCTCAGTGAATGACAACCCCATCCTTCCCCAAACCCTGCTCCACCCACAGCCTCCCACATTTTGGCTGATAGCAACTCCATCTGAACAGTTGCTGAGGCCAAATGTTTTGGAGTCAGTCATTCTTCATTTCTCTTTTTTTCTCTCACGTTCTCCAGCATGTGCAAAACCAGCAGAAAATTCCATCATGTCTACCTTCAAGATGGATCCAGCATTCAGTTCCTTTCCCGTGCTACCATTCTGGCCAAGCCGTCTTCCCTTTACCTGGATTACTGTACCCTTCCTCACTAGTCCTGCTAATTCTGCCTTTCCCACTCTTCGGTTTATTCTTAATGAAGCAGCCAGTATTCCATTAAAGTCAGATTCTTGCACAACTGTGATCTGAGTATTGAAGTACCTACGAAGGATGTAAGAACCCCATTTTCCTCCTGTTACTCACCACCTCTCCCCCCGCACCCATTTTCCTCTGCCACTCTGGCGTCTTCTCTGTTCCTGGGTCACGTTAGCCACTCTGCTGGCTCAGGGCCTTCATACCTGCTCTTCCCTCTGTCTAGAATTCCCTACAATCAGGTCACTCTGGCACGCTTCCTCAGATCTTTACTCAAAATCAGATTTGTAGTGACGGCTTAGCTGAACATCCTGTTTAAATCTGTGTTCTCCTCACAAGACTCCTTGGGATTACTTTTTTCCATTTCTTTTTCCATTTCTCTCCATGGCCTCTAGCTCCTTCAATGGTGTACGTGTGTTACCTGTTTATGTTGTTTCCTCTGCATTCCACATGGATTTCAGTGGATATTCCACGAGGGCACAGGTTGTTTGTTGTCTGAATCCTCAGAACCTGGCACCAGTGTGGCACTGAGTAATTATTTATTACATGAGTGAGTCGAGGAGGGAATGAAGGTCCTTTTTGGTCTGACCTTTGCCTCCTTCACCTCAACAGCTTCACGCTCCAGCCCTGCTGACCTACTTGAAGCTGCTTATACATACTCTGCTCTCCATTGTCTCAGAACCTTAAACATTTGCTCCCAGTTCTCAGACCTCTGTCTTCCACTCCTATCCCTCCACATCCATTGTTTCTCACCTTACCTCAGGACCCCTGGACCTTCCAGATAACAATTTGTTGGATAAAACTTGATCTGACACTCTTCCTTGATATCATGCCCTATAACCTGGTGCCACTGTTCTCGGAGGGATAGTAGTCTTGGAGCAAGAGTTTATCTCCCTGTCCCGGGATTGAACCTAGACACCATTCCACCAGGGACTAGAGACTGGAAGCAGCATTCTCTGATTCTTACCCAGTTTGGAAGCAAAAATGTCACAAGGAGGCAAAAACTGCAAAACAGGTACAAAGTTTACCATTAGAGACGCACAGCACAATGGGAGAACACAGAGAGACAGCTTGTTTTATTTAAGTCAGAAGCAAGACAGAAACACAAACCCAGAGAGGAAGGGTATGAGCATCCGCTCTAATGAGGAAAGCACAGTAAGTCAGAACCTGGACTGAGATCCACACTCAGAGAGAAGTGCAGGAGTCCTGAACGAGGAACACAGTTAAGAGGTGACTTAAATCACTTACACAAGACAGTCCTTGTGGGTCTTGGTTTACTTTTGGCCAGTTATCTTGTTTCTTTCTTCATTCCCTGGTCCTAAGACCCTCCCCAATGTGCATGTGCATCTTTTCGATAAAATGGACCCCATCTCACCTGTGGGTGCGTGTCCACACTTATTATGGACACCCTCCCTTTTTGACCCTCAAGGAGCCTTCCTGCGCATGTGCAGAAGTGAAGTCTTCCTTGAACTCAGGAGTGGGCACCTTATCTCTTTACTTCAGCAGAGGTCAGCTTCAGCCACTAGCTTTGTCCCCAGAGTGTCTGGGTGAGAACAAAGCTTCAATCTTATACCACTAAACAAACACCAGCTGTCCATTTTAGGAGTCCGTCTGTCTCCTATATCACCACTCTGGGTTAGGAGTAGTTTCTGTGGATTCTCCAAGTGTCCTCCATGTATTTCTGTCACTGATACACCAGCATTGTTTTTAAAACTTGGTGATTTATAAAAGAAATGTACTTTAGAGATACCTGAGAATCATAAAATGAGGCACGACAGGATCCTTTTTATAATGAAAGAGCATTGGCAAGTAATAGAAGAGTGAAATAATATTATTTGAAAACAGTGAGCAGTTTCCAATAATTAACTTCTCTGTCATATTAGTAAGAATGTTCAACTGTAATTACAGAGGGTATACATTTGAAAAATCAGATTACTGCAATTAAAAAAGCATAACAAAATAACTCATGGCTCCATTTTGAATACATTGTTCTGTTTAGTTCCCGTCAGGGTAGTATTGGTTAATGAAAAACAGCAGTGACCTTTACAGACACAGACTCTATTTTAAAATAATCAGGCTAATTTGGCAAAGAGATTAATTGAATTAGAAATTCTGACATAACAAAGATGCAGATATTTTGTGCCACTTTGCTTCATTTTTAAGTCCCAGGAGTCGAAACTGATGTGAAAATTTGGGTGTGGACAAACAGAAGGATATGAAAAGAATTTTACTGTTAATGTATGAAATTGTGCAAATGGCAAGCTCTCATGGAGGCACAGTTCGTAATAAATGATTTCAAGGTATTAGCAAAGGAAACACATCTATCATGTAGTTTATGGATTTCATTGAGAACTGAGCCATCAGCATTGTCTTTATTGCCTGCTGGCGCTTACAGTTCTTCACTAGGTCAAAACTTATGCATCCTTTCCCACTTTAAAAATTGTTGAAGTGATTATCAATCTTCAATATCAAATGACAAAGACAAAGTAAGAATCATGTAAATGTGCTCATATTTTATGGTAATGGGATTTACATTTAGAATAAGTGCCTAATGGAGCCACAAGTGTGTTGACATGATGTTCTAATTTTAAAGACCCTTTCTTCTTTAGGGTAATAACTATTAAAATAAGAAATTTAATTTTTGCAGTATGTTTAAATATCTGGTGACCAGTGAGATTGAATATAATATTGACCTTTTCTTCTCTCGTATGCATTGATTATATAGTATAGATAAAGCATCCCCAAGTGTTCCAACAGGCAATCTGAACAATTCAAAAGGATTTCTTTACCAGATTCCGGTGCTGGTGTTCCTAGTCAGGGTTCATCTTCTCCATATGGTGATGGTCTCACACACACACACACACACACACACACACACAGACGTACCCTATAGCATGGTAAGTTCAGTGTCCTACATGGAACCACTTTCACTCAGTGGCTATGTGCTGTCCTAAGACCCTACACCACTTTGTAGTCAGCTTTCAGAAAGATGAAGAGAACATGGGAAAAGATACAGTTGTTAAAGTTATTGGCCGACGAAGGAGTATCACTTTTACTTGTGTTTCATACCTAGATCTCACTGGGGAATCAGTGACACAGTCATACCATGACACAGAGGCTGAGAAAGTCACCTTTGGCCAAAGAGTAGCTTTTTACACCCAACTCTGTACCATGGAAGGGGAAAAAAAAATAACATTGATAGGAAGCCACTTCTACGTCAGCCCATGAGTGTCTGATGGAAAGATTCTTAAGAGTCTATTATTTCAAAGACTCAGCGTTTAGTTCTCTCTGCCACATCTCCAACAGTGGTGTGAAGTATTGTTGTTATTTTAGTCGCTAAGAAGTGTCCAACTCTTTTATGACCCCATAGATTGTAGCTCCCCAGGCTCCTCTGTCCATGGGGTTTCCCAGTCAAGAATGCCATTTCCTTCTTCAAGGGATCTTCCTAACCTAGGGATCAAACCTGCATCTCCTCCATTGGCAGGCAGATGTTTTACCACTGAGTCACCTGGGAAGCCCAGTAGGAAGTATACCCATTTTGAAAGGATTCAGTTATTGGAAAATCTTTGTAATATATTGTCAAGACTCTACTATGCTTCAGTATCCTGGTCAAATGATAAATTTATGTTAAATTTTGTCCGTCCTTAAAATGTGGCCATTTTAAGGAATCCTCATTTCTTAGGATTTGTTATGATTAAGAGAGTGTCATAATTTTCCTCTTTGATTTATTGGTCTTAAACTTTTGTTAATACAATACAAGCTTGCCTACTGAGTTTGGAGCTTTGTCAACCCAAGTTCCTCTTGAGCTGTGACCCACAAGTCTTTCATATGAATTCTGCCCCAGGCAATGACCCTATAACTTTTCTGTGTTTACCAGATGCTTGATTCTTCCAGTTAACATTTTTACCCCTGACCTCTACCTCTGCTGCCAAAGCAGTTTTGACATTTTCAGCAGCTATTTCCTTTCCTTTAGGAGAGGTATTTATTCACCATAAATAAGTGAGCTGTCAAGAGTGGCTGGGGTTGCATGTCATTAACTTTTCATATCTAACTACTATTATTTCCATTGTTTGATATAGTTCTTCCAGTTTTCATAATCATTCTTCAATGTGATTTTTATCTATAGGCCTAGTTAAGCCATATAAATAATAAATGTTATATTTTTATTATTTTTATTTATATATTATGTGGTGATGGTAGTTTAGTTACTAAGTCATGTTTGACTCTTTGCAACCTGCTGTAACCCACCAGGCTCTTCCGTGTATGGGATTTCCCAGGCAAGAATACTGGAGTGGGTTGCCATTTCCTTCTCCAGGCGATCTTCCTGAGCAAGAGATCGAACCCACGTTTTCTACATTGGCAGGTGGATACTTTACCACTGAGTCACCTGGGAAGCCCATAATGTATTACACATAAATAATATTATTTATATAATAATAAATTAACAAATTAAACTAGCTAAATAATATAAATTTTATTTTTATTTACTTTTAAAAATATGTATTTGTTTATTTGGCTGCACTGGGTCTTAACTGTGGCATGTGTGGAACTAGCTCCCCAACCAAGGATTGAACCCCAGCTCCCCTGCATTGGGAGCACAGAGTCTTAGCAACTGGACTACCAGGGAAGTCCCAAAGGTTGTTTTTATGTTCATTCTTGTTGTTCTGTTCTTATAGTTTAAAAAATGAAATCTGTTTTATTCTTACGATTGTACAAATGGTTCATGATTATTGCAATAGAAATACTTAGGGTGAGGGAAAGGAAGTAAACATTACCTAAAATCTCAATACCTACAAAAAAGTATTTTTAGTATTTTGACTGCCAATCTTCTGTAAATTGCATCGATACACACATACAGGTACCACAGTCATATTGATACAAAATATACATCATTTTTACCAATGACTTTTTGTTTTTCTTGTTGATGGCCTTTTTGCTGTTGTTGATGATGAGCAAGTTAATTTAAATCTCTTGTTGGTTAGGTAGATTCCAGTTACTATTCTGCCATATGTAACACTGCAATCGATATTTCTGTGCAAGTCTATCCTCTGAGCACATTTTTGTCAATGGGATTGAAGCTCATTTGGAATTAGAGGCTAGCTGCTAGTTTCAGTTTCACCTCTCATTCATTTTGGTAGTTTTCAAGGAACATGGAGATCAGATCCCACATTCTTTTTTCATGATAAATGTATTTTATGAAGAGAGTTTGGGCGCTACCTTTTTGCTAGAATGTGTACATTTTCCTCCTGTGTATTTAATTTAATTTAATGCCTGGTAAGGGGATGTAAAAGACAACTTTCCAATGGCGATGTCACTTCACATTGAAATTTACATATTCGAGTTTTGTAGAAATGTTTTTTTAAGGACTATGAAACTTATTCCACATGACACAGTCTTGTACTTAAAATTTTTTCTTCACAGGCTTATTTAAATTTAAGTACTCTGATATTTCAAGACCTATTAAAACAACATGTCAGATCAAAGAAAATGTCATTAATTAGATAATTAGCTTTTAGTAAATCTGTATTCACTACCAATTTCCTTTTGAAAATGCTCTCAAACTTATGATTAGCAATTTATTTTATGATTTTATAATTTATTTTTTGCTTTTGAATTTATTTTATGAGTTTTCTATCTCCTTATTTTGTATTTTATAACATATCATTTCTATGTATGAAAAAACCAACCTATATATTATACGTTCCTCTTTGTTCCTGCATACTTTGTTTTGACTTCATTTTTCAAGTGTTACTGAGAACATAATAAGGTGTGTTCTGGAAAGGAGAGTGGTGCTGAGTTCATCATCCACATTTTGCCTTTCCTGGCTCCATCCATTTGTCTGTATTGAATGCCTAGACTACTGTACTTGGGAAGACATTAGTACCATAATGGTGAGTAAAAGAGATATACTCCATCGTACCGAACTTGCAGTTCAGTGAAGATACAAGTATTAAAGAGGTACATTAACAAACAAATTTAAGGTTACTCCTGAGATGAGTGGAGGCAGAGGTATAGTGAGTGACATGGCCTAAGAGATTCCTTGGCTGCATTGATCAAGGGGAAGTTTCCAGAAAGATTTCCCTGAGAGAAAGTTGAGCTGAGAGATCTCTGATGAGGGAAGAACATGTTAAAAGGGCTGCAATAGGAAGCAGTGTGTCACTGCTTAGACTTAGTTGACTAAGTCTAAGAGTGCCAGGGTCCAAGTTTTGGTCTTTATCTTAACACAAGTAAAGTGTCAGGGTTCAGTGGGGTGATGTGACATGACATGCATTAGAAGGAATCTGTGTAGTTGAAATTTGGAGAAAAAATATAGAAAACAAAAGGAAGTGTAGGGTCCAGGTTTTGGCTTTTACAAGAGCACAATTGTAAGAAAATGATCATTTATAGTAAGGTGGTTCTGGCCATAGATATGAAGAGAAGTAGATACATTTTACAGATATTTGGTGGAAAGAATTGGAAGGGTTTGGTGACTCATGTATTCAGTATTTATAGATAGATGGCAGGAAAGCACCTAAGATGATGCCCAAGTCTTTGGCTAACCAAACACAATGAAATTTGGTGCCACTTACTGAGATGTGAAAGGCTGAGAAGACCTATTTTGCTGGGAAATGGTGCAGGTTTGGTTTGGAGCAAAAGAAGTCAGTAATCCAGATAATGTTATATTCTAGAATCACAAAGAATAATATACCAGATTGTTGTTATAATTCAGTTGCTAAGCCATGTCTGACTCTTTGCAACCCTGTGGACTACAGCATACCAGGCTTTCCTATGCTTAATTTTCTTCCAGAGTTTGCTCAAATTCATGTCCATTGAGTCAATGATGCCATCCAATCATCTCATCCTCTGTCGTCCCTTTCTCCTCCTGCCCTCAGTCTCTTCCAGCATCAGGGTCTTTTCCAATGAGTCAGCTCTTTTTATCAGGTGGACAAAGTATTGAAGCTTCAGTATCAGTCCTTCCAATGAATATTGAGGGTTGATTTCATTTAGGATTGACTGGTTTGATCTTGCAGTCCAAGGGACTCTCAAGAGTCTTCTCCAGCACCACAGTTTGAAAGCATCAATTCTTCAGCACTTTAGCCTTTTTTATGGTCTAACTTTCACGTCCATACATGACTACTGGAAAAACCATAGGTTTGTCTATATGAACCTTTGTCCGAAAAGTGATGTCTCTGCTTTTTAATTCGCTATTTAGGTTTCATAGCTTTACTTCCAAGGAGCAAGTGAATATACTAGGTATTTTCTTTGAATAGTCTTCTAAATTTTACAGTTCTTTTTTAAACAAGGAATTTTAAAGAGTTTATTGCTCTTTGTGTTTGTTTAACATATTACCCAAAATAAAATGATTCAAAGATTTAAAAATACACACTCTCTTTTGGGATTCCTCGAATACTTTATCACTGTAGTGAGTGGGCTTAGTTCTGTTTGTAGTTTTTTTGTTTGCATTTTTTGGGCAATGTAATATAGCTATTTTCATCTTTTCCTGAGTAGAGTATGTTGCTGGGAATGACTAGTATTTGAATCAGCTGTGCACCAAATGATGTAGATAGGGATGAAGTATAAACAGTGAAAAATTGTAACTAGTCGTACATTAGAATATATGATGTTCTTTGCAGACTATAAATGATTTTTAGCATCAAAGATAATAGCACTTTTAAGACACATTTAAAGATAATTACTCCTTATTCTGCATAATGTTTTATGCTAACCTCAGTCACAGTTTTTTTGGGGGGTGGTATATTAAATATTTTATTAAATATTAATACGAATCTAAATATTAATGTGCTTTACAATCTGAAAGTGTTAGTATTAGTTAGACTGAGTGAAGTCGCTCAGTCATGTCCAACTCTTCGCGAATCTATGAACTGCAGCCTACTAGGGTCCTTTGTCCATGGGATTTTCCAGGCAAGAATACTGGAGTGGGTTGCCATTTGCTTCTCCAGGGTATCTTCCCAACCCAGGGATCAAACTCTGGTTCTCCCGCATCGTGGGCAGACGCTTTACCATCTGTGCCACCAGGAAAGCCCAAATATTAATGTGCTTTACAATCTGAAAGTGTTAGTCGCTCCAGTCATGTCCAACTCTTTGTGACCCATGGGCTGCAGCCCCCCAGTCTACTCTGTCCCTGGGATTTCCCAAACATAAATACTGGAGTGGGCTGCCATTCCCTTCTCCAGGGATCTTCCTGATCCAGGGATCAAACCTGGGTCTCCTGCTTGGCAAGTGAATTCTTTACTGTCTGAGCCACCCCTTCAACCTGAGTTACTGACTTTATTCTGATTATTTCTACTGTTGAATTTGTACTGACAAAATGCTGTTTAAAAATAATAAAATGCTAGAGTTTATTGAAGGTGTTTAAGTGACTTTTCACTGGAGTATTGATTAGCAAATGGTTTGGAGTTTTTCTCCCCTGGCATTTTCATTCTTTAAATAAGAGTCCATGGTCTTTTCTTTTGATTAGTATGAGACCGAAAACAAAATAAAGAAGAGTTTTTTCCCTGAAATAGAAATGAATATTACCAAAAAGAAAATTAAACCAGTATAAAGGTTTTTTCCCTAATTTTAATTTTGATGTTAATATATTGTCTCTATTTTATTGTCTCTTTATGTTAACAACATTTAAATATTTTCAACTTTTATCAAAATTTGAAAATGAATGTTTTTTTCACTTGGAAAAATCTAATGTCTTATCATTCTTTTTATAGGTCTCATATCTTTTGGGTGAACAGAAGTCTACCTTTATGGGGCTTACAGGTTATGTACAATTTTGTTTTATTCCTATATGTCTAGATGTACTCATATTTTACAGGCAGTACTATTGGGGAGAAAATTATTGATATTAAAAATAAACAATTAAAATTGCTTATTGTTTAATTAACCTTAATGCACATCTTGAAGTTTTTATTTCTTTATGTTAACATGAGCCTTGCATTCTACCTGTTGAGAATTTCCTCATGGTCAGGATTAGACTTCAGAAAGCTTGAGTAAAACAATGTTTGAAATCACAACAAGTTCTCCAAACTAATTTATGTGTTCCTAAATTCTTAGGTTACATCCATGTTTGAAAAATTAGTCAAAAGTCCTTAACCACGTTTGCCTTTTTACCTTATGTTCTCAATATCAGGGGCATGGCAGAATCTTGATGAATAATTGTTAAATGAATAAACAAATGAACCAATAGATCTTATTACCAATGGGAAGAGCTTGGTCCCTTAGTAGATAATTTTGCAAATAAACAAAAAGTATGCTCTGGCATTAAAAGGGTCCTGAAGAAGGAGTAAGGAAATGTGAAGGGAACAGTGCTTCTGAATTACATATTTGGTGTGTTTCCTGGAGTCTTGTGTGTTGTTCTTTGTTCTTTTTTCTGTTGATTTTCATGCCTAGCAAACTTTTTACAACTTCACATTTCCTCTACTCCTGTCTCTTTCCTTCAGATGCTTTTTAGTTTTGTTAATTTTCAAAAGCAAAAATTATTCAAAGAGTAGAGTCTCTAAGATTAAAAGCATTAGAGATTGGAAGATAGTTGAATCTGGAAGGAATGGAAAGATTCTAAGACTCATTGTTTATAAGCAAACATTAAAATACTTTAAAATAAAATATTTGGTTTGTCATTTAACATCAGGGTGATTCTGAGATCTGTACATTTTATATGCAACTATGAATTATTTTGATTATGTATGCATTGTGTTTATTACTATGAAATCAAGTTTTTACTGTGTTTGCATATTTCCTATTTTATAAGTTGTGTTTTATGGTTTTTTTTTTTTAGTGAATCTTATAGCAGTGTCATTAACTTACAAATAACTCTTTTCAAATATTTTAGTTTCAGTAAAAATGCAGTTTTTAATTTCTGAGTTAGATTCCTATATTATCCATCAGTGAGGTGCATACATATAAAGTAAGTTAGTATTTTTCTGAATAATTATATATGGCCTTGAAATATATTTTGATCATTCAAATTGTTTCTTACTTAAGAGTGATATCTTTAAATATGAACGCTCATTTTTCAATAGGATTTTGAGTAATTCATCCTGAAAATGGTTTCAAGGTCACCTAACAATGTGTACCTTTAGAATGGCACACATGAGTTAGAAAATTTGTGGGGAAACTCTAAAAAGTTCAACTTTTCTATTTTAATAATGTCTGGCTACTGTATGCACTTCCGGACTTATTTTACTTATATTGTCATGCATTCATATGTTTTTAAATTATCCTTATGTTTTAATATGCACCTATATCAAAATTTTCATTAAAACAGGAGTCAGAATCTAAAACTCTAGGGCATCTGCTTTTCTGACAGGTTGACTTAACCCTCACAAATCTATGAACAAATATATTTGTTACCTTAAATACTTCATGTTGATACTTGCTTAGTATTCCTCTCTCCCAAAGTGCTTAGAGTCTTTAACACAAGACAATTTGGATGTCCTTTCTGTTGGAGCCACTGTTCTTTGGGAGTTGAGCTGAGGAAATTGTATGCGGAGTAGAGATGAGAGAGAAAGGCGGGGACTTGTCTAGGGCAGTGCAGGATGCCCATGTCCACTGCAGAACAGGGATTGGTTATGAAGTCTGTTCAGACGGAATCTGAAAGTATCTTGGACCATTTGCTTTAATGTTCAAGGATGTTACTGTTTACCTTTGTTTGAGGTGGATGATAGGATGCAAATACCCTCCAACTCCAAGCTTGTATTCTTTGATTTTTCTGTAGGGAACTGCCATTTTTGGCAGGTGAACTGAGAGGGAGGCTGTGTGGCTGGTTTTATGGTGGAGCAGTCATGTGATTGTGTGTATCAAGGATACATATCATTCAAATTCCAGTCATCTGACTATTCTAATCCCACACTTAACATTTGTGGTAATAAATTTTAAAAGACTTACTGAGGAGTATTAGACATTATAAAAACTAAACTGCAGTGCCCAGGACAGCCTGCTCCCTACCACTTGTATATAGAAGTTAAGAGTGTCAAACAGCACCTCTGTTGCTGAAACTCGGTCTCTGTTCACCAGAGTCAAATAGAAACACGGAGACAGAATTTTGGGTGAAGTAGAAAAGAGTAGCTTTAATTGCTTTGCCAGGCAAAGGGGGCCACAGTGGGCTAATGCCTTGAAGACTGTGTGACCCCTCTTGGAGGGGATATGAGGAGTTTTATAGTGTTCAAAAAGCAGGGTGTAATCAGCTCATGGACATTTCTTCGATTGGTTGGCATCAAGGTGAAGTTTTGAGCATGATCAACCTTCTGCTTTCAACTAGTCTAGGGTGTATGTTCTTATGGTCAGCAGTTTTCATCTGGACAGGGAGTCTGCTTCCTGTAAAAACAGGCTTTTATCTGTATCTTTCTGTGGGATTTCAGTGATACTGTTATGTACCAGAATTATAGTCTAAATTGTTATCAGTTCTTTAGCCCAACAGATTTTCCTTGTTTCTGTATCTTCATATTTCCCAATCATTAACTCTTGAGTCACCATTTTACTCCAAAAGACAAGGACACGAGGCCTTGTATATGGTTTCAATCCCTATATCATATATGATATATATACATACTCATATGTGCACACACATACATAGGCATATATTTATAAATTGATAGTATATTCAGAATATATATCTTTTTTGCATCTTCTCATTAAGGCATAATTTATATTTTAGGTTTTAGTGGCACTGATAAGTCTCTTTGAAACAATACTGCTTGGTTATCTCAGTTATAAGGTAAGTTGTTTTAATTAGAAATTTTCTGCCAGTGGAACACACTACTAGCATTTACCTAGTATTCGTCTATTTATAATTCACACTCCAGGGCTAAAGCAAGATCTTCTTAAACCCCTTTAATTATTTTGGGCCTCTCCAGTATGTAATAAAAAGCTGTGGTAATATAGTAATGTTTTCCTTGGTGGCTTAAACACACTTCACTAATTCCTCTGGTCTAATTTACCCAGTGTATGCATGCTTATATAAGGCAAGTGAATGAAATTGTTTGGCTTTTTATTGTTCTCAACCTCTTCTCCTGATCTGTACAGAAAACACTAAGGGAGAAAAGTGTGTCTGTTAGGAATTATTAAAATGAATTCCCTTAATTTTTGGCAAAACTTTGCTTGGCTAACCCAATTTAACAAATGTTTATTGAGCTCTTGTTTAATGAAGAGCACCACAATGTGCATTGTTTTTTGTTTGTTTTTTTCTTTTTTTCTCAATGAGTTTACAATCCAGAAATGAGGGTAGGCAGGAGAAGATTATACAGGCAATAATAATACAAGGTGGAATAATAAGTACATCACATGAGATGCAAATAAATCTCAGTGGGGGTTCATCAGTTCAGTTCAGTCACTCAGTCATGTCTGACTCTTTATGAACACATGGATTGCAGCAAACCAGGCTTTCCTGTCCATCACGAGCTCCCAGAGGTTACTCAAACTCATGTCCATTGAGTCAGCGATGAAAACCAGCCATCTCATCCTTTGTCATCCCCTTCTTGTCCTGCCTTCAATCTTTCTCAGCATCAGGGTCTTTTCAAATGAGTTAGCTCTTTGCATCAGATGGCCAAAGTATTGGAGTTTCAGCTTCACCATCAGTCCTTCCAGTGAATATTCAGGACTGATTTCCTTTAGGATGGACTGGTTTTATCTCCTTGTAGTCCAAGAGAGTCTCAAGAGTCTTCTCTAACACCACAGTTCCAAAGCATCCATTCTTCGGCACTCAGCTTTCTTTATAGTCCAACTCTCACATCCATACATAACTACTGGACAGATTATAGCTTTGACTAGATGGACTTTTGTTGGCAAAGTAATGTCTCTGATTTTGAATATGCTGTCTAGGTTGGCCATAGCTTTTCTTTCAAGGAGCAAACGTCTTGTAATTTCATGGCTGCAGTCACCATCTGCAATGATTTTTCTGTCCAAGAAAATAAAGTCACTGTTTTCATTGTTTCCCCATCTATTTGCCATGAAGTGATGGGACCAGATGCCATGATCTTCGTTTTCTGAATGTTGAGTTTTAAGCCAATTTTTTCACTCTCCTCTTTAACTTTCATCAAGAGGCTTTTTAGTTCCTCTTCAGTTCGGTTCAGTTCAGTCACTTAGTTGTGTCCGACTCTTTGCGACCCCATGAACTGCAACAAGCCAGGCCTCCCTGTCCATCACCAACTCCTGGAGTTCGCTCAAACTCACGTCCATCGAGTCCGTGATGCCATCCAGCCATCTCATCCTCTGTCATCTCCTTTTCCTCCTGCCCTCAATCCCTCCCAGTATCAGAGTCTTTTCCAGTGAGTCAGCTCTTTGCATGACGTGGCCAAAGTACTGGAGTTTCAGCTTTAGCATCATTCCTTCCAAAGAAATCCCAGGGCTGATCTCCTTTAGAATGGACTGGTTGGATCTCCTTGCAGTCCATGGACTCTCAAGAGTCATCTCCAACACCACAGTTCAAAAGCATCAATTCTTCGGTGCTAAGCTTTCTTCACAGTCCAACTCTCACATCCATACATGACCACTCGTAAAACCATAACCTTGACTAGACGGACCTTTGTTGGCAAAGTAATGTCTCTGCTTTTCAATATGCTATCTAGGTTGGCCATAATCTACCTTCCAAGGAGTAAGCGTCTTTAATTTCATGGCTGCAGTCACCATCTGCAGTGATTTTGGAGCCCCCCAAAAATAAAGTCTGACACTGTTTCCACTGTTTCCCCGTCTATTTCCCATGAAGTGATGGGACCAGATGCCATGATCTTAATTTTCTGAATGTTGAGCTTTAAGCCAACTTTTTCACTCTCCTCTTGCACTTTCATCAAGAGGCTTTTTAGTTCCTCCTCACTTTCTGCCATAAGGGTGGTGTCATCTGCATATCTGAGGTTATTCTGCCATAAAGGTGGTGTCATCTGCATATCTAAGGTTATTGATATTTCTCCCAGCAATCTTGATTCCAGCTTATGCTTCATCCAGCCTGGCATTTTGCATGATGTACACTGCATATAAATTAAATAAGCAGAGTGGAAATATACAGCCTTGATGTACTCCTTTCCTGATTTGGAACCAGTCTGTTGTTCATGTCCAGTTCTAAGTGTTTCTTCCTGACCTGCATACAGATTTCTCAGGAGACAGGTCAGGTAGTCTGGGATTCCCATCTCTTTAAGGATTTTTCACAGCTTCTTGTGATCCACACAGTCAAAGGCTTTGGCGTCAGTAAAGCAGAAGAGGATGTTTTTCTGGAACTCTCTTGCTTTTTCGATGATATAATGGATGTTGGCAATTTGATCTCTGGCTCCTCTGCCTTTGATCAATGCAAAGAAATAGATGAAAATATTAGAATGGGAAAGACTAGAGATCTCTTCAAGAAAGTTGGAGATACCAAGGGAATGTTCATGCAAAAATGGGCTCATATAAAGGACAGAAATGGTATGGACATAACAGAAGCAGAAAACATTAAGAAGAAGTGGCAAGAATACACAGAAGAATTGAACAAAAAAGATCTTCACGACCTAGATAATCACGATGGTGTGATCACTTACCTAGAGCCAGACATATTGGAATGTGAAGTCAACTGGGCCTTAGAAAGCATCATTATGGACAAACCTAGTGGAGGTGATGGAATTCCAGTTGAGCTGTTTCAAATCCTAAAAGATGATGCTGTGAAAGTGCTGTTCTCAATATGCCAGCAAATTTGGAAAACAGTAGTAGCAACAGGACTGGAAAAGGTCAGTTTTCATTCCAATTTCAAAGAAAGGCAATGCCAAAAAATGTTCAAACTACTGCAGAATTGCACTCATCTGGTACACTAGCAAAGTAATGCTCAAAATTCTCCAAGCCATGCTTCAACAGTACATGAACCATGAACTTCCATATATTAAGGCTAGATTTAGAAAAGGCAGAGGAACCAGAGAGAGAGGTTATATCATGGGATGAAAAGACCTATTAAGCAGAGTTCTTGAACCAGTGATTTCACTAAAGTAAGATCATAATTTCACTTAAAAAAAAAAAAGGCAGAACAACAGGGATTTGTAGAATTAGCAAAGGAATAAAATAAGAAATGTGCATATAAAATTGGAAGAATGAATAAATATTTAGGTTTGGGCAGCATATGGTGTGTTTGGGAAAATGTTGGGATAAGTTTGCTACAGTATTGTGAGGGCCCTGTAGAGAAACCTAGAATGGGAAGTTGGTGCAGGATGTTGAACATGAGAGTTCTGTAATTGTAACTAAGTTTTAGGAGTATTAGTTTGGAACATCTGCGCAAGCAGAAGTCAAAGAGACATTCCACTGAAGTCCATATGCTCTGCTAAGACACAATTGAAGTAGAAAAGGAAAAGCGGGAGTGAGGTTTTGGCCAGGTGAGAGGAATAAATTACTTCAATGCAGGAAAAGTCATGAAAGTAGAAAGTGAAGACATCATCAACAGATTGGTTGAGATAGAAGAAGAGAACAAAATGTGAAATATCATTTTAAGATTTCCTAAATCCAAATGACAATACAAGGCAGTAAAACCAAGAAAAATTACATCGAGGAAAAAAATCAGATTGGGGTCAAGATAGATGGAATAATGGAAATTGTTTTGGGAATGATGAATTTGAGGTATTTTTGGACAAATAGGTGTAATATGCAGAGAACTGAAAAGGAAGATCTGGGACTTGCAGAAGAGATTTATTAAGCTTTGGCAGTCATTTCCAGTGAAATGTTGAAGAAAGCATGCAAGTCCATTAAGGATGGGATAGTAACCAATGGAGAAGAGATGACCCATGTTAATGGAAATGCTTATGTTGTGGGTCTTGAAAGAATAGAGCAATGAGGGCAGACAGAGGAATAAGTGAGAAGGGTGGAAAGTCTTCAGAATGGTTGTCATAATTATTGCTGATTTCCAGTTCACAGTTATTGCATGTACCATATAAACAAGCACACTCAAGTTTCTGTTTTGAGGGGATTCTTATCTAGCATATAAATTTCTTTCTCATTTCACAACATAAAGTCTTAAAGGTAACATTCTGTTGACTACTTTTTAATCTTTAATTTGGAGCAAGAAATCTTTTCAAACTCACCTTTTTCCCCTGGCTTCCTTTATAAAATTCTTATATGTGCCACCTAAAGAACATAATACCAGTGTCTAATCAGGTAAAATGGATGAATTAGAAAATGTAGAAAGAAAAGGGTGCATGGTTTCCAAATAAACACAGATGGATTTATTTACTGATTATGAAGAAAATAAAATATTAAGAATGACTAAGAGAAAATATTAGATGAAAGATATGAATGATGGCAGGTTTAGTAAGAAGCTTGAGAAAAGCAATTGGGTTTACAGTTTAGGAGATCATTTGTTATTCACCCTTAAGAGACCAGTTTCAAAGGAGTACAACTGAGAGTAAAATTTTCAGATGAAGATTGTTGATTGATCAGTATAGAAGCTCACTAAAAGTAGTAGAATGAGGTGGAAGATTTCCTTGTGATGGTAAAAATCTGCATGATTTAAAATGAGCTGGTAGAAGGTACAGGAAAAATGATGGATAAAGCAAGATTTATAAAAAGTAAGAATAAGCTAGATTAGGAAGTTGAGGATTACTAGTTTGCTTTGGATACATTCTGTTCTTTTCTGAGAACACTGAAGATGGAAAATGGTGCCTGAAAGAATATTTTGAAGTTGGAGGAGATAAGCTGGAAAATTTTGCATATATGTAGCCACTCAACCCTAACTTACCTAGAAAGTACTAGCTTAGTGACAGACAGTTTAGAAGGAGATGTTGAGGAGGGCTCTTTAAATGATTTATTAGTGAATCTCCTCATCAACGGAGAAGGCAATGGCAACCCACTCCAGCACTCTTGCCTGAAAAATCCATGGACGGAGGAGCCTGGTAGGCTGAAGTCCATGGGGTCACTAAGAGTCGGACATGACTGAGCAACTTCACTTTCACTTTTCACTTTCATGCATTGGAGAAGGCAATGGCAACCCATTCCAGTATTCTTGCCTGGAGAATCCCAGGGACAGGGGAGCCTGGTGGGCTACCGTATATGGGGTCGCACAGAGTCGGACACGGCTGAAGTGACTTAGCAGCAGCAGCAGCAGCAGCTCCTCGTCAAAATAGCTACTTCATAAATATGTTGTTAAGTTGCTAAGTTGTGTCAGACTCTTTTGCAATCCCATGGACTGTATCCATTAGGCTCCTCTGTCTATGGGATTTCCCCGGGAGAAATACTGGAGTGAGTTGCCATTTCCTTCTCTAGGGGATCTTCCTGATCCAGGAATCAAACCGACTTCTCCTACATTGGCAGGCAGATTTTTTACTGCTGAATCACCAGGGAAGCCCATAAATATGTAGTGATCGACAAATTTGGATTTTGGAAACTTAGGAGAAAGAAAACAATCGAGTAAATTAATATCCAAGGTGTTATCTTCTAAGGTCCTTTGTATGCATGTGATAAATGTTGAATGTAATATACAGAAAGTGATGTACTGAAAAATAAGGATGTGGGTGTTTTTCTCTAATTTAATGAAATATTTTCCACTGTAACAAGAGTATCTACAAATACATAAACTGGTCAAAATATTAATTTGTGTTCGTGAGTGTATTTGCTCCAAATTCTAATTAAAACTTTATATAAAATTAACTTTGAGGCTTTAAATGCTAGCAGTCATTTAACAAGCACAGACTCAAGATGGAATTATAGTTTCCCCTTGTGATTTTATGGTGCTGACCTTTGTAATCAATTAATTCCTGCAATTTATAAAATGAGAGCAAAGATTATAAGACCTAGTAGATAGGGCTAGATGATGTATAATATTTTCATTCTGACCTTCATAGACATTAATGTCTAGGTCATGGTGGTTGAGTCTTGTGTGTTACAACACGAAGGATAACAAGGGCTTATGTGATGTGGGGAGGATTTCTTTTCTTTTCATTGTTGTCTTTTAGTCATTAAGCCATGTCCAGCTCTTTTGAGACCCCATGGACTGTAGCCGACCAGGCTCCTCTGTCCGTGGAATTCTCCAGATAAGAGTACTGGAGTAGGTTGCCATTTCCTCCTCCAAGGGAATCTTCACAGGCCAGGGATCAAACCCGAGTCTCCTGCATTGTGGGCATATTCTTTACCATCTGAGCCACCAGGGAAGCCCTTTTCCTTTCATATGTTCAGTCAAATTTGTGAACTCTTATGACTCTTTCAATAAGCTGTTGGATACACTGTTGGAATGAATAAGTGATAACTGTTTATAGCACATATATAAGGTAAATCCATATAGCAGAACTTCAAATGAGGCCCTTCTCTCAAATTAGGCTTTTAAGAAAAATTATAGACAGATATGAAGAAATGGATATTGCATTAGGAGTGAAATCCATTTCTAATATTGCTGTTTGATATTTCTAGTTCTGAATATAAAATCTACATACAATTTCCTCTTATTTGTTTATATTTATATATATACACAGATAATGTATGTATTTACATATACAACATATATGTTTGTACACACTATTTTAGACATTCTAAAATAAGCATGACTTAATCTTTAACTTAAAAGGTTTAAACTATCATGGAGATCAAAGTTTTTTAAAATCAAAAGACTTAATAGGTAGCACCAAAGTGAGCAAAACCTCTTTAAAGTGTGTGTTAAATTTAGCAGATAATAATTTAAAAATGCCTGGCATTCATTCCTTCCGTCCTCTGTCATACAGACAGCAGATCTGAACTTAAATCATCATTCTGTTCATGTTTGTCACAACTTGGCAAAATATCCATGAGGCTTGCCTGACAGGAAAATCCTTATTTCTCTGCCACATGAATACCGTCTGTGTCTTTATCGACTGTTTTCAAAAATATAACAGTACTCTATATATACATACACATTTATTAAATCAAAAGGATTTTGTGCATTATGCACAAAATGCATAATATCCAAACCTCTTATAATGAAAATTCACCACACTTAGAAAGCTTTTGTTAAATCTATAGTTTTTTTTTTTTTTCCCAATACAGTAATCACTTATAAAAAGCATCAGTTCTGAAATGTTAGCTTCATGATGGGCTTATTTCTGGAAAAGAACAAAGAATTCATCCTAGGACTCCTAGATCCTGGTGATTCTGCTTATTATGCCACAGGAATGGTAAATCTAAGTGTTGTTGGGTTTATGTTTAGAAATACAAAGTAACGCTGCCATAGAGTTACTCCATATTTTAAACTCACTAAAAGAAAGTTAAGTCTTCTGGATTAAATATTTTAAATATAGGTATTCTTAATATTAGAGAAGAAAGTGCTTTTGAAGAGTCTCTTGTTCCCAATTTGGGCTAACAGCAAGTAGATTACCATAAGTCTTATACTTTTTAAAGTGCTTTTTTTTTTTAGAGTTACCTAGATAATAGTTCTAAACTTGTACTTTCTTTTATGATAAAAATAAAAGCCTGGTACATTTTAGGAAATCATCTGTTTTCTTGAATTTTTATTGGTTGAGGAAAGTTGCATCCATACCAAGTATAAAATAGATTAAATTTTATTTATATTTTACTGCATTATGTCAATAAGAAGAGGAACATGGAGAGTTCTACATGCTTAGTACAGTTAAAGCTATTTCTTAGAAACTATCTTTTTTCTTTAAGAAGTTACCTTTTGGAAGAAGACTAATGCCTTTCATCTCGTTCAGGAAAATATGATTAAGTGGAACAGGTACTTAACTTAATTTTGAAAGGCATGTGCCTGCCTTTTGGATCTTATTTCACACTTCTCTATGTAGTGCCATCTCTAGATTTATGTTTTCTTTTTTTGCCATCATTGCTTTTATCCTGAGCCTATATTATGTAGGCTCATGGGGACTCCCTAACAGCCAATGCAACTTTTGGATAATTTCTCTATTTTTCATCAGCTATTTTTAGGGGAGATAATTTGTGAATATATCTTTAAGTTCAGAAGACAACCTGAGATTTTAGAACTAAACCTAATGAATATAACTGAAAAAAGACGTTTATTTTTAGCAATGAGTATATTGCCTCCCTGTATAATTTTAGATTGTGAAAGTCAGTCCTCAGGTGGAAGTTCATTATTTGCCACAACATACACACACACACACACACACACGCACACACGCACACACTAGCTGTGAATCAACAACAGGAGTGTGTTTGACATAATGCAGATGAGGCGCTTCAGACCGGCAAGAACTGTGCTTGAAACAGAGCAAAGAATTGTGAACTAAATGTATGCTCTCACCTGGACCACATTAAATTCAGTCACATGAGTGAAGTGAAGTCATTCAGTCATGTCCAACTCTTTGCGACCCCATGGACTGTAGCCTACCAGACTCCTCCATCCATGGGATTTTCCAAGCAAGAATACTGGAGTGTTGCCATTTCTTCCTCCAGAGGATCCTCCCAACCCAGGGATCGAACTCAGGTCTCTTGCATTGCAAGCAGATGCTTTACCGTCTGAGCCACCAGGGAAGCCTGGTGCTCTCACCTGGACCACATGAAATTCAAAGTCAAGTGTTGATTAAATATATAAAAACAAGCTGAAAAAAAGGAAGGAGAAGGGTGTTGATGAAGAATCAAAAAACCAAGTGTGGGAGTCTGATCTTGTCTAGAATGTGTATAAAGAGGAGGTGGGTAAGTCTCAAAACACTCAGATTTGATTTAATAGCTGAAAGATGTGTGTGAGTTAACTAGGTAAAGGAAAATTGGAGAGGAAGGTGGGGAGACCAATTAAGAGGTTAGAGTGGGAATAGAGTTAAATTGAGAACCAGACAACCCAAGATACATTCATGAATCAGAAAGTCTTATTCAACAATTATACTTAGGTAGTGTGTGAAGGGGGCGGCAGAGGATGAGGTGGTTAGATAGCATCACTGACTTAATAGACATGAATCTGACCAAACTTTGGGAGATAGTGAAGGACAGAGGAGCCTGGCAGGCTACAGTCCATAGGGCTGCAAAGAGTCAGACATGACTTAGTGACTGAACAACAATGGCATGTGAAAAGAAGATGCAAAGTTTCTCCAGGATCTTTGGTTTTTGTTGCTGAGAGTCAGTTAGGACAAACATCAGAAACTTTACTTTTAGGTTGTCCATTTTATTGGCATATAGTTGCTTGTTGTCATCTCTTATGATTCTTTTTGTTTCTGTGGTATCAGTTATAACTTATTTTTCCTTTCTAATTTTATTGATTTGAATCCTCTCACTTTTTTATCCTGATGAGTCTGCTAAAGGTTTTTCAATTGTGTTCATCTTACTGAAGAGCCACCTTTTAGTTTCATTGATCTTTACTGTTGTTTTCTTTGTCTCTATTTCATTTTTTTTGCTCTTATCATTATGATTTCTTTCCTTCCACTAACTTTGAGTTTTGTTTATTCTTCTTATACTAGTTGCTTTAGGTATAAGGATAGGTTGTTTATTTGAGATTTTTCTTGTTTCTTGAGATAAGATTGCATTGCTATAAATTTCCTTCTTAGAACTGCTTTTGCTATATCCCATAGGTTTTGGATTGTCATATTTTCATTGTCCTTTAAATTTTACTTTTAGACAAATTACCCACAAGGTGCCTTTGAGGCATTCATGTGAAGCAGCACATTAGACAGTAGAGATCTGAAACTGACTCTCAGATACAATATTGATCCAGGGTAGAGATACGACATTGGAAGTCATTGGTTTATTGTTGATAATAAGTTGAAGTTGTAACATAAATGAGATTACCTAAAATGGATATATAGCCAAGTACTCTTGAAAATGCTTTCTTCCAGAAAATTTCTGTTGAGCTTTGTGGCCATAAGTTTAATGATTTATATGATTGCATCAGGAAGACTTAAAACAAAATGAAATTTTTTGAGTGTTTCCACATGGATCCAAGAAAATGAAATACAAATGCTTAAGTTCAAAATCAAAGCAATTATACCAGAAGGGAAGAGTATTATAAAATATTTGGAACTTTCCTTTATTCAATATCGTTCTCATTGAACTGTAATGGTCATAGAAACAAATAAGTTTTGTAAAATGTTAAAAACATGTATCAAGGTAGTTAGTGGTGAAGGTACGGGGGTTGGGGCATTCCAAGCAGAAGAAGTGTGAGCAAAGTCATAAAAGATGAAATAGCCTAGCTCGTTCAGAGAACTGTATCAAAATCAGTTCTATATGTGGTGAATCTGTAGCTGAATTCAAGATGGGTTAGGAATATAGTAGGTACAGAACAAACCAGCACTCATAATTCAAATTGTGAAGCTTCATATGATATAATGAGGAGTTTGGATGTTGGCGATGGAGATTTGCCATTTTAGAAAGATTCTCTGACTTGGAATATGGAGGATAAATCAAAAATGAACCCAACTGAATCACATTTTATTCATCAGACTCTCTTAGTGGTTTGAGGGAAAGTAATAAAAAATAAATGTTGTGTTAGATCTGGAAATGAAGAGACACATCAGAGTTATAGAAGCTTTTAGTTTACTAGGAACTAAACTTTTCCAGTGTGCCGAGCTAAGAAAACTAATGCTAGTCTTTTTTTTTTTTTTTAATTATTATTATTATTTTTTTTTACTTTACAACATTGTATTGGTTTTGCCATACATAAACATGCATCCGCCATGGGTGTACACATGTTCCCCATCCTGAACCCCCCTCCCAACTCCCTCCCCATACCATCCCTCTGGGTCATCCCAGTGCACCAGCCCCAAGATTCCTGTATCCTGCATTGAACCTGGACTGGCAATTCATTTCTTAGATGATATTATACATGTTTTAATGCCATTCTCCCAAGTCATCCCCCGCCTCCCTCTCCCACAGAGTCCAAAAGACTGTTCTATACATCTGTGTCTCTTTTGCTGTCTCACATACAGGGTTGTTGTTACCATCTTTCCAAATTCCATATATATGTGTTAGTATGCTGTATTGGTGTTTTCCTTTCTGGCTTACTTCACTCTGTATAATAGGCTCCAGTTTCATCCACCTCATTAGAACTGATTCAAATGAATTCTTTTTAATGGCTGAGTAATACTCCATTGTGTATATGTACAACAGCTTTCTTATCCATTCATCTGCTGATGGACATCTAGGTTGCTTCCATGTCCTGGCTATTATAAACAGTGCTGCGATGGACATTGGGGTACACGTGTCTCTTTCAATTCTGGTTTCCTCAGTATGTATGCCTGCTAGCCTTAGTGTACATTAGCAGAAAGACCCTGCCGTGTGACCAGTGATAATGATTCCCATTACCTCCCCCTCCTCTGGTCACATCAGTCTTTTTTCCTGTGTAAAATCATTGACATTAAGGAACAATGTACAATGACTAGTAAAAAATACAGTGAGGAAAGAGTGACCCAAATGTTACCCATTCTGGAAACTGAGTTATGTAAAAAACTGTTAAATGGTAACATTAACCAGTGCCATAAAAAATAGAAGTGTTGCATAATGAAAATCAAGTATAAATGGTTTATTGAATAGGCCTGATTCAGTGCAAGTAGAAAAGCCTTTAGCCCGTCCTATGTTTCTCCTTCAAACCCAGTCATTGTCCTTATGAGCCGTGCTGATCCAATGAAATCTCAGTTAGGCCCCTTAGTTTTGTTTTTGTTTTTGTTTTTGTTTTTGTTTTGGCAAGACAAATCTCAGTTTAGTATTTAAGAGATACTGTTCAGTATGTAAAAAATTTAATGTTCTCATCCAGTTTTAGCTTTTTCTAGGCTGGAAATTTCCCAGGTGGCACAATGGTAAAGAATCCACCTGCCGATGCAGGAGACAAAAAAATGTGGGTTCAGTCCTCAGGCCAGGGAAAATTTCCTAGAGGAGGAAATGGCAAACTGCTCCAATATTCTTGCCTCAAAAATCCCATGGATTGAGGAGCCTGGTGGGCAACAGTCCATGGGATAGCAGAGAGTCAGATAGAACTGAGCACACGTGTGTGCACAGCTGGGAACTCAATGGGGCAAGAATCTTCTTGGGGGGCTTCTCCTGTGTCCACCTCCTCCTTATCTGAAACTGGCTGATCGTGGCCCCTCAGAGCTGAGGAGGCTCCAGGAGAAGGAGGTCCTGACTGACTGGCCCAGGAATAGTCTGTGGTTGGGTTGCTCTGATGGCAGATACAGATGGGGCTTTTGTGGTTCTCCTAAGGCCTTGAGCAGAAGCTCCTTGATGCCTCAAGCCCCGGTCTGGCCACTCTGCCCTGAATTCTGGGTGTCCAAGTGCCACCATCTGTCAAGATTCCCTGTCTCCTCAGGCCTGCAGCCCTTCTGAGTCTGAACTTAAAATGGCCATACATTTTATTCTGTAGAGTCTATATCTTGTTCCCAGAAAATAAGTCGCTCTGTCTTAGTATCAGTGTGAGTGTAACCTGTTCTTATCTCAACATTCTTTCTCTTTGCTTTGCTGTTTTGTGTGTGTGTGTGTGTATGTGTGTGATGTTTTGGGCTTTAGCCAAAAACAGCCCCTGAGTCTGAGTCCAGCTCTCTAGGTTGTTTATCTGCGCCCTTCTTACAGAGTTGGAAGTGATGAGGGAAGCATCCTTACATCTCTACAGAGATGAGAGAGATCCTTACAGCTCCGTGCCTTCCACCTGCTCCTCCACCACTTTTTATTTAGCCTGCAGACGGCTCATGAACCAGGGCTAACAAAATCTCTTACTGTTTTAGCAACCCAGACGATCCCTGATGTAGAACTTGCTTTATGAAGTGGCGATGTGCAAGGAAAGAGCAAATTAGCCAAGATGACGTAGTCAGGCCCTCTTGCCCTACAGCCTCTCGCTCTTGCCTCACATTTTGTAAATAATGTTCATGTAATAAGTCAAGTCATTTATAACACTGTACATGTGCATCATGAAGTACTCACTTGGTCACAAGCTACTTTGTGCTATAGGGATATGTGAGCTCCACATAAGGCTGCATTTTACTGCTGCATCATGGCTGTGTCTTATGGGTCAGCCACAAGAGGGGAGAATATAGGGTGTCTGTTGTTATGGCTACAGTCAGCAGGAGAGAAGCTGTGTCATGGCTGCTGTGCAGGCCAGGAGAGAATAAACGTATCTGCAGTTCCTACGGCTCCTCTAGCCTCCTACTAACATCTTAGCTCATGCCTTGCTTACCCTGGGTTCAGCAAACACTGCAAACAGCAAGACAATTGGTGTCATGAGCAGGATTGGAGATGCAAGGTGTTTTACATCTCTGTAATGTTTTAAGACTTTGGGACCTCAAGAAAAATAAAGAATCCCGATAGTATAGCCAGTGCGTGCTCAGTTGCTTCAGTCATATTTGACTCTGTGCAACTCTATGGAATGTAGCCTGCTAGGCTTCTCTTTCCATGGGATTCTCCAGGCAAGACTACTGGAGTGGGTTGCCATTCATAAAATAATTAGACATTACAGGAGTCAGATTTCAAGTTGCCTTTCTAACAGGTAGATTTATTTTGTTTTTTCGTTAAAAGAATAAATTGCGTTAGGGAGTTCTGAGTTCTTTTTCACTGGACATGGTTAGAGAAAGTTTCAGGAATGACCTATTAGTCAGTGCAATTGCCCAGAGCTGCACAATTAGAAGGATCTGTGCTTGTTTGAATGCTCTGATGTCACCTTCTTGAAATTACTCATAATTTCTTAATAAGAGGCCCTGCATTTTCATTTTTAACTGGGCCCCACTAATTATGTAGCCAGACCCGATTAATATTGTTGTACTATGTGGGTTGGGAGACTAGAATCCAGATGATTGAGAAAACTCTGCCCTTAAATCTTATTAACCTAAAAACAATGTTAAATGGCCTCCCAGGGCCATTGTTATATGTGTGTGTTTGCAAACTATTTAATATGCTTTATATTATGATATAAAAATTAAGATGGAGCTACTTTTTCATTGATTCTGTAAGATTTCTTGTTTTATTTTTACTAGTAACTTTTTGATGCAATATTATGTGCTTAAAATGTGCTATGTGCAATATTCATGGATTACTATGAGCATTTGGTTTGCTTAAACTCTGCAAAATTGAGAGGGCACAATTACATGTAGCAAAATAATCTCTAAAAGTCATTGATACATTTCTAAATAATGATTTTGTATTCTGTTAATGTAAGCATCCTTATTGCTAGCAGAATTCTGATGCTTTTTCCCCATTTAATGGGATTCAGTTGTAAATGACTTTTATTTTTATTCATTTTTTTTTTTTTTTTGGAAGGGAAACATCTGGGAACAGATTTTACGAATACCCTTCATCTTGGAAATAATTAATGCGGTTCCCTTCATTATCTCAGTAAGTCCTAAAAGAATATTTAAAATAAATAATTTTGTTATTAGTCATGAGTAAAATCTTTAAATCTAAATAGCAATAAATAATATATTAGCTCAGATGAATGAATTTAGGCTTTTATAATGTATTAAATCATGGTATTAGAAAATAAATAGCAAAGTCAGTTATAACTGGGTTGTGAAATTAAGTGAACATTAATGAGATTTAGTTCAATAGCAAAATGAAATGCATTTTAGGAATATATCCTCTAGAGGTACCATTTAAACGTGTTAATTTTATCTAAATAGATTAGAAATGAATCACTCCACTTCTTGTGTATATTGTAGAGTTTTAAAAATGAAAAGCCAAGTATTTATAAAAGTTTCTCACGCTGAGAATATGTTTATCTTTAGTTTAAGCCACAGGATTTATTAAATCCAGTTCTCTGTTTGCTAAATATGTTGCTAACAACCAAGACAATCAGCAGTTTGCTTCTTTATTAAAGTCTGTGGAGGACCAGTTCCATGGTGATCATGTTCAGCTACAGAATATGCAACCAGCACTTTCCCGTTGCAAAACTGGATCTTAATCTATAAAGCTTTAGTAATGTCTGTTGGGAATGTGCTTTCTAACACTTTTTATTTTGAATTTTATTTGGAAAATCATGACTATAAGTCAGTATGATCTGAAGCTGTTGCTCACTCTGACAATTATTTTAATTTGAGTGATTTATCTAGAGGAACAACTGGCTCTAGATTGAATGATAGGTTAATTAAATATAATTCCAATGGAATACAGTTCCCCAGTGTCACATAAATGTTTGAATCTGAGAGAGTAAGTGGTAATGTTATAGAAAAGTTAAGCACTATCTCCTTACACCTATTTTTACCTCCAGTTCCAGAAAAGAAAAAGATGATATCTATTATAACAGTCATACCAAAAGATTTAGTGATGGAATTAGCACAGTTATAGTTGATATCCCATGAGAGCTGATTATTTTCTTTCTGCTTCTATAATAACTTTGCAAAGAATTTTTCCTTAAGACTTAGACAAGAATGAAAAGATCCTGTCTGCCCCTTCATTTCAATAATCATATGAGTTTAGAGTATTTGCCACATGTTTTATATCATTATATTGTCCTTAATACGTTATTTTTGTTTTGCTTTTCTTCTCAATCATGTGGATTTCTTGCTTGGAGATAAAAATTTAGTTTTGATTTGTCTTCCAGATATTCTGGCCTTCCTTAAGAAATCTATTTGTCCCAGTTTTTCTAAACTGTTGGCTTGCCAAACATGCCTTGGAAAATATGATTGTAAGTATAAAATACAAGTGCAAAAACAAAAGTATTTTTCAATGCTCCATTACCTTCTTACCTCACTAAAGTGATGTGTTGCATACATGTCTAAGCTAATAGACCCTATGTCTGTTTATATCCTAATGAGAATGAAAAGTGGTGAAACGCCTTTATTGTCAAGTCCCTTCTTTTATAAGGCCCTATGAAATAGTAAACAAAAAAAATTCAAATAGTCTAAAGATCACCAAACCAAAGCTGACTGCTGTTTGGATGGTCAAACTTATTACCAGTCTTCTGCAGACAGATAGCGTTTCCTTCTAAAGCAATTTCATTATGTATAACAGGACCCCTAGGTTTAAGGCTTCAGGAGGTAATGTTGTCATACTGTAGGTAGTCTCACATTCCATAAAAATCTGTGGAGTTTTCTAAGGCACTTTATTGGAGCCGGAAGGTCCTCATGTAAAGTCAGCTTTTTAGGTTGGGTTCTGTTGGGAATAGGGAGGCAGAAGGGGAAGCAGGAAGGAAGAGATGCAGAACTCAGAGATGTGCCACCATTGCATTTTGCCTAAGGCCAACTCTGTTTGAAAGGACTGATTTATGACTAGGACCAAAATATAATAGGCTTGGATACTTACTAGTGAGCTGACGTTTGCTATTTGCTATTCAGTCATTTATTCTACCCTGGTGGCTCAGATGGTAAAGAAGTTCCCTGCAGTGCAGGGGACCTGGGTTCTTTCCCTGGATCAGGAAGATCCCCTGGAGAAGGGAATGGCAGCTGACTCTAGCATTCTCGTCTGGAGAATTCCATGGACAGAGGAGCCTGGCTGCAGTCCATGGGGTTGCAAAGAGTCAGACATCACTGAGAGACTAACACTTTCACACTTTCACTTCTTCCATTTGTTCTACAAGTATTAATATGAGTCTACTCTCAGCTAAGCACTCTGATAAAATAAGCAAGTGATTTAACACCTTTGCTAATGTCTTCCTTTTGAAAGAGAATAAAACTACCAACATAGAAGCTTGCTGTGAGAATTAAGTTACATTATATATACATTCATATATATGTAAAAATCTTGTATCTAGCAAAAACATAGTAAGAGCTCAATATTATTAATTTGATCACACCGAAATTAAGTGTGCTTGGAGGCAAACTTGTTTTTCTTTTAAATAGCTTTTTAACAGAAAGTATGGCAATAGTTTTGGCCAAAAGCTATTTGGATAGCATTTGAGTCTTTACAACCAGGTGAATGTTTCTAATCAGCTCTCAATATATTAAGTAACCACTGGAGTCTCATGCAAGTTCACAGCTAATAAGGGGAGCAGTGTATGTCCTGTGGATGGTTTGCAAAAACATCCTGCTCTCTTAGCCATCCAAAAAAATATTGTTTCACTAACTATAATGGCGGAGCCTGGTGGGCTGCTGTATATGGGGTCGCACAGAGTCAAACACGACTGAAGCAACTTAGCAGCAGCAGCAGCAGACTGCCTAAATTGTTAATGAAAAAAAAAAAAATTCCTCCAGTACTCTTTGCTAATTTCTGTTTATTAGTTGCTGGAAAAAGTAACCTAACCAAGAAAGGAATCATTAGTCAATCATTAAGAGTAAAAGTAGTGCTTTGCATTATTAATTTAGGATTCATTTTCCATCATAATTCTATATTTTACTTCTTTTCTTCCTGATTGGTAAATTTTAATTTGTTTTTCTGTTCATTAACACCTCTGTTAGAAGAAAGTAAAGAATGCAAGGTGAAGTCTTAATCAACTTAGTTTTTTTTGTTTTCATAACAAAAGTTCTGGTTAAATGTGTGATAGAAAAGGATAAAATAACGGCTCATTGAGGTTTTATTTTATACTGAAAGTGAAAGTGGCTCAGTCGTGTCTGACTTTTTGTGACCACATGGACTGTAGCCCAGTAGGCTCCTTTGCCCATGGAATTCTCCAGGCAAGAATACTGGAGTGGGTAGCCGTTCCCTTCTCCAGGGGAACTTCCCAACCCAGGAATTGAACCAGGGTCTCCTGCATTGCAGGTAGATTCTTTACCAGCTGAGCTACCTATTTATCTCATGTAGTACAGCTATTCAGACTGTTAAAAAATTATTATGAAAATTTATAAAACAGAAGACTATAAAGTAAAACATTATGCAAAACTGCAAATCTTCCACACAGGCTAGACACTAGAAATAATTTATATCCTTCTAATATTTTCTATGAAAGCACACACACAAAATGTATGTTTAATTTTATGATTTGAATGTTTGTCAAATACGAGTTCATATGTCAATAAATATTTATGTTCAAACCATCTTTAATGGATGCACGTAAGTCTGCTATCTAATTTTGATCAATTTATTCAACCATTTTCTATTTCATTTTTAGTTATTTTAATAGGAATGAACATTCATTATTTATATTATAATTTTGCAATAAAGATTATACAAAATATTGATACAAATAAATATACAAAATAATATAATATATTATACATCATACAATATATATTACACAATAAATATGTTATTCATATTTATATTTTATACAATAAATAATATACAAAATATTATATTATAGGAAATATTATAATTTTGTAATGAAGATGAGCATATATAAATATTCAACTTCCATCTCATAATTTTCATGTGGTTAACTTTTAAAAATTATGTTATGGGATAAATACTAATTAAATGGTGAATGCATGAACTGGAAAGGGCATACTTGTGAATTTTGACCTGTATTACCAAATTACTTTCAAGATATTTATAACAAATTACTTGAGCAATATTACATATGTGTGCTCATTTTTTGCCTCTTAAATAACAGTAGGTATTATTATTTTTTAATGTTTTTCAATTGCAAAGTAAACGTATCTTGAATTCACATTTCTCTTAATATGAATGAAATTTATCTAAACATGTTCATTGGCTATGTAACTTTTTATTTTTATGATAAACTGCCTGGCATAATGCATGTTACTTTTTGTGACTTAGAGAATGAGATATGGTTGTAGTTTGATCCAGCTATTACTTTCCCCCCAGTTGAACATATTATTTTCTGATCTTTTAAAATTAGAAATTTCCATTAGACAGCATTGTGTTCAGAGAGGGCTTTTGGAGAGTCTTTGAACATCTCTTTGTACAGCGAGTAAACTAAAATTTAGTGCTTTTGTGGTGTCCCACAGTATTAATATTTTCTTGGCAATATGAATGTTACAGTGAGGTTTAATTAGACTTAGGAAAAACCAAAAATATGCTGCTATATGCATTTAAAGTATGTGTGTTGAATATGAATAAGACAGTTAAAATGTAATACATAGTAACAAATGTAACAAAACTCATGATTACTGAGTATCTATCAGAATTTAAAATATGCTTTTTCTGTATTATTTCAGAATGATCTACACAGAGCCATTCAGCGTACACAGTCTGCAATGTTTAATCAAGTTTTGATTTTAATATCTACATTACTTTGCCTTATCTTCACCTGGTAAGACTGTACATCAGCATTTTTATTATGTTTTATTTTAATTATAATACTAAAAAACAGTATTATAAACCATTTAAACTAAGAGCTGGCAATAAAGATGAATAGATAAATATTTACTATAAAACATAATGAGTCACCTACAGAAACAAAAATAAAATCTTTACTTCAGTTTTACAGAAAAAAAATCAAGAAAGGACATCGATTATTCGGAATTGATATTTACTGTAACTCTGAGGTTTCCCAAATGCTGTAAACAACCAGATCACAAGAATTTGTATTTCATGCCATAGTTGTCAAACAAGAGTTTTTCCTTCAAACTGCTGACATGGAGATGCCCTTATCTGTCTGTAATCTTCAAAGCAGAACCGCTGTTGAGAACATTGTCACTGCCCATCACTCTCTGCCTACATCTTCTCCCCTGATGTCTAACATGCAGCCAGGCAGAAAGCAAGCGCAGACCTGACAGTGTGAGGCAACTGGTACTTTGCCTTGTTATAGAAAACAGCTATTTCTTCCTGTGGAAAGTCCCACTTTGCCAATTACACGGTAATCCAATGAGAAATGATACACTTCCTATATGGATCCATGAAGATCCTAACTAAAGAAAAAAAAAAAAGGAATGTGAGAATCAGAAAATGAGGTTGAGTGATATATCTGTTTTTCAACTCCATTATGTATAATTGTGCTCTGACCTGAATTTGACCTACTGACAAAGAGAAATTAGGAAGTCCTAAAGTAGGAAGAATGCCCTCATCACTAGCATTATACAATTTTTAGATATAAATATAGCTACAGATATATGTATGTAAATATAGTTTTAGATACAGAAATATAATGTATGCTTAAGTAGTATGTAATTAATATCTCTATTAAATGGATTTAAAATGTTTTATTGCTTACTTTTATATTTAAAAAGTAAACATTTTAGGCTATTCTGCATTGTTAAATATAAAATATCCCTCTAAAATGGACACAATACCATCTTATCTTTTTTTTTATTCTGAACAGATTACTTTTATTATTCACCTAGTAAATAACTGCATAAATTTATTCACCTAGTAAACAACTGCATAAATACTGATAGCAGTGCCTTCTCAAGTCACAAAAGTGTTCTTAATTTTAAGATAATTGCATTTTTAAAATAATTTAGGAGCTTTCCTTTTATTGGACTTAAGAAAAAGTACTTACTGATTCTCAATTGCTGGAAAATGACCAAGAGTAAAATGAATGAGTTATAAATGTTATACATAGTCTGTTAAAGTAAATTTGGTAAAGGAGTAACTGAAATTTTAATGCTAAAATAAGTACAGATGATTTGGACTATGCTCATCACAGTGAACTATCTACAGTAGGGCTCTTACTTTCTGCCTCTACATCTATTTCTTGAGCACTTTTTATTTTTGAAGAAAGTGACTACACAAATTTTGCCACTTTCCTGTGCCAAGGAGTGCAACAGTACTTGATAAAGGGTTTTCATGATCTATGTGAAATTTCCATTATGCAACTTGTTAATCTTTTAAATCATTTATGTTTCACTTTTTGTTGTATTTATAGTTACCTTTTTTGTTGTGTGTACATATTGTTAAATTTCAGACACTTGAGTGGTAGTTTTTCCAAATATAGTCTATAGTTAAAGCTGACACCAATAAGTGGATTTGAATCTGTCTTTCAGTGTGGAATTTTTGTATAGAGTTATGTCTAACTCTAACATAATTTTAATAAAATGTTATTGTTTTTAATCACATGCACATCAATACAATTAGATTAATCTGTTTTAAATTATAATATCTGGGATAGAGAAATTGATGTTTGATTTATTTGTGTATTGTCTAGCTTTACAAGCAAATGTCTTCATAAACCATGATCATCATAGTAAGGTAGAATAAGTATTATTTGAATTCACCATAGGTGATGGGGTTACTTACAAGAAAAAATATAAAAAATGTTGCATTAGTCATGATACATCATCAGGCTATTTTACCACAGTTATGCCACACATATTATAAAATAGAAGTACACACAAAGATGCAAGAACTTACACAAAAAGAAATATCTATGAAGTCTGTCCAAGATTGTCACATCAGCTTAATACCCTAGAGATAAAGTTTCCATATATCTTGTTTTCTGTCATACTAAAAACAGTTTCCATGGTTCAGTATGGCTTTTTTGGTCTTGCCATTACATCCTAACTCCAACCTTTTCTCTTAGGAGGAAAGGATATAAGGAACTACAAGAAATTACATGCATAATTTAAGATAGAATTTGGTCATATACCTACATATAGCTGCAGGAGATCTGCAAAAATGTAGCCTAACTGGGCAGTATACCCAGTTGAATATTATACCATGAAAAAGAAAATGGGATATTGTGGAACAACAAGCAATGATGAGTCATAAAATTCTACTTGTATATTGTTTGTTTAAAACTCAGGACTATACTAATTGGGAGGTCTTGGACAGCTTATTTATTTAGTCTTGTTTTCCACATCATTAAATGAAAATAATACTAATCACCTTATAAGATTTTTGTTTTTTGTTTTTTTAAATGAAGGTTGAATTGGGTGTGTTTATAAAATGTCTGTGAGGGCATGGTAAATTGTGATAACATTGCAAAAATTTTAATTTCAGTTTTTCTCTTTATACAAAAAGATTTAATTATGTGAACTCAAAAATGAGATTTACTTTAAAATGTCTAAACATAGTAATTTATTAATAATACTGTAAAACTGAATCAGGATACCTAAAAATGATTCTAGGCAACAGACAGAGAGAACTGGCTACTTTTTTTCTTCCAGTTTTATTGAGAAATAATTTATATACAGGTAACATGTACAGAATAACATTTGCTTATATACAACAGGAAATAATTGCCATGGTAAGTTTAGTGAATGTCTATCACCTTTTATAAATACCAAATCAAATAAAAAATGTCCTTGTGATAACTCAGAATTTATTCACTTAACAATTTTCCTGTATAACAGAGCAGTGTTAATTATATTAATCCAGCTTTATGTTACATCCATGGTAGTTATTTAACTTACAACTGAAAGTTTGTCCCATTTGAACATTATCATCATTATATATACTGCATTATTATTTATTATATTCCACATACTTTGCTTTTCATTCACATGGCTCACTTATTTGTAACTGTAAGTGTTTACAGTGGATGTGACTGGTGATGGAAGTAAAGTCCAATGCTTTAAAGAACAGTATTGCATAGGAACCTGGAATGGTTAGGTCCAGGAATCAAGGGAAATTAGAAGTGGTCAAACAGGAGATGGTAAGAGTAAACATCGACATTTTAGGCATCAGCTTAAATGGACTGAAATGAGGGAATTTAATTCAGATGACCATTATATCTACTACTGTGGGCAAGAATCCCTTAGAAGAAATGGAGTAGCCCTCATAGTCAACAAAAGGGTCCAAAATGCAGTATTTGGGTGCAGTCTTGAAACGACAGAATGACCTCTGTTCATTTCCAAGGCAAGGCATTCAATAGCACAGTAATCCAAGTCTATGCCCCAGCTAATGCCGAAGGGGCTGAAGTTGAACAATGATATGATGACCTACAAGACATTCTAGAACTAACACCCCAAACCCCCAAAAGAGATGTCCATTTCATCATAGGGGACAGGAATGAAAAAATAGGAAGTCAAGAGATATCTGGAGTAACAGGCAAATTTGGGCTTGGAGTACAAAATGAAGCAGGGCAAAGTCTAACAGAGTTTTGCCAAGAGAATGCACTGGTCATAGCAAACACCCTCTTCCAGAAAAACAAGAGATGACTACACATGGACATCACCAGATGGTCAATATCAAAATCAGATTGATTATATTCTTTGCAGCCAAAGATGGAGAAGCTTTATACAGTTTTAGAAAAACAAGACCGGGAGCTGACTATGGCTCAGATCATAACTCCTTATTGCCAAGTTCAGACTTATATTGAAGAAGTAGGGAAAACCACTAGACCATTTGAGTATGACCTAAATCATATACCTTACAGTAGAAATGACAAACAGATTCAAGGGATTATATCTGATAGACAGACTCCTGAAGAACTATGGATCGAGGTTCATGACATTGTGCAAAAGGCAATGATCAAGACCATCTCCAAGACAAACAAATGCAAAAAGGCAAAATGGTTGTCTGATGATGCCTTACAAATAGCTGAGAAAAGAAAAAAAGTGAAAAGCAAGGGAGAAAAAGGAAAGATATACCCATCTGAAGGCAGAGTTCCAAAGAGTAGCAAGGAGCTATAAGAAAGCCTTCCTAAATGATCAATGCAAAGAAATAGAGGAAAATAATAGAATGGGAAAGACTAGAGTTACCTTCAAGAAAATTAGTGATATTAAGGGAATACTTCATGCAAAGATGGGCTTAATAAAGCAGAGAAATGGTATGAACCTAACAGAAACAGAAGATATTAAGAAGTGGCAACAAGACACAGAAGAAGTATACAAAAATGATCTTTATGACCCAGATAACCACGATAGTGTGATCACTCACCTAGAGCCAGACATTCTGGAATGCGAAATAACATGGGCCTTAGGAAACATTGCTACAAGCAAAGGTAGTGGAGGTGATTTAATTCTAGTTGAGGGATTTCAAATCATACATGATTACGCTGTGAAAGTCCTGCACTCAATATGCCAACAAATTTGGAAAACTCAGCAGTGGCCACAAGACTGGAAAAGGTCAGTTTTCATTCCTATCCCCAAAAAAGGGAAATGCCAAAGAATGTTCAAACTACCACACAATTGTACTCATCTCACACACTAGCAAAGTAATACTCAAAATCCTCCAAGTCAAATAGGAAAAGGAGTTTGGCAAGGCATATTGTCACCCTGCTTATTTAACTTATATGCAGAGCATATCATGTGAAATGCTGCGCTGGATGAAGTGCAAGCTGGAATCAAGATTTCTGGGAGAAATATCAATAACCTCAGATATGCAGATGACACTGCCCTTATGGCAAAAAGTGAAGAAGAACTAAAGACCCTCCTGATGAAAGTGAAAGAGGAGAATGAAGAAGCTTACTTAAAACTCAACATTGAAAAAACGAAGATCATAGCATCTGGTCCCATCACTTCATGCCAAATAGATGGGGAAACAATAGAAACAGTGGGGGATTTTATTCTGGGGGGCTCCAAAATCACAGCAGATGGTGAATTCAGCCGTGAAATTAAAAGATGCTTGCTCCTTGGAAGAAAAGCTATGACCAACCTAGACAGCCTATTTAAAATAGAGACATTACTTTACTGACAAAGATCTGTCTTGTCAAAGCTAGGATTTTTCCAGTAGTCATGTAGGGATATGTGATTCAGACCATAAAGAAAGCTGAGCACCAAAGAACTGATGCTTTTGAACTGTGGTGTTGGAGAAGACTCTTGAGAGTCCTTTTTACTGCAAGGAGATGAAACCAGTCCATCATAAAGGAAATCAGTCCTCAATATTCATTAGAAGGACTGATGCTGAAGCTGAAGCTCCAATACTTTGGCCACATGATATGAAGAGCTGACTCATTAGAAAAGACCCTGATGCTGAGAAAGATTGAAGGCAGAAGGAGAAGTGGACAACAGAGGCCAAGACAGTTGGATGGCATCACCCACTCAATGGACAGGAGGTTGAACAAGCTGCAGGAGTTGGTGATGGACAGGGAGCCTGGCATTTTGCAGTACACGGATCACAGAGTCGGACAAGACTGAGTTACTGAACTAAACTGATATATATTTGTATCTATGTATGTATATTGGTACAGACACACACACACTCATATATATATATATCAACATAATGTAATATACCTGGAGGAGTGCATGGCAACCCACTCCAGTATTCATGCCTGGAGAATCCCTATGGACAGAGGAGCTTGGTGGAATTCACTGCATGGGATTGCAAAGAGTTGCACACGACTGAGCGACTAAGCACAGCACAATGTAATATATATATATGTGTGTGTGTGTGTCATAGTAAATGCTCTTAATTTACATCACAGAGCAAGACTGTCAATGCTTTTCCAAATCGGAACTTTTAATATATATATATTAAATATTAAGCCCTGAATGATTTCAAGAACTAATATTTGATGAAAGGACTGTGTTGTTTGTGGATCTCACAGTCTTAAAACTACCTGTTTGGAAAGCTGCTGTATGGCTTAAAATGTATCTTGTCTTCATTGTTATGAACATTACAGAGAACTATCATTAGGCATCCGCTTATCAGAGACACCGTGCTCAGTGCCAAACCAAAATAACAATTAGGCTGCCGACCCCTCCCTGTAGGAAATGTGCTCAGAATTGCCTTTCCTGTCATTGTGATAGAATTAGACTCATCTTTCCACATGTCGCTGTGTGCCCCTCCTGATCAACAGTGCACACTTCCAAGACAGCTGGGAGTTGTGATTCAGCCCATGTCTCTGTAACAAAGCGGAGGCAACTGGTCCATCCAGGAATTAAGTGCATGACTTTAGAGCAATTTTCAACATATTCTAACCAATAATAAGTACTCTAATGTATAATGCATTTGCTGTTTCTAATTATACACTGTTAAACTTGTTTTTGCACCTACTTTGATTTGAAATTTTTATTTGAATATGTATTGCGTATTTTCATATTATTTCATAGAGTTATATAGTACAACAAGATATATTAGGTTAATGGATATTTTGTGTTTTAGTAGAGTGTGAAAAAATTAGTTTACCTCAGTCATTTTTTTTTTCCTACTGCTGCCCCAAATCATTGTTTATAATATAGGCAGGAAGGGGTGGTTCTGTGCTGGATTTTCTCAGAATTTATTGTAGAAAAAAAAATTAATTGGAGTGTAATTGCTATACAACATTGTGTTTTTCTTCTGCTGTACAATGAAGTGAATGTTATGTATGATTCTTCTCATTTTAGACAAGAGAATGAGGCACAGAAGGGACAGATGAAAAGATAAGCTTTAGTTTATCCAAGATGTACAATTAGTAAAAAGCAGAGTTCAGATCTGGACCTAGGCAAATTGGTCCCAGAGTGATATGCTTACCTTGTATTATTTATATGATGTTCTAGAAGTCATTAACCTAGACGTATATAAATTATAATCAAACTAAAAATCAGATAAGTGAAAGTGAAAGTCAGTCATTTCCGACTCTTTGCAACCCCATGGACTTAGCCCGTGGAATTCTCCAGGTCGGAATACTGGAGTGGGTAGCCTTTCTCTTCTCCAGAGGGTATTCCCAAGCCAGGGATTGAACCCAGGTCTCCCGCATTGCAGGCAGTTTCTTTACCAGCTGAACTACAAGGGAAGAAAAAAAAAAAAAAAATCAAATAGAATTGTGATAGCTTTCTCATTTCTATTGTGAATTTTAAATTGCCATTTGAAGCAGGATTATAGCTGAATAAAACATTAAGATGACACTTTCTTCATTAGTAAAGACATTTTGGATTAAGTATAGAACAATACTTTAGTCATTAGTTTCTCTTTTCTGCAAATAGTTACTTTAAATTTGGCAAGTTTCTAATTTTTTTTTTTTTTTTAGTTTTAGCTAAATATTTAGATAAAATTTCTGCATATAAATTTATTTTAATAATTTAATAATAATAATATTAATAATTATCACTTTATTTCTATTTACCTGTTTTCCCATCTGCCTTTCTACACTTCTGTGTTTTTATAAAGATACAGAAAGAGATACAGAAAGAATATATTAAGTGATTATGTGGATATAGGATTATGAATGATTTTTTTAACTTTCTTCCTTATACATTTTGCTGTGGTTTACATTTTCAAATGAATATGTGTAAGTTTTGAAAACAAAACAAAGTTACAAAAAATTAAGGAATATAGAAAAGAGAACAAAATTTAATACAAGGTGCAAAATGTAGTGATCACTTTATGTATGATTTGTTTGAATAGTTTCCTTCCATTAGTAAAATTATTTTCATATTTTTTAAAATCTAAATTCCTCTCCTTTCTCTCCTGCTTATCTTTTGAGTCTTGACATTTAGCTTGAAGCTCTTAAGTTTTCTTGAAGGTTATCTAACTTAATGGGAGATATCCAAGCTTTATGCTTGCCAGTGTTGGAAAAAATTACAAAATATATAATACTTTCCTAATTATCAGTGTTTCCTGCCAGATTTTTAACATATATAACAAAGTTTCAATTGTTCTTTCTTATCGTTTTATATCTAATGTCTCTTTATAGTCAGAAAATATAAGATGCTTAACAAGTGTTTGCAATTAATAGAAAATAATATTCTGGGGTTAAAATCACAGGCCAATATCCTTATCAGTTGGATATACTTAAATGAATTGTAGGCCAAAAATGTTCAAACCATGTATTTTGAGAATGTTCCTTTAAGTACCTTCTTTTCACATTTAACTTTGTGTTGGATGATGGAAAGAATCTTTATAATCATACCTTCTCTGACAGTGTGGTTTTATGAAGACATTCTAGTTTTTTTACTTCTATTGAAGAAATATAACTGAGTAGTAAAACTTCTACAACTTTTTAAATTAAAAAGGAATGCTCTTTGAAATAATTTTTATAAATTGCCTACACATACCTCTTAAATAGGAACTTCCAGATAAATCAAATTTTGGTTGTTAATTTTGTCTCCATATAATTTCTGAATTTATATCTTGAAAAATTTTCTTCTAATTTTGCAATTTTGAGAGTAGAACAGTGTGGTAAAATTAATGAAATTATCACTTCTTATTGCTATCATGAGCTTCCCAGATGACTCACTGGTAGAGACTCTACATGCCAATGCAGGAGCCTCAGAAGACGTGGGTTCAATCCCTGGCTCCAGAAGAATCCTGGAGAAGGAAATGGCAACCCTCTTCAGTATTCTTGCCTGGAAAATCCCAGGGACAAAGGATCCTGGTGGGTTACGGTCCATGGGGTCAGAAAGAGTCAGACACGACTGAGCATACTCACACATGTGTGCTATCATGCTTTTCTCATTCCATCATGTTTTAGGATTTCTTGTTTGGTTTATTCTTCTATTTATTTCTTTGCTTTTCCTTTTTTTTTTTTTTTTTTTTTTGGTTCCTGAAATCTCAGTTTTATTTTTCCCATCTGCGAAATCCCAATCTTCTCCTGAAAAATCTGTTTCTTTATTATTTTGAAACAAAGAAAATGTATGTTTCTGCATCAGGGCATAGGGTGGGATGTGTTCACTTTTTATAAACTACTAAACTGCATTGTCTGTTAACTTCAGATCAGTGACCATATGACATCAGTCATTAACCTTTCTTTGCATATACATGAAGACAGTGCCTAGCAGAGCAAGAACTTTGTTTTAATAGTAGAAAAACTAGATTTATCATTACTTCAAAAGGAGCAATTCTACTAGAAAAGGTAAAATCCCATACCTCAAATGATCTTAAATCCCATGGGAATTTTAGATTTTAAGCCAGCATTTTACAGGAAATGAAAATGGTTATTTGGAACAATTTAGTTGGTATTTATTCAATAAATACCAAAGTGTAGGTCTGGGCTGATTTGATTGCTAATGTCTGAATTACAAGCATTAAATCAAAGTGTTAGATGCTTTCACCAAAGAATGCCATTGCTAATTAAATTTTTCTAGTAACTGTGCACAGCAATGGGATTCATAGGGAGTGTATAGATATTTGAAATTATTTATTTCTGCCATGTGACTTTTTTTTTTCCCCTTGAAAATATTTCAGTGTACAAATGAACATTTACCAGGTGGTGGAAAAGATTACCGTCTCAATATTTCCTTTCATTCAAATTAACGTTTCCCTTAAAAGCCTTGATAAAGCTTGAAAAAGTAAATGTATTCTTAACATATTAAAAGAAGAACAGGTTAAAAACAATAATTATAAGTGATTAGATCAGTTCAGTTCAGTTCAGTCATTCAGTCATGTCTGACTCTTTGCAACCCCATGGACTGCAGTGCTCCAGGCTTCCCTGTCCATCACCAACTCCTGGAGCTTACTCAAACTTATGTGCATTGAGCTGGTGATGCCATCCAACCATCTTATCCTCTTTTGTCCCCTTCTTCTCTTGCCTTCAATCTTTCCCACCATCAAGGTCTTTTCAAATGAGTCAGTTCTTTGCATCAGGTGGCCAAAGTGTTGGAGCTTCAGATTCAGTATCAGTCCTTCCAATGAATTCAGGACTGATTACCTTTAGAATTCACTGGTTTGATCTCCTTGCAGTTCAAGGGATTCTCAAGAGACTTCCTCAACACCACAGTTCAAAAGCATCAATTCTTTGGCACTCAGCTTTCTTTATAGTCCAACTCTCACATCCATACGTGACTACTGGAAAAAAAGTAATGTCTCTGCTTTTTAATGTGCTGTCTAAATTGGCCATAGCTTTTCTTCCAGGGATGCTTGCTCCTTGGCTGCAGTCACCATCTGCTTTGATTTTGGAGCTCCAAAATAAACTTTGTCATTGTTTCCTCATCTATTTGCCATGAAGTGATGGAACCAGATGCCATAATCTTCGTTTTTCGAATATTGAATTTAAAACAACTTTTTCACTCTTCTCTTTCTCTTCCATCAAGAGGTCTTTAGTTCTTTTTCAACTTTCTTCCATAGGGTGGTGTCATCTGTGTATCTGAGGTTATTGATATTTCTCCCAGCTATCTTGATTCCAGCTTGTGCTTCATCCAGTCCAGCATAAATTAGATATTAGATAAGTGATTAGATATTAAGGTGCTTTTGTTATTACATTGAGAACCTATGGGGTAAGCAAATTAATTATGTTTTATTTTAGAATTGTGTAACACTGAAATTATTTTGCATGGATCTGTGTCAAAAATAATATGTAGAAATATTTTGTAAAGAAGGAAAGCTCACAGTAGATTCTTAAATCCAACATTATCTTTGAAACATTTGGAAAGTAAACTGTGTTTTTCTATAAGGAAAACAGTAATAAACTAACACTGAAATTTAAAAAGTATGTTTAATTCATTTGCATTCTTTTAATAATTGATATGTATGCTTATCCAGTATAAGTTTTCTGTGCCTATACTATTTTTCTGTTTATTAATATTGCTTTTTATTAAACAGCCATATATTAACAAAAATCTATACATGACATGGCAGAAAGTGAAGAGGAACTAAAAAGCCTCTTGATGAAAGTGAAAGTGGAGAGTGAAAAACTTGGCTTAAAGCTCAACATTCAGAAAACGAAGATCATGGCATCCGGTCCCATCACTTCATGGGAAATAGATGAGGAAACAGTGGAAACAGTGTCAGACTTTATTTTTCTGGGCTCCAAAATCACTGCAGATGGTAACTGCAGCCATGAAATTAAAAGACACTTACTCCTTGGAAGGAAAGTTATGACCAACCTAGATAGCATATTCAAAAGCAGAGACATTACTTTGCCAACAAAGGTTCGTCTAGTCAAGGCTATGGTTTTAGGAGTGGTCATGTATGGATATAAGAGTTGGACTGTAAAGAAGGCTGAGCGCTGAAGAATTGATGCTTTTGAACTGTGGTGTTGGAGAAGACTCTTGAGAGTCCCTTGGACTGCAAGGAGATCCAACCAGTCCATTCTGAAGGAGATCAGCCCTGGGATTTCTTTGGAGAGAATGATGCTAAAGCTGAAACTCCAGTACTTTGGCCACCTCATGCGAAGAGTTGACTCATTGGAAAAGACTCTGATGCTGGGAGGGATTGGGGGCAGGAGGAGAAGGGGATGACAGAGGATGAGATAGCTGGATGGCATCACTGACTCGATGGACGTGAGTCTGAGTGAACTCCGGGAATTGGTGATGGACAGGGAGGCCTAGCGTGCTGCGATTCATGGGGTCGCAAAGAGTCAGACATGACTGAGCGACTTATCTGATCTGATACATGACATTTTCATAGGGTAGGGCCTCAGGTATGTGGAAGTCTCATGCTGAATCTGAGTAACCCCAACCATACACACACTGGGAGCTTTTTGTTTTGAATAGTTGCCTAAGTCTTCCAAGTTCCCAGACCCCTGTCTTCTAATTCTAGTTCTTATCACTTCTAAGATCCCAAGTGCATCACTGTTATGAATAGTTTGCTTTGAAACCATGACTCACCTGTGTGCTCTTGCTGTGAGTGCATTCCCCTCAAGGGCAATCTATAAGCCCGCTGGCCCTCCTTATGAATGATTTGTGAAATCTTGGCTGAAACAGACAGCTATACAATCAATTAAGAAGATGCTCCATTCTGGTTTACTCTGTGCTGAAAATTATTTAATTGTCTAGGTTGGTCTTAACACGGTTATCTTATTTTCTGTGACTTATGAACATCTACAATTTCGATCTTAAGGGCATCTGTTGTCAGACCAGAGTGACTAGAGTTGCTTTCTTTAGTGAACTCCAGAGTCTCTTGCTCTTCATAATAATGATAAGCATTGCAAACTAGAAGAGTATAATCCTGGGTTCATGTTATACCTTTTCCATTGATTTATTTCATGACTATAAGTTTGTATCATTTATTGTACACTTATACATTTATTCCATCCAGGGCTTCCCAGGTGGCTCAGATGGTAAAAAATCCACCTGCAGTGCAAGACACCTGGGTTTGACCCCGGGTCAAGATGACCCCCTGGAGTAGGAAATGGCAACCCACTCCAGTATTTTTGCCTGGAGAATTCCATGGACAGAGGAGCCTGGTGGACTGTATAGTCCATGGGGTCGCAAAGAGTTGGAAATGACTGAGCAGCTAACACATACATTTGTTAAGAGAATAGATCTCATGTTAAGTGTTCTCACTACAATAATTATTCAAAAGAAGAGCTAAAAACTGAAGTTCAGTTGAGTAAATTTGAAAATCAAATTGACTATCTTGAACAGTTCATGAATTGGGTAGCATCCCACCTAGGAAATAGAAAGAAGCTCTGAAGATCTGTAGAAAAGGAAAGGTTTAAAAGGCAGAAGGAGAGTGGAAAAAGGAAGTGTGTTAGCAAAGAGAAGATTGTGGCAGGGCCACCTTCGCACTGGGGAAGGTAGGGGTCTCTGCAGCATGTGACCTTGCTAACTCTAATCAGGTACTCCAGACTGACTAGTTAAAGATTGCATTCTGGGGAGAGACTGAAACTGTGATTAAGTCCTGGTTTATTGGGGTAGGGCTTAGGAAAAGTAACTCTGTTTGAGGCCCGTGGTTGCTTTAACATAAGTGACATTGTTTTGATGACTAATTGGATGTAAGGTGAGAGAGAAAGGAAACTTGAAGATGACGTTGACATTTGCTTTTTCGGAAACTGACCGAATGCTGTGCTGTATGCAAGGATAAAGGAATCAAAAGGAACATGGAGAGGAAGAAAAGAGTCCATTTTAGTAGAGGTGCCTTTGGGGAACTTAAGGTGAGGGGTTGAGTAGCCATTTGTCTCCACGAGCCCAGAGTTTAGGAGCCAGGCGGGGACCAGGGTGTGGAGCGTGGTGAATTTGGTAAGCATCAGGATAGGAATCATCATTAAAGGTAAAGGATTAGAAAAGATCACCTAGGGGATGAACAAAGTGGAAATTCTGATTAAAAGCAAAGCAAAGCAGAAACCTCCACAGGGTAGTAAGAAACATTTTATAAAGATAAATGGCACAATTTGCAAGGAGAGAGGATCTTCATTTACCTCTGTATCCAAAAAAAGGTGGCAGTTAAATATATAAAGTAAAACCTAGTGAAAATGCAAAGAGGACTTGACAAAAAATCTTGTAGCAGAAGATTTTAATAAAGAATCCTATTACCAAAATGGATCCCAGGATATTTTTTAATTTTTTTTTATTTTTCACTCCTCCAAACATAGCGCTCTCTATACCATCCAACCCAGATGGCTGTCTATTTTAAACCATAGTCAACGTCAGAGCTTTTATAGTACATTTTCATTATAATAAAAAGAGTTTCTTACCACCAAGCAACAAAGCCCTTGCAAAATTCATACATCTTTTTAAAACACCATCAACTCTAATTTTTTCTTTTAAAATTCCTCATTTTTTAAATCCTGTCTTTCCCTCCTTATTAATTCTTCTGTTATCTAACTCTTTAAATTGCTTAGACACATTCACATTTCAACTGACTTTTAGAATCTTTATACTCAAGGTCATGTATTATTGCTATTCTCACAATTTTCTATTAGTAAATTCTCTAAATTATAATATTTTAAATTTATATTTTGTATAGATAGAGGGTATTATAATTTACCCTCTTTCTAGATTTTAGAGCAGTAGTTTGAAATCTTTCTGGCACCGAGGACCAGTTTTGTGGGATCTTTCCAGGTGGCTCGGTGGGAAAGAATCTGCCTGCCAATGTAAGAGACACAAGAGACGAGGGTTCAATCCATGGGCCGGGAAGATCCCCTGGAGGAGGGCATGGCAACCCACTCCAGTATTCTTGTCTGGAGAATTCCATGGACAGAGGAGCCTGCAGGCTACAGTCCATGGGGTCACAATGAGCAGGACACAACTGAACATGTTTTGCGGAAGACAGTTTTTTCCATGGACTGGGGTCGGGTGAGTGGGGAATGGTTTGGGGATGATTCAAGCCCATTACATTTCTTATGCACTTAGTTTCTAATATAATGCTGCCACTGGTCTGACAGGAGTTACTGGTCCATGGCCGGGATATTGGGAACCCCTGTTTCAGAGTACTTGATTCAGAGTGCTGACAGCCTCATTTTACCATTTTCTCCTTTCTCTAAATTCATTGTTTATGCTGGTGATACCTCCTACACCAAGGTTATAATAACTTTTTCACCAGCATTTTGCTTTGCATACAAAATATACATAATATTTCTGATTATCCCTAATAATCCAGGTACATCTGTCTACTTAAGATGCTTGTTCATTCCTGCCTATTAGCCCATTGAGTTATATTTATTATAGACCTTTGTTCTACCTTTGTATTTAAGTTTTTGGTATTTATTTTTAGGCCTCTCTTTTGCTAGCAAATTGATTTTAGGATGTTCTAAATACCTCATTTGAATTTCATATGAGCTTCTTCCCTCTGGTGAGACTGCTGGGAAGGTGAAAAACCTCTTTGAATTCCCTGCTTTATAATTATCTTTTATATTGACAAATGAAACACAGTCTTCTTGTCTTCAAGTCAAATATCCCACAAGTGCTTTAACTTTTTTCCCCAGGACTTTGTTTGTTTGTTTGTTTGCTGTTTACTAAATTTTCCTATTTTCTGATTATAAAGTCAAGCCAAAACCAGTGCTGAATAACCACAAAAATTAAGATCCTTTGTATAATAACATTTTGTAAATTAGAAAGTGTCATTTAAATGTAAAGTAGTATTCTTCACTGACATAATTAACAGGAGAGATTTTAGTGTAACAAAGATTGTTCCTCTTAGACTTTATTGTCACAGGGGCATATGTATATAAGCAGCTACCTGGAGGGGCTTTAGGTAAAAACAGAAATTCACTGGGTTTGAAGATTTCTTGGTTATGGCCCATTTTTGCTGTGTGACTTCAGTTAAATGATAGCTTCTCTGATGTTTCATTTATTCATTTGCCAAATGGAGACAGAAGAAATACTACAAAACCTTCAACAAAATGTTAGGGGCAGTTTTCAAAATATACATGAACTTTGGTCATTGTAACAGAAGTAAAAGAAACAAGTCAACATAGTAGGAATGAAGTGTAAACCTTATATTAAGCTTTAAGACAGCTGAGGTGGGGGGAGAAATGAGTTATTCTGAGCTGTCATTATCAGAAAAAAGAAAGCACATGCATCTCTCAGTGTAATTAATATCCTCCTTCACTATTTCTTGCAGAACTCAGGAACCTCATTCTGTAGGTAGAACGATAGAGACAATATGTTTTGTAAGTGTATATTCAAAATGTATATTATTCTTGTAAAAATTTATATAATGGAAAAACAGCATTGATTTTCTGCTTATTGGCTTAGTGTTATTTTAAGCCCCCATAATAGCCTTAGGACATTCTGAGGTATGTGTTGTATTTCTAGTCTGGAGAGGTGACGAGTAAGGGCACAGGCAAAGATTTAAGGAGACTTTTATGTAATTGTGGCTTCAGGAATGAGCCCAGATTTGTCTGATCAAGATCTGTATCTTTTCTATGCATATAAGGCCTTAACACAGATGAAGGCAATTCTTTCAGGTATGCATTTTGGTGCTTTGCAGGGTTCAACTTTATGCTAGCAGATAAATTAGGACACATGGAGGGAGAAAGGATCATTTGTACTCTGACCTGACTGTCTCCAACATAATTTTCTTTCCAGATGTTTGATAAGACTTATTAACAAAATTATCAAGGCTCTTCTTGCTTTCTAGGGCCTGACTACTCTGTCTGCCTAGGTAAACTTGTAGATGCCCATGCTTCTAAAACCATCTATAAGCTAATCATTTCAGCAGCCCAAATCATTTTTAATTCTCTCCAGGCAGTTTTCCCTTATATGTTCTCAAGTCTCCACTTTAGAGCCATTCCCTGAAAAAAGTAAAATACTTGGAGTCATCGGACCTCTTCCTTTTCTATCACACTGAGCATCCAATCTATCAGCCAGCGTATCAGCTCCAAGGCCAAAGTCTCTTCCAGCACATGCCTTTGCACTATCTCTTCCCCTCAAATTGTCTCCTTCTTAGATGTCTGATCTGTCTGCTAACACCCTTCCTGTCTTTCTTCCATAGACCAGTAAGAATATCCTTACAATTTTAAGAAACTCCATCCTCTCCCCTAGTGCACTTGGATCAAAATAGCAAACAAAGAGAGGTTCATAACATTGTTAAGAAGGCTGTGCTCAAAACCATCTCCAAGAAAAAGAAACGCAAAAGGCAGATGATTGTCTGAGGAGGTCTTACAAATAGCTGAGAAAAGAAGACAAGTGAAAGGCAAAGGAGAAAAGGAAAGATATATCCATCTGCAAGCAGAATTCCAAAGAATAGCAAGGAGAGATAAGAAAGTCTTCCTAAGTGATCAATGCGAAAAATTAGAGGAAAACAATAGAACAAAAAATCTAGAGATCTCTTCAAGAAAATTACAGATACCAAGGGAATATTTCATGCAAAGATGGGCACAATAAAGGACAGGAATGGTATAGACCTAACAGAAGCAGAAGATATTAAGAAGAGATGGCCAAACTACACAGAAGAACTATACAAAAAAGACCCATGACCCAGATAGCCGCAATGGTATGATCACTCATCTCAAGCCAGACATCGTGGAGTGTGAAGTCAAGTGGGCCATAGGAAGCAGCATTATGAACAAAGCTAGTGGAGGTGATAGAATTCAGGCTGAGCTATTTCAAATCCTGAAAGATGATGCTATGAAAGTACTGCACTCAATATACCAGCAAATGTGGAAAACTCAGCAGTGGCCACAGGACTGGAAAAGATCAGTTTCCATGCCAATCCCAAAGAAAGGCAGTGCCAAAGAATGCTCAAACTACCACACAGTTTCTCTCATCTCACATGCTAGCAAAATAGTGCTCAAAATTCTCCAAGCTAGCCTTCAATAGTAGATAAATTGAGAACTTCCAGATGTTCAAGCTGGATTTAGAAAAGGCAGAGGAACAAGAGCACAAATTGACCACATATGTTGGATCATAGAAAAAACAAGAGAATTACAAAAAAACTAAACAAAGCAAAAATAAAAAAAATCTACTTTTGTTTCATTGACACTGTAAATCTTTGATTGTATGGATCACAATAAACTGTGGAAAATTCTTAAAGAGATGGAAACATCAGACCACCTTGCCTGCCTCCTGAGAAATCTGTATGCAGGTTTAGAAGAAACAGTTAGAACCACAAATGGAACAATGGACTGGTTCAAAATTGAGAAAGGAGTATGTCAAGTCTGTATATTATCACCCTGCTTATTTAACTTATATTCAGAGTACATCATGTGAAATGCCTGGCTGGATGAAACACAAGCTGAAATCAAGATTGTGGGGAGAAATATTAATTCCCTCATATATGCGGATGACACCACCCTTACAGCTGAAAGTGAAGAGGAACTAAAGAACTTCTTGATGAAAGTGAAAGAGAAGAGTGAAAAAGTTGGCTTAAAACTCAACATTCAAAAAATGAAGATCATGGTGTCTGGTCACATCACTTCATGGCAGATAGATGCAGAAACAATGGAAGCAGTGAGAGAATTTATTTTTTAAGGCTCAAAAATCACTGCAGACAGTGACTGCAGCCATGAAATTAAAAGATTCTTGCTTCTTGAAAGAAAAGCAATTACAAACCTAGACAGAGTATTAAAAGCAGAGACATTACATTGCCAACAAAGGTCCATCTAGTCAAAGCTGTGGTTTTTCCAGTGGTCATGTAAGGATGTGAGAGCTGGACCAGAAGGAAAGCTGAGCACTGAAGAATTGATGCTTTTGAACTGTGGTGTTGGAGAAGACTCTTGAAAGTCCCTTGGACTGCAAGGAGATCCAACCGGTCCATCCTAAAGGAAATCAGTCCTGAATATTCATTGGAAGGCTCCAATACTTTGGCCATGTGATATGAAGAACTGGCTGATTAGAAAAGACCCTGATGTGGGAATACAAACTAGTATAGCCACTATGGAGAACAGTATGGAGATCCCTTGAAAATTTGGAAATAGAACTGCCATTGAACCTGGAAATCCCAGTGCTGGACATACACACCAAGGAAACCAGAATTGAAAGAGACACATGTACCCCAGTGTTCATCGTAGCACTATTTACAATAGTTGGGACACGGAAGCAACCTAGATGTCCATTGGCAGATGAATGGATAACAAAGTAGTGGTACATATACACAATGGAATATTACTCAGCTATTAAAAAGAACACATTTAAGTCAGTTCTAATGAGGTGGATGAAGCTGGAGCCTATTATACAGACTGAAGAAAGTCAGAAAGAAAGACACCAAATATATTAACACACATATATATATATGGAATTTAGAAAGATGGTAATGATGACCCTATATGCAAGACAGCAAAAGAGACACAGATATAAAGAACAGACTTTTGGACTCTATGGAACAGGCAAGGGTGGGATAGTTTGAGAGAAAAGCCTTGAAACATGTATATTACCATATGTGAAATAGATCACCAGTCCAAGTTTGATGCATGAAATAGGGCCCTTAAAGCTGGTATACTGGGACAACCCAGAGGAATGGGAAGGGGAGGGAGGTGAAAGGGAGGTTCAGGATTGGGTACACATGTACATTCATGACTGATTCATATCAATGTATGGCAAAGCCACCACAATATTGTAAAGTAATTAGCCTCCAATTAAAATAAATAAATACATTTAAAAAAAGAAAGAAAGAAAGGAAAGACCCTGATGTTGGGAAAGATTGAAGGCAGGAGGAGAAGGGGATGACAGAGGATGAGATGGTCGGATGGCATCACTGACTCAGTTGACATGAGTTTGAGCAAGCTCCAGGAGTTGGTGCTAGACAGGAAAGCCTGGCGTGCTGCAGTCCATGGGGTCACAAAGAGTAGGACAGGATTGAGTGACTGAACTGAAAGGAGTAGATCCTATTATCTTAGGTCTTTTGAATGTTGAGTTTTAAGCCAGCTTTTTCACTCTCCTCTTTTGACTTTCATCAAGAGGCTCTTTAGTTCCTCTTTGCTTTCTGATGTAAGGATTGAGTCATCTGCATATCTGCGGTTGTTGATATTTCTCCAGGCAATCTTGATTTCAGCTTTTGCTTCATCCACCCTGGCATTTCACATGATTTACTCTGCATATAAATTAAATATACAGGGTGACAATATCCAGCCTTGACGTACTCCTTTCCCAATTTTGAACCAGTCCATTGTTCCATGCCTGGAAGCTTTTGAAACTAATATAATTATTTTCCATGATTATTTTTGATCCATGGGAGCATGTTAAGCTTTTGAGTATATGTGCATACACTTCCATCACATTTATTATAATTCAAAATAATTCCTGAAACTTTTTTTTTTACTTGAAACTTTTAAAAAGTTAAACATAAAAATAAAGTGTGTATGTTACAATATATTCAGGTAAAATAAGCATGGAATTTTCTTTCTTTTAGATACCTTTATTATTTATTAGTTTTAAGCTGAAACACAAGGAAGCCTGGTGTACTTCAGTCTATGGGGTCACAAAGAGTCGGAAGGACTGAACGACTGAGCGTTATTCTGTTATTCTGTTATCCTCCCCCTCCCCCCAATGCACTTGGATCACAACAGGAAACAAAAATAATTATGAGGCTTTCCATGGTCTGGCCATGCCTGCCTCTTTGACCTCAACTTACACTGTATTTCCCTTGAACCATGGGGCTGCCACACCACTGCTTTTGATATTATGACGATTCCTGACTTGAGTTTTCTAAACAGTCTTTGTCTTGTGTAATCTCCACTTAACTTTTGTCATCCTTAAGGTCTCAGCTCATATGTTAAATCCTTAATGGAACCTTTCTTAACAACTCAGTCAAAAGTCCTGACAACTCTGCTGTACCATCCACAACCAGTGGGTCTTCTGTTATTTTCAGTCATTTGCCTTTATCAGAAATTAGAGTTATTTCCTTTTACTTATATAAAATGGGTTATGGAGGTGGGTCAACAAAGATCTCACTGTGATTTATGTCAGAGAGTGTTCTACCTATGTTTTCCTCTAAGAGTTTTATATTTTATACCATAATTCAAAAGGCCACATGCACCCCAATGTTCATTGCAGCACTGTTTACAATAACCAGGACATAGAAGCAGCCTAAATGTCCATCCACAGAGGAATGGATGAAGAAGATGTGGCATATATATATGAAAACAATAGAATATTACTAAGCCATAAAAGGAACAAAATTGAGTCGTTGCATGGATGAACAAAATTGAGTCAGTTGTATGGATGAACCTAGAGACTGTGAGACAGAGTGAAGTAAGTCAGAAAGAGAAAAACAATTATTAATATGCATTGATGCATATATGTAGAATCTAGAAACATGGGTTAGATGATCTTATTGGCAAAGCAGAAACAATGACACAGAGGAAGAGAACAAATGTATGGACATCAAGGGAGGTAAGGACGGGTAGGATGAATGAGAAGATTGGGATTGACTAATATACACTGTAGATACTGTGCTTAAAACAGCTACCTAGTGGGAATCTACTGTACATCTTAGTGAACGCTCAGTGTTCTGTGGTGATTAAACAGGAAAGAAATCCAGAAAAGAGGAGATATCTGTTTATGTACAGCTGATTCAATTTGCTGTACTGCAAAAGCTAACACAACAATGTAAAGTAACTATACTCCAATAAAAATTAATTTAAAAATAAATAAAAATAAAATAGGTTTTGGAATGATACTGTTTATACAGTGAGTCTGGGATAAACTACTTGATTGAAGATATAAAATATAAAACTGATTTTAAGTTCAATCATATCTAAAGATACAAACACTAAAGGACACTTTATAGATTATTCTCCTAGACTAACTTTGATTTGCACCTTGCCACACCTACTTAAAACACAAATCAAAATGTTCTAGATGTTTACATTGCAGGTGGTTAAAAGACAGATTGTTGTAAAATGACTCATGTTACATGAATCTTTTTCTCTTTGCAGGACCTAAGTGGAAGATATTGTAGACAAATTTATCACTCAGGAAAGACAGCATAGCTTAGCCAAATTTCATCTTATTTGGGACGTTCACTTAGTTAATTAGCAGCTAAGTAACTTATTAGTCCTTTAGTTAACTAGATTGTAAATTTGGTTGCCTTTTGGTATAGGGAAGATTTAGAACCCTAAATTTAAATTAGCAAAATACTTTGAGGCAACTAGTTTCCATTCTGATTATTCTCTTGAACAAAGCATGTATAATTTCACAGTTTTCTTAGAGCAGGCTTGTTTTATTTGATTTCTACAGAGTTGGGAGAGGAGAAGAGAAACTTAATTATATTACTAGTGTTCCCTCTTATAAGGGTAGATACCCTTGGTCAAGGGTTGAATTCTTTCCTCACTGAAATGCTACCTCTGGAGAAAACGGCATGGATGGGACAAGTTGTTATCAAACCAGTGTGCCAGGGTACACCTGTATGTTCCAGAACTTCCCCAGCAAGGACATTGAAGTTATACTATTCTGTGACATTCATAATTGCCAAGAATGAGGATAAAAGGAATTAGGATAATGTCTCAAATAAAATTCTGAGCTGAATCGGTTTCATCATGAGTACTAATGAAAAGAAATGGCATATTTATTGTATATGTTCTACCCTGAAAGTGTTATCATTTTGCTTAGTGAACTTTTTTTCGTATGCCAAAAAATACAAAATCAAAGATTTTCTTGAATGGTAGTACCTTAATTGCTAGTGGTAAAGAACCCACCTGCCAATGCAGGAGACTCAAGAGTTGCAGGTTCAATCCCTAGGTTGAGAAGATCCCCTGGAGGAGGGCATGGCAACCAATTCCAGTATTCTTGCTTGGAGGGGGCAGAGGAGCCTGGCGGGCTATGGTCCATAGGGTCACAAAGAGTCAGACACACTGAAACGACTTAGCATGCACATACTTTAATTGCAATATTAATTCCTAGTTTAATCTTTGAGCATAAATAATCTGATATGGGAAAGGTCACACAACTTTTTTTTAAAAAATTGAAGCCATAGGAGCAAACTGTGCTAATGCAAATTATGTTTCCAGTAAATTTCTTGGGTTTAAAATGTGTCATTGACCTCCCGAAACTGTTCTTTGAACAATTTGATCGATAAGAAAAACAGTTGTCATTTCCAGTGAAAGAGAAAAATATTTACCTAGGACACCATTCTACATAGATAACTGATATATCTGTTGTTAGCTTACAATCAATAAATAACCATCAATTAGTTGAATGCTTAGATGAACCCATCAGATACTTTTCAAGAGTATTCTGACTCACATATGGTAATATTTGTGTATTATAGAGTTTTTTTAATATTATACTCTATGAAACAGATATAACAGATTGCCATCTCTTAGGGGGAATTTTTCAATTGCTTTTAAGCAGAGATTAAATATTATGAATGCAAAAGTGTTACCACTATGACAAAGCTTTTCTGTTAATGAACATGATAACAATATTACATTTAAAATACTGGATTCAAGTACATCATTACATAAAAATAAGAGCCACTTTTGCTATGAGAGAAATTCCCAGTCTTCACTGTGAAGTAACGTTTAAGGTCTATGTTTTCTTTTAGTTTTAGTAACTATAAAGTTTGGATCACTTCAGATAGTATAAGGCTTAATTTGTGCCTTACTTGATATCCAGAGACTGTTGACTAATGACTGAATATTTCGGTTTAATCTTGTTATGTGACAAAAACTATTAGCAAGATATTCCTGGAGAAACACATTAAATGAGTATAAATCGGCCTAAATTAACAGATATGTATTTGACCCTATTACCTATGTGCAGAAACGTATAACCTAGTGTTTACTTACTAACTTCTTGACAGTAAAATTGAAATGCATTGTAAATCAATTATTTTCTGAAAAGAATCTGGAGATATATATATATATATGCTTTATGAATCTATATTTCAATATATAGTAAGAATTAAAAGGTGTGTAAGCTCATATTTGATTGTCGTAAGCTTCATTTTGGGGAATGGAATAAGATAGATAGATAGATAGATAGATATTTTTTTTTAATCAAGCAAGAAAAGTAAGTTGCAGGCAAGAGCTCACAACCTAGAAAATGCTTTAGGACTGAATTTAGTAGCTTTGGTACACCCATTATTTCCTCTGCTCAGAGTTGGAACTCTGGTGATTTGCATGGACAATGTCTTAAGGGTGATTTGTCAGCCTGGAGGCTGAGAGTCTAGTGTAAATGTAGTTGCTTCTTGGAAGGAAAAACCATAACCACTCAGGGTATCAGCAGACTTTTATTAATAACCTCAACACTACTCGATTTGATCACATCATTCATTCTCTTGCTTAAATTTCTCCTTTTGTGTCTTCAGAATATAAATTCTTTGGTGTTGTATATAAAGCAATTTATAATTTGTCCTGTCTTACCTCACCGACTTTAGCTTCCCTTATTTGCCTTCCTCTAAAGGCTATCATGTAGCCAGACTGCACTATAGTGAAGGTCTTCACGGTTGAGGTTTTCATGCAAGATTCTTTTTTATCTTTTTTGTAACCAGTAGAAGTTATTTTGAACTGTTCATGACTTGATTGTAAAGCTTTTCCTATCAAGAATAGTGTATTTTTTTTGTTGTTTTTTTTTAAAGAAAACATGGTTAGGAAGAAAAAGTGTAAATTAAGAGGAAAGAAAAATGGACATCATACTTTTTGTTTTAATTTTTTTTAATTTAAGACTTAAAAACAGGGCAAAACGGAATATGATCTTTAGAACTATTGACTTTATTCTATTACTGGAAAAGGAGAAACTGTCAATTTAGGACGGATCTCTGAAATCACAGTAAGACTCTGAAAGCTGGGGTAAGTCACTGGCTTTCATATTTTCAGTATTCTAACATTAAACATCATTTAATATATCCCCATTTTAAAGTCACAAAAATGTACATGAAGAACAATTTACACACCCATGAGAGTTATGAACATGCATTGGGCATATGAAACACACACACGCACATACCCAATAGGTACATACAGATATATACACTCTTATTATGTCTTTGTCCTTTACTATAGCATTTCATTAAATGATGTATTGTCTCAGTAGCCAGTCCTTGGTCCTTTCATTTTATTTTCATTTTTCATCTAGGACTATATAATATTTTAGTTATATTTTCTGCAATCCCATAAATATCTCATATAAACCACAGCATAGCATGTGTCCAAACACAGTAAAAATCTAAGGATGGCTATTAAGTCTGTGAAAAATTCTCATCAGGGACCCATTATCAGGTATCACCAGTTTCAATCATCAATATCTGATGATTTTCAAATTATTTTTACAAATTAACATAAAAGGAATTAAAATTTTTTCTAGCCGTGTAGTTGGCAAGAAGGTATTATTTGGTTATTTCTGCCCCTGCATAACTGGACTGCAAGAATTTGTTGAACATAGCAGCTTAGCCCTTTAGGGAAGTGGTGCCTTAAGTCTGGAGACCCTTTCAAACTTGTTTCTCCTTTGAGCATTTGTCATCTGATCCCACAAGATCATTAGCAGAAATTGCCCTTTGTACATTTTCAGCTTTTTCTTGTTATGAGTCTTTCTTTCAGTATATTTGTTACTATGCACAGAAAGACAAGAGAACAGATCTCTTGGATCTTGCAGAACAGGGATTAGTGAGTGTTTTGTGTGGCAAAATTTAGTCTGGGACTTGCTCTTGCTATATCATGATTGGCAGCAGGGTTGTTACAGAGGCAGTCTGACACTCCACCTTCTTCTCTTTTCTTTGGAGGTTACAAATGTGCACCAGGAAGAACTTAGTAACTGTGAACAGACACATTGTCTTAGTCCAGTTTCTATGGTTTTTATTACATAGTTATATGTTTTGTAGTTAGCTGTTTCTATGGCATTTTCTCTTCAATTCCTCAAACTAAATATGCCTAAAAGCAAATTTATGCTGTTTCTTTCCCCAAATTGGCCATAATTCTGAAATAGCAGCCACTGTCCATTTTTTAGATCATTCAATGGAATCATTCTTAACACCTCCTTTTCTCATGTCACACAATACCTGATTTTTTAAAATCCCATACATTTTACTTCCTAAATATCCTACAATTGTTCCTACTTCTCTTCCTCTCAGTCATCACCTCATTCATCTAAAGTGTTATGACCTCCTTATGGGAACAGCCTTACTAATGGGTTACCTGTTTCCACTCCAAACCGTTCATCTCATGACTACCACAGCAATCGTTGGGAAATACAAATACGATTGTGTCACCACTTGCTTAATGCTTGTTAAAGATTTCCCATGTGCTGTGAGCTGAATACAGAACTTGTTATGATGTTCTCAATTTCCTGCACCAGTGGGATTTCCCCCATCTTTTTTTAATTTATCTCACATCCTTGATCTTTGCTCAGAAGTCATGCTTTTTCACCCCACAGCTTTGTCTATCAGACTAGACCCCCTTCCTAAAATTCTCTGCCTTCTCTGCAGGCCAAAGTCAGACTCACCTTTTAGTGTTTATGTAAACATCACTTTTTCATTGAACCTGACTCACCTGATTAGGTTGAATTCTATTGTTATAGGAAATCTTAGCACTAGAGGGTCTCCTATGTTATTTATATATTTTTGTATTAGTCATCACTTTCTATCTCTTCCACTGCACTGAAACTCCCATCAAGGAAGTATCCTTGCAGGTTTTTCTATACCATTTTCTCCCCCAGTACCTGGTACTGTGCCTAAATCTTTGAGTTGTTGTCATTCAGTTGCCAAATTGTGTCTGACTTTTCTCAACCCCATGGAGCACGCCAGGCTCCCTGTCCCTCACTATCTCCTGGAGTTTGCACTCACTAAATAGGAGAACTAATAAATAAATGTAAACACTTCTCACGTGAATATGATCTACAATACAGTGGAAATAAACTTACAAGCACTTTATTGAAGCTTCAGGAGAGAAAAACCCTGAGAGCTTTCCAGAAAGCAAAGAGTAATAAATAAAAAATGCTTTCACTAAATTAATAAAATATAAGATGATTAAGCACCATGTTGTCTTTATTTGCTCTCTTATTCATGCTATTTTGTTTCAAAAATATGAACATAGTTTTAATAGCTTCCTGCTGGGGATACAGTTCCCCATTTTTTCCAGTAAGAGTTTAATCTCTGAATTTTGAAGTCTCCTAAAATGAGATTTTCAAGAAAAGATCATTCTGATTTTACAAGATTCTTCTCTATAGGTAATTTATTACCTATAACCATAAGCCATAATGATGTCATTTCTTTGTTTTCACCTAGTTCAATCTGTCTAATCATCTTTCTTATCCCACTGCCTCGTTTCTTTGTTTCCTTTGTTCACTATTTATAGTAGAAAATACATTTTACATTGACACACAGTATCCATTTTTAATAAATAATTATGGATGAATATAAATATATGCTCAGCATATAACCTGAGAAACATAGAACAAAATATTACATGATTTTAAAAAACCCTGCATGAATATATGTGCATGTGTGTGTGCTCAGCTGCTTCAATCATGTCCTACTCTTTGCTACCCTGTGGATAATAGCCTGCCAAACTCCTCTGTCCATGGAATTTTCCAGGCAAGATTCCTGGAGTGGGTTGTATAGCTTTCTCCAGAGGACATATGTATATAATACATACACACACATATATGTGCTGATAATGGCCCATAGGCTTATGAGTCTATCAGTAACTTACAAAGACTGTTGAGCTGATGTTTTTATTCTGTTTTGGTCATTAATGATGAAAGAAGAGAAAATGTAATAAATGGAAATTTAATGTAAATTCATTAAAAGAAATATATTCTATAAGACAGATAGTAGACAATGTGGAATCTTTTTTTAATATAAATTTATTTATTTTAATTGGAGGCTAATTACTCTGAAGTATTTAATGTAAGGAAGAACATTTGTCATTACGTTATGGTTGGTGTAGCGTACAGCATTACATGGTTTCTAACTTGTAGGCTGGTAATCTTTCTTTCATTAGGTGAGTGAAAGAGGAAAAAAGTATACTTTAAAGTATGTAAATTAAGATGTTAGCTTTTCTAAAAGGAGGAATATATGGTGAAAGTGAGACTTAAGAAATAAAATTTACATTAGTTTTTTTCCTAGGGGTAATTAAAAATTAAATGTTTGGCATTATGGCTTTGTATATTTAGTGTAAAATGAAGCTAATCCTTTTTAAATTGATGTGAATATGATTTTTGCATAGATGTTTAAACAGTTTCTTTATAATTATCCTGAGTAAAATTTAACAGTATTTCAGTTAACAAAAAAGTATAATTTATAATTTTTAATGAGATAAAATGTGGAGTCTTCCTTTTCATATGACATGCTCAATTTGGTGATCTACGTTTAAAGAATTGCAGTGCTTATGAAAAACTTTGTCCTATTCCTTTAACTTCTTTGTGAGCAGGAAGAGATGGCTTTTCTTTGTATATCCAGTGCTCAGTTTGGTTGCTGTGGACCTGTATTTATAAATTGTAGGAAGTCAGTAAAGACCAAAGCATTATATGTGAAGCATATTGATTTTTGTGAATCTGTAGAAGGAATGGTGGGTCATTCTAAAGTACATATTTATGGATTTTAAGATGGGCTTCCCTAGTAGCTCAGATGGTAAAGAATCTGCCTGTGATGTGGCAGACCTGGGTTCAATCCCTGGGTTTGGAAGAGCCGCTGGAGAAAGGAAAGGCTACCCACTTCCTGTATAGTCCAGGGAGTCTCAAGTAGTCGTACATGACGGAGCAACTTTCACTTTCATGGATTTTTAAGTAACATTGAATTAAGATAAAGGGTAGATATGGAGCACCTTTAAAATGTTGCACTTTAAAATTACATCTTTTGATCTCAATTAAAAAAGACAGGGGGAAAGAAAAGAAAAGTAAAAACCTCCAGGAACTGATAGTTTCATTGTTACATTTCTTCAAGGAACAGTAAGTACAGTTCAGTTCAGTTCAGTCGCTGTCGTGTCTGACTCTTTGCGACCCCATGAATTGCAGCACGCCAGGCCTCCCTGTCCCTCACCAACTCCTGGAGTTCACTCAGACTCACGTCCATCGAGTCAGTGATGCCATCCAGCCATCTCATCCTCTGTTGTCCCCTTCTCCTCTTGCCTCCAATCCCTCCCAGCATCAGAGTCTTTTCCAATGAGTCAACTCTTCCCATGAGGTGGCCAAAGTACTGGAGTTTCAGCTTTAGCATCATTCTCTCCAAAGAAATCCCAGGGTTGATCTCCTTCAGAATGGACTGGTTGGATCTCCTTGCAGTCCAAGGGACTCTCAAGAGTCATCTCCAACACCACAGTTCAAAAGCATCAATTCTTCGGCGCTCAGCCTTCTTCACAGTCCAACTCTCACATCCATACATGACCACAGGAAGTCCAGGGAAATATAATTCAGGAGATGGACAAAGGTACAAAGTTATCCACCTCATTTAATGATTAAGCTAAACATTTATTCTAAAATACTCAGAGCACAAACTATGAGTTGATGTTCTCACATTTTAGTTTATAAAACCCCAACACTTTGAGATGCTCTATCAAAAGCAAGAAATTTAGCAGATGTATTTGGTTTAATCTATTCGCAGAGATTTGCAATCAACATTAACTCATTAAAGGAACCTGAAAAATCCTTTACTAAATAAAATATCCTTAATTCAGAGTTACCAAATATATTTGACTGCAGACCCCTGTGTCTGGTTCACATCTACTGCCAACTTGGCTTTTCAAGGAGCATGTATTGAGATACAAAAGTCTAGCCTAAGAGAACTTTAAAAAGATAGATATAAAAATGCTATAGTAATGAACTGCCAAACTCCAATCACAGTGCATTTACATTAAGGACAACAGCAAAACAAAATACCAAACAAGCAAAAGGACAAATACTAAATATTACTAGCTCAAGGATAGAAAAGAGTAGAATGATACTAATTTCTCATGCATGTCTTTATTATTTGCCTTGTAATAATTGCATATTACTCTTTTTTGGAACTGAAAATATTAGAAGTGCACAAAAATTACCATCAGGTAAGGTTTATCCAAGGAGTGTAAGTATGACTTATTATAGGCATATGTCAATAACATAAGTTATTGTAATGAATTTGACATAATATCTTATAGGAGTGATATATTTAATATATCCAAAAATAAAATAGTTTACATTCCTCTCCTCCTGCAGAATTTTCCCTACTATGTCTTTTCTTATGCCTTCATTATCTGTTGCCTTTATTCCTTGATATCTATAAATCATATTGAAAATAAACAAATATTGGTTGAAAAGCAAACAGAACACTGTATTGCTCATGAGCTACATGTCATGCAGTCAGCCTTTATCCTTATTGATTATGGAAGTATTGAATGATATGAAATCTCCAGGGCATTTCTCTGTTTCTCGTGCATGTTGTTATTTTTGTTGTTTAGTTGCTAAGTGCTGTCAGACTCTTCTGCAACCCCATAGAGTGTATGTAGCCTGATAGCGTCTCTGTCCATGGGACTTCTCAGGCAAGAATACTGGAGTGGGTTGCCATTTCCTTCTCCAGGGGATCTTCTTGACCCAGGGGTTGAACGCCCTCATCTCCTCCATTGCTGGCAGATTCTTTACCATTGAACCACTCGGGAAGGTAGTAATCAAGTTCTGTGTTGGTATTTAAGACATATTTGATTAGTTGGCATTTTGTCCTCTACTCTGCATAGTTTAGATGCATGTCCACTTGGTTTAAAAAACAAAATAAAACTTGTCAAAGTCCATACTATAAAACTCCTCAAAAGATTTTTTTCTGTGACAGTGATCTTGAAAATAGTGCCACAAATCAATATTCATGTAAAACTAAATTGCATTAAGGCAGAAATAACTATGTGAAGGATTTTTGAAATTCCAGTTTAAGCTCAGTATTGTGAGTATTGACCAAAATTATGAAAAGCACATAAATATGTGTATGGAAAGAATTATTTGCTTCTCAAAATGAACTGAGTTTCTAAAACTGGGTATAGTTAATCTTCATGAGATAGAAAATTCATGTTATGTAAAATTAATTGTCTATTTAAATGATAGCAGTGAACGTGAGTTAATAAGTAAAATATAAAAAGAGAAAATTGTTTTTCAAAATATTATGATTTTAATATTTAAATCTTAAAATATTGCCATATACTGATGTACTTAGTAGTTACCTAAATCAGTGAATTTTATAAATAGATACACATATAATATACATTATACAGTCTTTATATAATTACAATAGGATTTCTTTTATTTAAGCTATCTCAATGATAAGTAGTGCTTTTTTAAAACAAGTCGCTAGCCTGATATTGACAGTTTGACCTAGAAATAAAGTGTAATCTTTTTTTTTTCCCCTTCCTGCATTGCCAAGAATTAGTTGTCAGTTTCTGTAAATGACGATGGTGAGCCCTCCAAAGGTCAACTGATATCAGCCTGGCTATCTTTCTAAATAAAGATTATAGGTTTACCTTGCAAATTGCCTAACTCTTCTTTTGGAGCCCTCTTTGTTTCCCCATGTTTTTACTTCCCTTCCCAGGTCAGATTTATGGGGTGGAGAAAAGACTGGACATGGTTACAGGGACTCATTAATCCATGAGTGGCTTTCTGCTGCTGACAAATCTGTTAGCACATCCACAGCAAAGAGAACAGGCAGGCTGTTTTCTCTTTCTCCACGGTCCTTGACTCTCCTGTTAATAGTACATTTACATTTCTCACAAGTGGAGAAGGCTTTTTAACACCTTTGTAGATTTACTGGATTCTTATATTTGAGTCTTTTTTGTGCTTCTTTTTCTTTTATCCTGGGATTGTCATATAAATAACAGAATTACTTATGAATTTATTCAAGGTTATTTGGCAGGCATTTCACAGAACATTAGCTCACTTAATTCTCAGAATAACCAAAGGAAGAAGTTGCTATTATTACATTTGCTTTTCAGGTGAGGAATATGAAGTTTAAAAAGTTTAAGTAGTTTTCCTAAGTTACTATTGATCAGTTTAGTTCAGTTCAGTTGCTCAGTCGGGTCCGACTCTCCGCAACCCCATGAATCACAGCACGTCAGGCCTCCCTGTCCATCACCAGCTCCCAGAGTCCACCCAAACCCATGTCCATTGAGTCAGTGATGCCATCCAACCATCTCATCCTCTGTCATCCCCTTCTCCTCCTGCCCTCAATCTTTCCCAGCATCGGGGTCTTTTGAAATGAGTCAGCTCTTCGCATCAGGTGGGCAAAGTATTGGAGTTTCAGCTTCAGCATCAGTCCTTCCATTGAATATTCAGGACTGATTTCCTTTAGGATGGACTGGTTGGATCTCCTTGCAGTCCAAGGGACTCTCAACAGTCTTCTCCAACAACACAGTTCAAAAGCATCAATTCTTCAGTGCTCAGCTTTCTCTGTTGTCCAACTCTCACATCCATACATGACCAGTGGAAAAACCATAGCCTTGACTAGACGGACTTTTGTTGGCAAAGTAATATCTCTGCTTTTCAATGTGCTGTCTAGGTTAGTTATAGCATTCCTTCCAAAGACTAAGTGTCTTTTAATTTCATGGCTGCAGTCACCATTGCAGTGATTTTGGAGCCCCCCAAAATAAAGTCAGCCACTCTTTCCACTGTTTCCCCAATGTATTTGAAGTGATGGGACTGGATGCCATGATCTTAGTTTTCTGAATGTTGAGCTTTAAGCCAACATTTTCACTCTCGTCTTTCACTTTCAACAAGAGGCTCTTTAGTTCCTCTTCACTTTCTGACATAAAGGGTGGTGTCATCTGCATATCTGAGGTTATTGATATTTCTTCCAGCAATCTTGATCCCAGCTTGTTCTTCATCCAGCTCAATGTTTCTCATGATGTACTCTGCATATAAGTTAAATAAGGAGGGTGACAATATACAGTCTTGACGTACTCCTTTTCCTATTTGGAACCAGTCTGTTGTTCCATGTCTAGTTCTAACTCTTGCTTCCTGACCTACATACAGGTTTCTCAAGAGGCAGGTCAGGTGGTCTGTTATTCCCATCACTTGAAGAATTTTCCAATTTATTGTTATCCACACAGTCAAAGGCTTTGGCATAGTCAATAAAGCAGAAATAGATGTTTTTCTGAAACTCTCTTGCTTTTTCAATGATCCATCAGATGTTGATAATTTGATCTTTAGTTCCTCTGCCTTTTCTAAAGCCAGCTTAAACATCTGGAAATTCATGGTTCACGTGTTGCTAAAGCCTGGCTTGGAGAATTTAAGCATTACTTTACTAGCATGTGAGATGAGTGCAATTGTGTGGTAGTTCTTTGGCATTGCCTTTCTTTGGGATTGGAATGAAAACTGACCTTTTCCAGTCCCGTGGCCACTGCTGAGTTTTCCAAATTTGCTGGCATATCAAGTGCAGCACTTTCACAGCGTTATCTTTTAGGATTTGAAATAGCTCGACTGGAATTTCATCACCTCCACTAGCTTTGTTCATAGTGATGCTTCCTAAGGCCCACTTGACTTCACATTCCAGGATGTCTGGCTCTAGATGAGTGATCACACCATCGTGGTTAGCTGGATCATGAAGATCTTTTTTGTAGAGTTCTTCTGTGTATTCTTATCATCTCTTCTTAATATCTTCTGCTTCTGTTGGGTCCATACCATTTCTGTCCTTTATTGAGCCCATCTTTGCATAAAGTGTTCTCTTGGTATCTCTGATTTTCTTGAAGAGATCTCTAGTCTTTCCCATTCTATTGTTTTCCTCTATTTCTTTGCATTAATCACTGAGGAAGGCTTTCTTATCGCTCCTTGCTATTCTTTGGAACTCTGCATTCAAATAGGTAAATCTTTCCTTTTCTTCTTTGTTTTTGGCTTCTCTTCTTTTCACAGCTATTTGTGAGGCCTCCTCAGACAGCCATTTTGCTTTTTTGCATTTCCTTTTCTTGGGGATGGTCTTGATTTCTGTCTCCTGTACAATGTCACGAACCTCCGTCATAGTTCATCAGGCACTCTATCAGATCAAGTATTGATCAAGTTGTGTATTGATCAAGTTATGAATAAATGTTTGATTATTACTTTATGATAGCATTGCCGGTGGTAATAGGGTTATAAAGTTGAAGTCAAACCATTTATTTTAGATTTTAGAAACATTTTTTGTGTAGACTAAGGTGTCATGGATCTGCATGTCTAACATACAGCACATACCTGGCACTAGTAAACCATTGATAAATAAATCTTTATGAATGAATTAGGTCACCCTTTTTCTATTATGAAATATTTTATTAAGATGTTATAGAACTTACTGGTTTTATAGAAATTATATTTAAATTAAAATTGATAGGTATTTTTTAGTAGAGAAATTATAAGAAAATTATATTCGTTTGCAGCTTTCCATTTCAGTCACTCAGTACAAATGAATCTGAGTAACTTGTATGCATATTAACTAAACAAAAAGGCAAATAGAACATGATGTGATATTGGTTTATTTTTAAATCTTAAATTGGAGCAATTTATTTAATTTCAAATGTTTCGGCAGGGCTTTTCAGGTTGTGCTAGTGGTAAAAGACACGACTGCCCATACAGGACACCTGGGTTCCATCCCTGGGTCGGGACAATTCCCCTGGGAGAGAGCATGGCAACCCACTTCCATATTCTTGGAGAATCCCATGGACAGAGGAGATTTGCATACTACAAGCCATAGGGACACAAAGAGTTCCATGTGACTGAAGAGACAGCATGCACACATGGGATAATAAACTAAAATTCGGTTGGAGTTAGATATTCACTAAAATCAAGCATTTAAGTGAGCTTTTTGTCTTAAATTTATGGCCCAGTCACAAAACATTAAATTTGATCACTAGAAAATTTGAAGGTAAAAGAATGTTTACTATTATCCACCAGCTATGATTATCCTATTTCTATTTTCAATTCAGGATATAATTTAAGTAGTTTAACTCAAGCTTTGACTAATGTAAAAGATATATCTCTTTTTTAAGAAGACAAAATAGGATATTTCGATTATGAATGTGCTGTATTTGAGCACATTCTTGGATTTACTTTATCACAAAATCTGTGCCCAACATTAAAATCACTTCTGGGTACAGATGAAAAGTAATAATTAACTGAAATTCATCAGTTATTATCAGGGAGAAAAGGCAGTTTTCATTTAATAATGTCTCAAAAGACATCTGTGAATGAAATACGATAACTCTCTATATTAAAATGGGTTATAATCACCAAATAGCTTCAAATCCTTATGAAGCACATTGTTGGAGAAGGCAATGGCAACCCACTCCAGTACTCTTTCCTGGAAAATCCATGGACAGAGGAGCCCGGTAGGCTACAGTCCATGGGGTCAGTAAGAGTCGGACACAACTGATTGACTTCACTTTCACCTTTCACTTTCATGCATTGGAGAAGGAAATGGCAACCCACTCCAGTGTTCTTGCCTGGAGAATCCCAGGGATGTGGGAGCTTGGTGGGCTGCCGTCTATGGGGTCACACAGAGTCGGACACGACTGAAGCGACTTAGCAGCAGCAGCAGCACATTGTAGCATTCACATTGCTAGGAAAAAGAGCTAACATATCAGTGAAATATCAGTGTTTATGCATAATGCAATAAAAGGGTATTTCAAAGCTAAAAAACTGTCTTAACTTCAAGAATTATATAATAAAGTAACAGTAAACTATGTATCTACCTGTCCTGAAGTTTCCCTTTTACATTCCCTCAACAGAAGTAGTTGAATTATTGTTTAGATAGGTAATCTATGTGAATCTAAAAATATTTTTATTTGTAGAGTAATATAAGAGAAGTAATAGAAGAGTATTATAAGTTTTCCTATTTCTTTAAAACATTCCTAGTTCTATTGCCTATAACCAAAATAGTATGTAGTAAGTTGTCAGATATGCTTAACATTCTCCACATGTTGCATACTGGTGCCCTACAGCTAGTATCAGACAGTGATGCTGTGCCCATATAATGTGATTGGACTGTCTCTGCTTCCCCTGCCCTGCCTTTTTGTTAAACTTCCCCATGTATTAGTATTTACTTTTGTAAAATAAAAATATGCAACCAGTAATTTCAAAATACTTTTTAAATCTAATTTTGATAATTCTAGAAGAGATTTGAAAGATATTTGCTTAAATAGTATGAAGATCCTAACTCTGAAATTGATGTTAGCGCAAATTCTGCAAAATCCCCTTCTAAACTGTTTCTACCCTTCAAGTAATGTGATTCTTTGCATAAATAACAATTTTCAAAACTTAATGTGAAAATGAATTCCAACAATGAAGTTACGATTACAGTGTTTTGTAGGCAAATCTCTCTCTAATATTTGAGAGTAATTTGTTTCTTTTATAAAAGATAAGCTGGATACTTTTATTATTATAATGGTTATATGAGTAACCTGATTGACTTGACTTAGTATTAATGCGTGCAAAGTTCACTAACAGTGACATGAATGGGATTTCAAGAAAAGCTTTTGATTAGAAATAATGAAGTATAGCCAATTTAATTTAGTAATTTTTAATTATGCAATTTGCTTGCATATTACCCAAACAGAATGGGTTTCAATAAGTCAGTGCACTTCAAATTTCCCAAATTTTGTATTTATCATGTTAAACAGTATTAACTGAACAAATGCTGGAGTTGCAAAAGTAAATTACGGAGGAGAATAAAACCCAATTTACTTGTTTATAAGAACTTGAATATTTCAAAAGGTGGTGGGAAAGTCATTTGATTCTTTTGAGAAAGAAGTATTTAGCCTTGCTCCTAAGTTATATTAGCTTCCACTATTAAGGCAATGGTCAGATAAATACATTTGTGTGCTTTTTCTTTTCTTTAGTGAACTGTACTTAGTTTATATCTTAACAGGCTAAAGAGCTTGGTCATTTAAATGTAGGCAACAGAAAAAAAATATATGTTACCTTCAGACTCTCATTCAGTAATTATTAGTGGACATCATTATGCTCTTGGAACTAATATAGGGGTTCAGGCAACATGAGTGAAGAAAGCACATGACTCTGTCCTAATATGACTCTTACAGAGGTTTATGGACAATCAGCATCAAACCCAACAAATGACTAAAACTTTTTTAAATTAAGCACAGTAAGAAAGACAAGGAGTATATATGATGTTTAGGTTAGAAGTAAAGACTTGAAGGACGTGAGGAAATATCCATGAAATACCTGGGCAATATGGTCCAGCCAGAGAGAGTCGTCCATGACAAGACCCTGAATCTGGGTGATGCCTGTCATGTTGGTCAGAAAGTGAGAATGCCAGTGTAGCTGGGGCAGAGCAAACCACCGGGAGGAAACTAGTGAATCTACTGGAAAACTAGAAAAAACTAGAAACCTAGTCTGAAAGGCATAGGGAGGGGTCAGATGGAGGACTAGGCTAGAGACAAATATCATTAGATCACAAAGATCATTAGAGTTTAGTCTCATATGGACTAGGGTTCCCTGTTCCAGGAGTTTAAGTAGAGAAATAACACGGCCTGACCCATGTTGTCATAGGCCAACTCTGGCTCATGTGCTGAGTATAAACTGTTGGGAAAATAAAGAATAAAAAAGTAGAGATATCTTAAAAGGCTGGACAAGGAATTTCTGTAGTTTAAACATTGAATAGCATATCTTCTTGGTCATCATAATCAAGCCATCTGTGTTGTTCTGCATAGAAATTGGAAGGAAAATCTAGAAGTACACGGTGATTTCCTTTGACAGCTTTAGAGAGGTATAATTTACATGCCATAAAATTCATTCATGTTAAGTGTAGAATACAACCACGTTAATATATTTACAAATTTCTACAGTCATCACAAGTCTAGTTTTAGAACATTTTCATCATCTTATTCCCACCATTACTTCCAAGCAACCATTAATATGCTTTCTGTGTCTTTTCTGAACATTTCATGAAAACAGAATTATACAGTATATAGTCTTTTACATGTGACTTCTTTCACTCAGTGTCTTTCCATGGCTTATCATATTTTAACATGCATCAGTACTAGATTCCTTCTTATTTTATTGGTGATTTTTTAATGTTGCAAATCTCACTCCTCTCCAAGATTGCAAATATATGCATGTTTCATAGCCTCCTTTTTTTTTTTTTTTTTTAAGCTAGTAGCAGTGCTATTTCTAATGCTATTTTAGCAATTCTACTTTGGGAAAACCTTGTAACATTTCTAGCTTCTCCCTTACTTTCATACCACCAATAGTTTTGTACAGATAATTGATGTACCGAAAGACTCCTTTTGAGAGTCACCTTGCCATGTTAACTCCTCAAGCCTTTCTTGTATACAGTGGTCCCTCTGTATTCCAAGTTCCCACATTTGTGGATTCAACTAATCACAGATTGAAAATATTAGGGAAGAAATTTCTGGGACATTCCAAAAGTCAGAAGTTGAATTTGCTGCATACTTGCGACTATTTGCATAGCATTTGCAACTTATTTACAACAAATTTTATAGCATTTGTATGGTATTGGGTATTATAAGTAATCTAGAGATGATTTAAAGTATATATGAAGATGTGCATAGGTTATATGCAAATACTATGTCATCTGAGTGACTAGAATGACTATGTCATTATATCTCCTGTGTCTCCCTGGGGGACCTGGAACCAACCCCTGGGGATATGGAGGGATGACTGTGAAGCACATACACATGAAATATATACATATATATCTTTACCACACATATATAACTGAAAAATGTCTCTCTGTTAAAAAAGAAGACTATTGACTATTGCTATTTTGATGGGTAGTAGATCTAGTGGATTCTAGTGTCTGTGTTGCCTTGACATGCATTCAAAATGTTTATGTAAGTCACCCATGAAATTCCATCTATTCACTTTATATACTATTCAAATATGCTTTGTGATTTGGGGCTATAAATTTTGGCTACAAATAAAATAAGACTATTTCTCTTTGATGTAAGAAAAAACTTAAAAATATTTTCTCGAAGGAAAGTACTGAACCGTATACAATCCCAGCTACCAAGTGGCTTTATGAAGTGTGCTTTGGCTTTCAGAAGAATGATGAGAAGTAATGTGGCTGATTTGAAAGTTTTAACTGTAATCCACCTTTGTTTTTTTAGCATCTGTGGAATCCAACATCTGGAACGGATAGGAAAGAAGCTGAATCTTTTCGACTCCCTTTATTTCTGCATCGTGACATTTTCTACTGTGGGCTTTGGGGATGTCACTCCAGAAACGTGGTCGTCCAAGCTTTTTGTGGTTGCCATGATCTGTGTTGCTCTTGTGGTTCTCCCTATCCAGGTAAGCACCACTGTGTTAAATTTTATAGAAACGTGCTAAGTCTTATGAAATCAAATCTTCCACATTTAATAAAAAATACAGGGTGACTTATTAACTATATTAACGCATCTAGTCAATTATTAAAATTGTCTCCAAAATGCCTTTTTAAATTATATTAGAAACATGAGTTTTTTTCCCTTCTAGTCTCCATTGGTAGCTCACATTTCATTTCAGTTTTTTCAAGATGCTTTCTTTTACATATATTTACATTAATTATTGGATTGTAGGATAGTATAGTTTTTAATTATAGCATGTTTGTACAAGACAATAAACTTATGAAACATTGATTTCTTTTGATTCTCAAAACTACAACTAAAAGCCATATGTTGTCATGAATAAAAATTGATTGACTATGTTGGTCAACTAAAATAAAATCTGAAGATGATACATAGCTAACATGTAGCATTTTGGAGAATGGATAAGGAAGCAAAGGCACAGAGATATAAATGAGACTGAAGACACATAGAGACAATCTTCAACTTTTTCCTATAGTGAATTCTGGCTGTCGATGGGTGGGCAGGTCATAAACAGGATGTGGCCAACACAAATCAAAATGTATATTATATTATACAGCCATTTGACAAAGTTATTGAAATATCCTTTCCATAGATGTAAAAATGATCTTTCCACTCCTATCCAATCATGCACGCAATCCTCAATGACACCCCTCCCCCATACCCTCAGCATCCCTTTAATAACAGCTACTTCCTTGGTGGCTCAGTGGTAAAGAATCTGCCTGCCAATGCCCAAGACATTAGTTCAGTCCCTGAGTCTGGAAGATCCCCTGGAGAAGATGATGGGAACTCACTCCAATATTCTTGCTTGGAAAATCCCATGGACAGAGAAGCCTTTGCAGTCCATGGGGTTGCAAAGAGTCAGACATGACTGAGCTTGCATGCATGCACTATAACTGGAACGTGGCCTTGTGTATGTGGTAAGGTTATCTCCCCTTGCAGGTGATGTGGGCTGAAGGTGACAGAAGAATGTGAGAGAAAAACGTGAGACCTTTGTCTTTAACCAGGTGCATGACATATATGGCTGCATACTCTACTGGACAGAAAGCAGAAGTGCAGACCTATTAGTGCCCTGTTATGATACAATAGGAAAATCTCATTATTGTTTCCTGAGAGACGTGAAGGCCCTGGGAGGGATTAGCAAGTCTGCAATTATCCTATGAAGAGTCTTGTTGAAGGGAACACTGATCATTTCAATCTCAAAGAGTTTCATCTAAGAAATTGAATTATACCCAGTAGACAATAGATGGATTGCACTGCTTTTTATTTTCACGTCCAGTTCTTTTCATTCACATGTGGAAAATGCATTACAGTTTGAACAGCTGGCCTATTTGTGGATGGAGAGACAAAAGTCAGGTGGAAACTATAGTCGACACAGAGCTCAAACCGAAAAGCACGTTGTTCTGTGTGTCAGCTCGCTGAAGATTGATTTACTCATGGACTTTTTAAATGAATTCTATGCACATCCAAGACTCCAGGTAACTTTAAATGGATTATACTGACTAACATTGGCAAAATCAATTAATGATAGTACAGCCTGTGTTCTGGAGGATTTTTATTTGTATGCTCAAATTTAGAGAAAATGAAGAACTACAAATATAACCTGGAACATAGAAAAAAATGCTGGAGGAATACACAGTATGTTAAGTTTCCTTCTGTATCTATAACGAAACACAGATGGAATTATATTACTGCTACAAAGAAAGGTTTTCTCTGAATTAAAATGATTGCTTTTTTCTCCTTTTGGTAGTGAATAAATGATATTTTTATGAAACAGTGAAACAACATAAAATATAATAAAACAATAAAAAAGTCATTTCAATATCATCTGCTCACTTGAATTTTCAGAATTTTATCAAGTGTTACTGATGGAAATTTGGAAGTCTGAAAGTTCCAAAGTTCTTCCCTTTGTTTCCTGGAGTGAAACTTGGTCTTATTTATAGTAGCAATAAATGATGAAAATTTGGGCAATATGTAATTGAGATCATGAATTCAGAAAAATCTCTTCTGTCTATGCAGACACTTCCACTTGCCATGGTTCTGGGTCAGTGTAGACTTAGGTCACCTCCTTTACTGCTTAATGCACTTAGTCTAGTCCAGACAGCAAAGAACTACTTGAATTTTTTGTATTTCCCCAATAAGCTTCTGTTAAGAGATTGGATAATCCTGAAGTCAAGACAGTGTTGAGTACTTCTAATTATCTCTCTCTTAAATAATTTAGAGACATTTTAACATATTACTTTTTTGAATTAAAAAATCTAACTTATAAGTGAAACTTATGTAATATATTCTTTTGTTTTTACATACGTTATTTTGCATTTTGAAGTAACTCTATATTTAACGTTTTTTTTAATTACTCATATTAAATAATTTCAGATGCTTATTATAACCCACAAAGAAAATCTATCTGGGAGAAAATTTATTCCACCCAAAATTTGATCCCTAGTAATTAATTTTGTCTAATATCAATATGGAGAAATCTTAAAACTCCAAAAATTCCCACTAGATACAGCGTGGTAAAATGGTGTACGTTTGCCAGAGAATTTGAATTCTTGTAGATAAATTGCTTTATACCATTTTATCAGTGAGAATAATTTTCCATTTTCTCCAAACAACCATTGTTTTGAAATATTTTGATCACAAACTTTCAAATTTAATTTACTTTGTCAGTATTACCAATATTTTTGTGAATCCTTTTCCATTCACATATTCATCTGAATATTTTCAATTTTATCAACTCATAATACTGTTGAAGTGAAGTGAAGTGGCTCAGTGGTGTCCAACTCTTTGTGACCCCACGGAATGTAGCCTACCGGGCTCCTCCATCCATGGGATTTTCCAGGCAAGAATACTGGAGTGGGGTGCCATTACCAAATGATATAAACAATGATATAAACAGCTTTTTATTCTAAAAGTAACAAGATTGAAGTATAAGTTGACGCTTAGCACTTCTGGCTGGTATGCAGTTTATCTTTTAGAATCAATCTGAAATCCTAAGGAGGTTCTCTGATGGCTCAGACTGTACAAAAACCTGCCTGCAATGCAGGAGACTTGGGTTCAATCCCTTGGTCAGGAAGATCCCCCAGAGAAGGGAATGGCAACTCGCTTCAGCATTCTTGCCTGGAGGATTCCATGGAGAAAGGAGCGTGGCAGGCTACAGTCCATGGCATCAAAGAGTCGGACACGACTGAGTGACTAACACTTTCACACCCTGAAGTCAAAATTGAAAATTTCATAGGCCGAAATGTGTGCTGAGTGTATGCACTCATTTATCTTTTCTTCTTGATACTAAGTAAATTGAAAAAAGTCAGGATGAACATGCTGATTTATGAGATTTTTGTATGTTTGTCTGTTATGTTTATTACCATCTCATGTTATTTAACATATGCCCCAGTTTTAAATGCAAACTTTGATTTATTAGTAAGAGTTCATTTCTCTTTTATCATATTTCAAAATGTTCATAGATATTCTATTTACCTATCTAGTATAAAACAAAGCATTATTGTTTCTATCCCATTGCCCACTTTGTTTTGAGTAGGATTATTATGTGGTGATTTTGTGTCCTACTGAAATGGATGTGCAGGTCCGAAGGATCCTCCAGATTCCAATGTGGTCACAAAGAGTTATCTACCTTCAAGGTTCGGCCCTTAAAGACCAGGATCTGTTGAGAGCAAAGTAAGTATTTACACTTTCCATCTTGTAGTGTTATAATATCTTTTCTCTCCTCCAAATTTTAGCAGTTTCACTACTGTGAGATGTGTTTTTGAAAACAAACTTTGCTTTTTCAAATAGGAAGATTAAAAATATAAAATCAGCTTATTTGCTCCTCTTTCTCAGTGCAGGGTTGTTCATCAGACCATGTCCACACAACACATTGAGAAGTGTGGTGGGGTGGTATCATCTCAGGGTGCTGGGAGATGAACTGAGTTATCCAGATTCAGCGAGAGTAGTCTCCAAATTCCTGGATATTGTTTTTATTCGACAAATAAAACTCTTGGGCTAAACACTATGTGATATGCCAAAGCAGTGTGAGTCAGGGTTTAGATTTTAAGGAGTTTGTATTATATACTGGGCAGATAATACTTGTGTTCCCTGGTGTCTGAGATGAAAGAGTCCTTGGGGACTGGAGAAATCAGGAGGGTGACAGCGGTCTTAGTTGCTGTCTTCTTCTTGTGCAGGTGCCATCCCCCTGGATTAAAGATGACATAGTCTTATAGCTTTGTCACGGTCTTGGGGGGGTCACTGCAGTGTGGGAGCAGAGTGAGAGTGTGGTTGGTTAGACTGCAGACTACAGGAATCAGGGCCTCTGCAAAACACCCTCCATAGTTTCAGAAGCCAGAAGAGATTCTTAGTGGAGGTGGCTTCGCTCAATGTTTTCTCTTGTTTTGTAGCTTTTAAATATATCTTCGTGTTTACCTTTGAGTTGTCCTACAGACTCTGTTAGGTTTAAAAGTCTCTTCCTTGAATTTCATAGCATAAGTGATTTTTTTCTTTTTTGTTGTTTTGATTCTTCCCAGATGGCTTGAGTATGTGTGTTGGTGTGTGTGTTGGTGCATGTTCTCCATATGTTTGTGTGTGTTTTGTGTTTCTTTATACATGTCCTCTGTATGCTTGTATTTGTGTGTGTATGGGTTTTGTGTGTGTGTGTGTGGATGATGGAAAAGAACAGATAAAAACTCCCAAACTTCTTTCTGCTGCTTATTCCTGCAAAAGTTGACTAGATAGCTCATAACAGGAACTCTAACATTATGTTAGATTTATATATAATAGGTCAATTTAGCTGAGAATTTTTTCAATGATTTAACAATTTGTGAAACAAAAAGAGTCAGTAGAAACTACCAGGCTATAATGAATTGTACATAATTGGAAAATTAAACTTCTTTGAGAATATATCAGCATCTGTAGTGGATTGCATACTTCATATATATTGTCACTATACACATGACAATTCTAGAATAAATCATAGTCTCCCAGTACCTCAAGTAAAACACAGCATTAGGTGCTTGCTAACAATCTGCTATCTATACTCATTATTCAGGAACTGTAAAGAAATAGTTGCTTAAACAGTAATATAATCTGGATCTTTATATTCATCTGTATAGATAATAAATATACTTAATATATTGTAATGAATTAAGTTCTTCATTTGATAAGAATGAGTAATGCCCATTTTATGTTCAATATGAATTTCTGTGATAAATGAAGCCTTTTGACTACCTAATCAATTAATCTAAGCTATTAGGATTAGCTATTGGCATCTTAGCTAGATAATACCGAGGATTAATGCACTTCTCAGGTAGCATAGTGGTGAAGAATCCACTTACGAATGCAGGAGACACAGGAGTCGTGGGTTCAATCCCTGGGTTGGGAAGATCCCCTGGAGTAGGAAACGGCAACCCATTCCAGTATTCTTGCCTGGAAATATCCCATAGACAGAGGAGCCTGGTGGGCTACAGTCGATGGAGTCTCAAAGAGTTGGATACGACTGCATGACTGAGGCAGGATTAGCACAACTCCATTTAGTATTAATAATATTAATGATTGTTTCTTAGCCAAATCAGTCACATTTACCAGAAACATTCCTCCATAGGTATGAAAAAGGAGAATGTGGATGAGTGAGAGGCAGCAGGCTGGTAATTCTCAGAAAATTGAGTTAAGAAAGATGGTACCATTTTTATGTTCATTTCTTATCCTATGTCATGTAGAAATTTGGGATTTAATGTTAACTAACACATTCTTCAGCACAATTCCCATGCAAGACAAGGAGTAAAATTCTCCAAACCATTTCCAAAGGTCAGTTGCATGAGTTTGAGTTGCTTTGTTGAATATGATGTATAAAAAATGGTATACAATTGTCTTAATAATCATGACAACTTCACACTTGTCCAAAACTGTTTGATTTGGTCTAATTTCATAGACTTTTATCATTGTTATCCATAGAAAATATGTTGGAGGAAAAAATTTTTTCTACTGTAATGAACCAGAAAGGCAAATAGTTGCTCATTTTAAAAACACACAATGTTATGTTTTTAGAACATTGCTTACCAAGCACTGAAGCATGCTTATGGTTTATTATTACATATAAGAAATATAGAAGTTTAGCGTGAGGGGAAGGGGTTTGGAACAAGATGATGATTCATCTCTAGTAAATATAAATGTGCAGTAGAGTTTGGCTTATGAATACTAAGTGGCCGCATATCCTCTCTCTTAGTTTTGTTGATGCATTGCAGTCAAAAAGTAATCCATCTAAAACAAAGGCTTATAAACTCCCTTAACTTATAGAAGTATATATATATGAAAAATATATATATAATGATAAAAGAGAAAATAAAATTTGACTTTTTTTAACTTCTGTCATTATGAACTGCTGTCTTATACAGCCAAGTCAACAATTATTTTGTTTATAATCATGATCTGCAAGAAATCCTACTTTCATTTAACTTAAGGATGTTCATAGTTTATGTGTACTTTGTATGCCCTGGACTGAGTATTGGAATTCTGTTTTTCAGATGGCACATAGATATGTCAATGTGTGATTATTTTCCTTTTCTGTCTGCATTTAGGATGGATGATGCTGAGGCCTGTTTTATTCTGAGCAGCCGTTGTGAAGTGGACAGGACATCATCTGTAAGTTTCTAAAATCTCTTTTAGTAAATTGTTCTTTTTGCCTTACGAGATTTTATTATTTTTTGTAGTCTACCACTATTAAATATGGATGGCCTTAAAATTTTACTGAAGTAAATCTCTAATCTATCTTGCCAAAAAAATAAGAATAGCTGCATCGATTATATCAACAAAAATATTCTTGAAGTACTTTCTACTACTAATCTGGATTTTCTGTTGATCAAAATGAAATGAGTCATATATAAACAGAACTAGATCATTTTTAATTAAATATATTCTATGCTATGTGATTTTGTTATAATGATCTCAATTTCCTCAACTTAAAAGCGAGGCATATGGATCAGGCAGTCTGCAAAATATCAGTTGGAGCATTTCTAAAAAAGTATGCATTTGTGAAAATCCTATTCAGGATATGTAGGGTGGGAACTGGGAAGCCGTGTATTTTTAAAAGATCACCAGGTGATCTTGATGCACCTCCCAGTTTGGTAATCTCCAGCTTATATGATCTCCATGATACATTTATGGTCTAAAATTCAATAAACTAACAATCAAACTTTGTAATTACCAACTTACAGCTTTTTTCTGTAAATGCATTTTAATTTCACTACTTTAAAAAAATGCTTTACTCCTTTATGTTGAGGATGTCCTATTAACTCCTGTGTTTTAAACTAGTGAGTCCATCTGTAGTCATATCTGTGGTACACAGACAGATGAGCAATGTGGTGCCTTCTGCAGTGACTTGGGAAAAGACAAACCATGTGTGGGTCTTTTAGGGACATGATTTGCACTTTTCTGGACCATCTAATAGGTGTGATCTGTTACATTACTTTAGGACTACAGGTCCTGAATGTGGTAGGCTTTGCATCGTCCTCACTCTAATTTACTTAAACGTTTTATTCCTTTTTAAACTAACTTGCATTCATGTGTGCTAAGTCACTTCAATCGTGTCTGATTCTTTGTAACCCCATGGATGGTAGCTCCCCAGGCTCCTCTCTCCATGGGATTCTCCAGGCAAGAATACTGGAGTGGGTTGCTATGCCCTCCTCCAGGGAATCTTCCAGACCCAAAGAACAAACCCACATCTCTTATGTCTCCTGCATTGGCAGGTGGGTTCTTTACCACTAAAGAACCCAGGGAGGCCCTTAAACTAACTTCAGTTCAGTTCAGTTCAGTCACTCAGTCATATCTGACTCTTTGTGACCCCATGAATTGCAGCACATGAGGTCTCCCTGTCCATCACCAACTCCTGGAGTCCACACAAACTCATGTCCAATGAGTGGGTGATGCCATCCAACCATCTCATCCTCTGATGTCCCCTTCTCCTCCCGCTCACAAACTTTCCCAGTATCAGGGTCTTTTCAAATGAGTCAGCCCTTTGCATCAGGTGACCAAAATATTGGAGTTTCAGATTCAACATCAGTCCTTCCAAAGAACACCCAGGACTGATCTCCCCTTAGGATGGACTGGTTGGATCTTCTTGCAGTCCAAGGGACTCTCAAGAGTCTTCTCCAACACCACAGTTCAAAAGCATCAATACTTTGGCGATCAGCTTTCTTTATAGTCCAACTTTCACATCCATACATGACTACTGGACAAACCATAGCCATAACTAGACAGCCCTTTATTGACAAAGTAATGTCTCTGCTTTTTAATATGCTGTCTAGGTTGGTAAAAACTGTCCTTCCAAGGAGTAAGTGTCTTTTAATTCCATGGCTGCAGTCACCATCTGCAGTGATTTTGGAGACCCCCAACATAAAGTTACCCAATGTTTTCACTGTTTCCCTATCTATTTGCCATGATGGGACTGGATGCCATGATCTTAGTTTTCTGAATGTTAAGCTTTAATCCAATCTTTTCACTCTCCTCTTTCACTTTCATCAAAAGGCTCTTTAGTTCTTCTTCACTTTCTGTCATAAGGGTGGTGTCATATGCATATCTGAAATTACTGATATTTCTCCCGGCAATCTTGATTCCAGCTTGTGCTTCATCCAGCCCAGCGTTTCTCATGATGTACTCTGCATATAAGTTAAATAAGGAGGTTGACAATATACAGCCTTGATGTACTCCTTTTCCTATTTGGAACCAGCCTGTTATTTCATGTCCAGTTCTAACTGTTGCTTCCTGATCTGCATACAGGTTTCTCAAGAGGCAGGTCAGGTGGTCTGGTATTCCCATCTCTTTTAGAATTTTCCACAGTTTATTGTGATCCACACAGTCAAAGGCTTTGGCATAGTCAATAAAGCAGAAATAGATGTTTTCTGGAACTCTCTTGCTTTTTACATGATCCAGCGGATGTTGGCCATTTGATCTCTGGTTCCTCTGCCTTTTCTAAATCCAGCTTGAACATCTGGAATTCATGGTTCATGTATTGCTGAAGCCTGGCTTGAGAATTTTGAACATTACTTTATTAGAGTGTGAGATGAGTGCAATTGTTCAGTAGTTTGAACATTCTTTGGCCTTGCCTTTCTTTGGGATTGGAATGAAAACTGACCTTTTCCAGTCCTGTGGCTACTGCTGAGTTTTCCAAATTTGCTGGCATATTGAGTGCAGCACTTTCACAGCATCATCTTTTAGGATTTGAAATAGCTCAACTGTAATTCAATCACCTCCACTAGCTTTGTTTGTAATGATGCTTTCTAAGGCCTACTTGACCTCACATTCCAGGATGTCTGGCTCTAGGTGAGGGATCACACCATCTTGATTATCTGGATCGTGAAAATCTTTTTTGTACAGTTCTTCTGTGTATTCTTGCCAACCCTTCTTAATATCTTCTGCTTCTGTTAGGTCCATACTATTTCTGTCCTTTATTGAACCCATCTTTTCATGGAATCCTACCTTGGTATCTCTAATTTTCTTTAAGAGATCTTTAGTCTTTCTTATTCTATTGTTTTTTTCTATTTCTTTGCATTGATCGCAGAGGAAGGCCTTCTTATCTCTCCTTGCTATCCTTTGGAACTCTGCATTCAAATGGGTTTATTTTTCCTTTTCTCCTTTGCCTTTTGCTTCTCTTCTTTTCTCAGCTATTTGTAAGGCCTCCTCAGACAGCCACGTTGCTTTTTTGCATGTCTTTTTCTTGGAGATGGTCTTGATCCCTGTCTCCTGTGTCACAAACCTCTGTCCATAGTTCTCAGGCACTCTGTCTATCAGATCTAGTCCCTTGAATCTATTTCTCACTTCCACTGTATAATCATAAGGGATTTGATTTAGGTCATACCTGATTGGTCTAGTGGTTTTCCCCACTTTCTTCAACTTAATGCTGAATTGGGCAATAAGTAGTTCATGATCTGAGCCACAGTCAGTTCCTGGTCTTATTTTGCTCAATGTATAGAGCTTCTCCATCTTTGGCTGCAAAGAATATAATCAATCTGGTTTTGTTGTTGGCCATCTGGTGATGTCCATGTGTAGAGCCTTCTCTTGTGTGGTTGGAAGACCGTGTTTGCTATCACCAGTCTTTTTCTTGGCAAAACTCTTATTAGCCTTTGCCCTGCTTCATTCTGTATTCCAAGGCCAAATTTGCCTGTTACTCTAGGTGTTTCTTGACTTCCTACTTTTGCATTCCAGTTCCCTATAATGAAAAGGACATCTTTTTTGGGTGTTAGTTCTAAAAGGTTTTGTATGTCTTCATAGAACCATTCAACTTCAGCTTCCTCAGCATTACTAGTTGGGGCATAGACTTGGATTACTGTGATATTGAACGGTTTGCCTTGGAAATGAACAGAGATCATTCTGTCATTTTTGAGATTGCATCCAAGTACTGCTTTTTGGGCTTTTTTGTTGAGTATGATGGCTACTCCATTTCTTCTAAGGGATTCCTGCCCACAGTAGTAGATATAATGGTCATCTGAGTTAAATTTACCCATTACAGTCCATTTTAGTTAGCTGATTCCTGGAATGTAGATGTTCACTCTTGCCATCTCCTGTTTGACCACTTCCAATTTGCCTTGATTCATGGACCTAACATTCCAGGTTCCTATGCAATATTGCTCTTTACAGCATTGGACCTTGCTTCTATCACCAGTTACATCCACAGCTGGGTGTTATTTTTGCTTTGGCTCCATCCCTTCATTCTTTCTGGAGTTATTTCTCTACTAATCTCCATTAGCATATTGGGCACCTACCGACCTGGGGAGTTAATCTTTCAGTGTCCTATCTTTTTGCCTCTTCATACTGTTCGTGGGGTTCTCAAGGCAAGAATACTGAAGTGGTTTGCCATTCCCTTCTCTAGTGGACCACGTTCTGTCAGACCTCTCCACCATGACCCAACCATCTTGGGTGGCCCCACACAGCATGGCTTAATTTCATTGAGTTAGACAATGCTATGGTCCATGTGATCAGATTGGCTAGTTTTCTGTGATTGTGGTTTCAGTCTCTCTGCCCTCTGATGCCCTCTCTCAGTGCCTACTGTCCTACTTGGGTTTCTCTTACCTTGGACTTGGGGTATCTCCTCTCTGTCACTGCTCCTGACCTTGGACGTGGGGTATCTTCTCTTGGCCGCTCCTGCACCACACATCCGCTGCTCATGTGGCGAATTTACTTGGTGATAAAGTCTTAATAGATATAATCAAGTTATAATGAGTTTATTACAGTAGGCCTTACTCCTGTTTGAGCTGTGTCCTTGAAAAATGAGGAAATGTGGTGACAGATGAATAACGAATGCCAAGTGTATGTGAAGACAGCCTTCTGTAAGCTGGGAGAGAGGCTTCCCGCACAGCTCTCTGGAGGAACCAGCCTTACGAACATCTTGCTTTTGAGCTCTGACCTTCAGAATGTCGAGACAATACATTTTCATTAAGCCACCAAGTTTGTGGTTGTTTATTACCGCAGCCTGAGCAAACTGTCTTCCCAAGTGGCTCAGTGATAAAGAATCTACCTGCCAGTGCAGTAGATGCAGGTTCAATCTCTGGTCTAGAAGATCCCCCTGGAAAAGGAAATGGCAACCCATTTTGGCAACTGTCATTCTGCAGTATTCTTGTCTGGGAAATCCCATGGACAAAGGAGCCTGGCAGGCTATAGTCCATGTGGTCACAAAAGAGTCATACTTGACTAGCAACTAAACCTCAAAAAAACAAACTGATTCATGGCCATAGACCAGACGAATGATTGCAAAATTTGTAAAATATTCCTCTTTAAAACATATATATGTTTTGAAATTCATTTGCTCCCCTCCTTCTTCAACAGTTACTGTCTTAATTCAGACATGACTCTCCTGGGTCCACTTATGCATTATTGCAATAGTTTCTTAATTAGGTCAGCTCATTAGATGCTCCAAACCTCTGTATTGCATAAATGAACTGGAATTGAACATATTCTACCTTATGTTTCTGTAATTATTTAGCTGCGAAGCGTGGGACTCTCAAGTGGTAACTTAGTTTCAAAATACTTGTAGTCTTCCTATAGCTATGTAACAAGGGGGAGTAAATATAGGAAATAAATATATAATTTTGGTATACCCTTTCCAAGCTGAATTTGAAAGCTTTCAATTCAACAATTGCATTCCATTTCCTCCTGACACTGTAGGATATTGACAGGTTGTGAATAAAAAGACTTCACTCAGGACAGACAAGATGGTACATGAGGTGACACGGATACACGTGTGGAAGCTACAAAGCAGATGGATGGGTGGTAGCTGACTTAACAGACAGAAAGAAGGTAACATTTAAGCTGAGAAAGGAGAGGAAACAAGTCAGAAGCAGGCTGCTTTATGCAGTGGAGACTCAAGTGACAGGAATAGAGGTATCAGATGCCTCTGCAAGTAAGGTTATACATACGACTAAATATATGGACAGTGGTTAAAAGGTTTTAAAAGAAGTAATTAGATTCCCTGAACCCTTTCACATGTTCATTGCTGGTCCCTTTCCTCATCCTGGGACAAGAGATTTACTCTAGGAGTTGGCAAATTTGGCCAAAATAAACACTCTGGCTGCCCAGGAATAAAGGGAGGGAAAGTAACCTGCAGCAAAAACTCGTGACCCATGATGCCCCCTGGGAACAAAACATCAGAAGAGAAATTCTCTGATTCAGTATCATTTCAGAGAAGGTTAGAGTAAGTTACTGAAGCAGTTAGGGGATGGGAAATGCAAGAAACTGTTTCCTCTACCCACTCATGGTGGGAACAGCTCAGGCCTCTTGGAGGTACAGATGGTGGGATGGGCCCATCCAGGAACATCCAGCAGGGCACCCCTTGGTGCTGGGCTGACTGGTGCAGCAAGGCTGGTTGGTAGACACTTATGGGGCAGGAAGCATTCTTTCCAAGTGTGTGTGTATGTACATATGACATGAAAATAAGGTCCTGTGTTCACTCATGTCCCAAGGAGCTTCTGAGTGCTTCACTCCTACATATGTTCATACAACAGTGATCCCTAGACATTTAAGGAAATTCCTAACAAGAAAAAGAAGGAACTAAGTAACAGCCAAGCAAAAAGCATACAGGAAAGAAGAATTCAGAGAAAACCAAATGACACCATAGGATTCTGGGAGAAAAAAATCAATTTTAAAATATACAATATCATCTTTAGTAATACAGTAGTTGAGAAGATGAGAGAAGTATACATGTTTAAAAGAAGAGTATGCTATAGAAGAAAACAAATTGAAAAAAAAGCAAGAACATCTGGTAAACCAAGAAGAGCTTATGAAAATTAAATGTAGGTAACAAATGAAAAAATTAAATAAAATATTCAGAAGATAAATCTAAAGACATTGAAAAAATGAAGAATAATAAAATGAATAATAAAACCAAATAATGGAGAAGGAGAGTCAAATAAGAGAAAATTAAAGGAGTGTTCAGGAAGAAACAATATCCATATGGTAAGAATTTCAGAACAGGGTCTGGAAAAAAGTGGGGGAAATTATTATCAAAGATATAAAAAAACAGAATTAAAACAATCAAATTTCTCAGAATGGAATTGTTGAGAGGGCCCACTTATTTCAGATTAATGACTAAAAAAGACATGCTTGCCAGAGAAATTCAGAACGAAATTAAGAAAAGATAGAGTCAAGAAGGAAACACTCAACCCGTGTGTGTGCTTAGTCACCCAGTTGTGTCTGATTCTTTGGGACCCCATGGAATGTAGCCTGCCAGACTCCTTTGTTCATGAGATTCTCTAGGCAAGAATACTGGAGTGGGTAGCCACTCCTTTCTCCAGGGCATCTTCCTGACCCAGGGATCAACTCCTGCATTGAACGCAGAATTTTTACCACCTGAGCCATCAGGGAAGTCAGGAAGAAAGCACTCAGCCCAAGGATGGAGAATCAGAATGCTTCAGACTTAGCAATAATACCAGAAGCCAGAAGACAATGGGGCAAGGCTTTCAAAATTCTGAGGGGAAAATATGTTTCCAGATGGAATTCTCTATCCTGGCAAAACTTCAGATAGATAGAAATATATTTATAGATGTTAAAGGTTTTCAAAATTGCACAGTTGTCAGGAAGCTGTTGGGAGCTGTGTTTTACTCCAACTAGGGAGTGAGTGCGGAGAGGGCAATGGCACCCCACTCCAGTACTCTTGACTGGAAAATCCCAAGGATGGAGGAGCCTGGTAGGCTGCAGTCCATGGGGTTGCTAAGACTCGGGCATGACTGAGCGACTTCACTTTCACTTTTCACTTTCATGCATTGGAGAAGGAAATGGCGACCTACTCCAGTGTTCTTGCCTGGAGAATCCCAGGGACAGAGGAGCCTAGTGGACTGCCATCTATGGGGTCGCACAGAGTCGGACATGACTGAAGTGACTTAGCAGCAGCAGCAGGGAGTGAGTGAGGATAAAAACAGCTCAGGGGAGGAATGGGAATTCCCATGGTATGGTCAAAGCAGATCCTAGGATAACAGCTGAGCAGAAGACTCTCAAGTGTGAGAAGGGAGGTTTGCTGATAGAAAAAGATGAAATCAGCGTACCCCAATGTAGTTGAAGATTAGGACAGCAAGTTTCCCCTTCTGGGCAGAAAACAAATAAAGATAAAGTGGGTGAAATTATTACAATTGTGATAAAAATTATAAAACCACATATTCACCAAACAAATCTAAAGTATAATTATCTTAAAAGCTGGATTGATGCTTGTAATAAATTTCTGAAAATCAATAAGGTAAACTGAACTGTAGCTATAAAATAAGACACATTACATACAGAAGAATAAACAATTTCGATAGAAGACAACTGGACAACTGTTTAAGACTGCTTTAAAAAGTTGTCTGTGCTATTTCATTTCCCGTAAAAATATCTCACTAAAGGAAAGGCATAATAAAAATATTTTTATACAACTAAAACCTACAAACAATAGACCTCCATTTTTTTTAAGTTCTTCAATGAAAAGAAATGATGTCTTTTGAGAACTTAGATTTATATATAATAAGAAATAAAGACAGCAAAAATGGTAAATATGTACATAAATATAAATGACTTTAATTTTTTAAATATAATTTATTCTTTAAAGCAAAAATCAAAGCAAATCACTTGTAACAAACACAGAAGTGGAAAGAAAGAAAGAAAGAAAGTAAAGTCACTCAGTCATGTCCAACTCTTTGCGACTCCATGGATATAACCCACCAGGCTCTGTGTCCATGGAATTGTCCAGGCAAGAATACTGGAGTGGGTTGCCATTTCCTTCTCCAATTAGAAGTGAAGTGGATAGCAATAATATGACAAAGATTGAAAGGAATAGTGGAAATATACTAACATAAGATTCTTGTGCTTTGAATATTATTTGAATGAAGAGTTTGATAGAGATTAATATTATAAAACTTAGAATGACCATAGATAAGGATAAAATAGAAGACAAAGTGATATACTAAAAATATTTACTTAATCCAAAAAGGTAAAAAAAAGAACAAAGATCAAATGAGACAAATAGAAAACAGTGCTATAGTAAATTTAAACCAAAGCATATTAGTAACTGTAAATTATGAATGGACTAGACTCACCACTGAATGGCAGGGATCTTCATATTGAAGAAGTAAAAGGAATACCAAAGGAAGTATTGTCACAGCAATTACACTCAAAATGGAAATGTATGATTATTAACAGATTAAAAATAGGAGGATAAAAAGATATACTGTGTGCACAGCTAGTCATACAAAAGCTGGAATGGCTATGTAAGACAGATGAAGAAGACCTCAAGGGCAGGAACTTTTAACAGAGGTAAAGAGAAATATTTTATATTTATTAGAGAATCAGTGAATGAAGAAGACACAACACTGCTAAGTGTGTATGCACCTTAAAATGAAACCTCAAAACTTATCAAGTATGAAATAATAGAGCTGGAAGGAAGCATAAAAAAGGACAGTTATTGTTACACATTTCAATATTCCTCTCTCAGTAATTAATAGAACTAATAGAAAGAAAATCATTCAGCTTGTAAAAACTTGAGCTCATTTAAATCAAGCAGATCTAATCAACATACATAGCATTACACTCAACTGCAGAATATGTATTCCTTTCAGGTGCATATAGAACACTCAGAGATGGATCATAGGCTGGATCACAAAAGAAATGTCAAGACAGATAATTAGATTTAAAAAAAAATTACAGAATATGTTCTCTGATCAATAATTCAGTTCAGTTGCTTACTTACGTCCAACTCTTGCAACCCCATGGACTGCAGCATGTCAGGCCTCCCTGTAAATGTGAGTAAACTCCGGAGTTTACTCAAACTCATGTCCATTGAGTCAGTAATGCCATCCAACCATCTCATCCTCTGTCATCCCCTTCTCCTGCCTTCAGTCTTTCCTAGCATCAGGGTCTTTTCCAGTGAGTCAGTTCTTTACATCAGGTGACCAAAGGATTGAAGTTTCAGCTTCATCAGTCCGTCCAATGAATATTCAGGACTGATTTCCTTTAGGATGGACTGGTTGGATCTCCCTGCAGTCCAAAGGACTCTCAAGAGTCTTCTCCAATACCACAGTTCAAAAGCATCAATTCTTCGGTGCTCAGCTTTCTCTGTTGTCCAACTCTCACATCCATACATGACTACTGGAAAAACCAAAGCTTTGACTAGACGGACCTTTGTTGGCAAAATAGTGTCTCTGCTGTTTAATATACTGTCTAGGTTGGCCATAGCTTTTCTTCCAAGGAGTAAGCATCTTTTAATTTCATGACTGTAGTCACCATCTGCAGTGATTTTGGAGCTCAAGAAAATAAAGTCTCTCACTGTTTCCATGGTCTCCCCATCTATTTGCCATGAAGTGATGGGACCAGATGTCACGATCTTAGTTTTCTGAATGTTGAGCTTTAAACCAATTTTTTCACTCTTCTCTTTCACTTTCATCAAGAGGCTCCTTAGTTCTTCTTTGCTTTCTGCCATCAGAGTAGTGTCATCTGCATATCTGAGGTTATTGATATTTCTCATGGCAATCTTGATTCCAGCTTGTTCTTCATCCAGCCCAACATTTCTCATGATGTCCTCTGCATAAAAGTTAAATAAACAGGGTGACAATATACAGACTTGACGTACTCCTTTCCCGATTTGGAACCAGTCCATTGTTCCATGTTCAGTATTAACTGTTGCTTCTTGACCTGCATACAGATTTCTCAGGAGGCAGGTCAGGTGGACTGGTATTACCATCTCTTTCAGAATTTTCCACAATTTGTTGTGATCCACACAGTCAAAGGCTTTAGCATAATCAATAAAGCAGAAGTAGATGTTTTTCTGGAACTCTCTTACTTTCTCTATGATGCTGGCAATTTGACCTCTGGTTTCTCTGCCTTTTCTAAATCCTACTAGAACATCTGGAAGTTCATGGTTCATGTACTATTGAAGCCTGCCTTGTAGAATTTTCAGCATTACTTTGCTAGTGTGTGAGATGAGTGCAGTTATGCAGTAGTTTGAGCACTCTTTGGCATTGTTTTTCTTTGGAATTGGAATGAAAACTGACGTTTTCCAGTCCTGTAGCCACTGCTGAGTTTTCCAAATCTGCTGACATATGAAGTGAGCACTTTCACAGCATCATCTTTTAGGATTTGTAATAGCTCAACTGGAATTCCATCACCTCCACTAGCTTTGTTCATAGTGATGTTTCCTAAGGCCCACTTAACTTCACTTTCCAGGATGTCTGGCCCTAAGTGAGTGATCACACCGTCATGATTATCTGGGTCATTAAGATCTTTTTTGTATAATTCTTCTGTGTATTCTTGCCACCTCTTCTCTTCATAGCAGAACTTAACTAGAAAACAATAAGAAACGTTGACAGAGAATGCCCACACATATGAAAATTAAATGATACATTTCTAAATAACCCATGGGTAAAATATGAAATAACAAAGAGAATTAGAAAAATTTTAATTAGAACTGTGATGAAAAATGCAACAATGAACTTCACTGGTGGTTCAGGTGTTAAGACTTTGTAGTTCCACTGCAGAGCACTGTGGTTTGATTCCTGCTCCAGAAACTACGATCCCACATGTTGGGTGGCATGGCCAAAAAATGAAAAAAACTTTAAAAATTTGACCTCTTTAAAAATGCAACATTTCAAAATTTGTAGGATGCAGCTCCAAGTAGTGCATAAAGAGAGATTCATACCTTTACCTTCTTTTATTACAATAGAAGTATAAATTTGAATATCAAAGAGGAAGTGGATTCAGCAATTACAGTCTTTAAAAGTGGTTTTTCTAATTGGGAGCTGAGAAATATAGCAGGAACTTTGGGTAATGTCTGAATGAGGAAAGTTTTCTCTGTTTAAGTGGGAAAATTTGTTTTCAGGTTTTTTTATTATTGAAGTATATTTGAATTACAATGTTGTGTTAATTACTGTTATACAGCAAAATGATTCAGTTATATATATATATATATATATATATATATATATATATAATGACTCAGTGGTAAAGAATCTGCCTGCCAATGCGGATGACCCAGATTTGATCCCTGGGTCAGGAAGATCCCCTGGAGAAGGAAATGACAACACCCTCCAGTATTCTTGCCTGGCAAATCCCATGGATAGAGGTGTCTGGTGGGCTACAGTCTGTGGGGTTGCAAAGAATTGGGCACAACTGAACATCTAAACAGCATACACACACACGCACACACACACACACACATATATATATTCTGTTTAGTATTATTTTCCATTATAATTTGTCACAGGATTTTGAACATAGTTCCCTGTGCTATAGAGTAGGACCTTGTTCTTCATCTGTCTTAGCAGTTTATACCTGCTAACCCCAAAGTCGCAATCCAATGCTCTCTCACTCAGTCCCTCACCCCTCTCCCCCTTGACAACCAATCTGTTCTCCTGGTCCCTGACTCTGTTTCAGTCATGTCCCAGTCTTTGTGAACACATGGACTGTAGCCCGCCAGACTCCTCTGTCCGTGGAATTCTCTAGGCAATAATACTAGAGTGGGTTGCCATACCCTCCTCCAGGAGATCTTCTAACCCAGGGATCAAACCTGTATCTCCTGCATTGCAGGTGAATTCTTTACTGTTGAGTCTGAGCCACCATGCAAGCCCTTAAGCTTTCAATTGAAAAAAAAAAAAGATTTGTAAGGTGTAGAAAATATATTTTAAAAATCATTGATTAAATGCTGAGATATCTCTCAGGAATTTAAAAATAAAAAAGGATTAGGAAATTATTAACAAAAATTATGTGTGTCTTAAAAATAAAATTGGTTCATGAAACAGAGAAAAAAAGTTTCAGGCACTTGAATTTTGAACATCTTGTTCACTCTATCAGTAGATGTGCTCTTAATTTAAACATCTGTTCAAAGCTAAGTGTTTCTCTGAGTCATTATAATGCAGAAAGCATAATTAATTTAGCTTCTGGATAGTCTTTCTTTTAAGGCTTCCCTGGTGGCTCAGTCTGCCCGCAATGCAGGTGACCTGGTTTTGATCCCTGAGTTGGGAAGATCCCCTGGAGAAGGAAAGGGAAACCCACTCCAGAATTTTTGCCTGGAGAATCCCATGGACAGAGGAGCCTGGTGGGCTACAGTCCATGGGATCACAAAGAGTTGGACATGATTGAGTGACTAAGTTTCATTTTCGCTTTAACCTTTCTTTGCTGTGGTGAAAGAATTTGATTTGCTTAGCTGAACTAGGCATGTGAATTTTTACTTATTCTGAAAAAACTTATAGTGTTTGCTTTGCTCTTTTAGCTTTATTGTTTTTTGTTTTTTTTTTTGACAGTATTGATTTTTAGACTTATTAAAAATAAAAGGGAAAAAGAACTACATTATAATCCTCTCATTGATTCAGTTCAGTTCAGTCGTTCAGTCATGTCCAACTCTTTGTGACAGCATGCCAGGACTCCCTGTACATCACTAACCAACTCCCGGAATCTAACAAAACCCATGTCCATTGAGTCAGTGATGCCATCCAACCATCTCATCCTCTGTTGTCCCCTTCTCCTCCTGCCCTCAATCTTTCCCAGCATCAGGGTCTTTTCAAATGAGTCAGTTCTTCACATCAGGTGGCCAAAGTGTTGGAGTTTCAGCTTCAACATGAGTCCTATCAATGAACACCCAGGGCTGATCTCCTTTAGGATGGACTGGTTGGATCTCCTTGCAGTCCAAGGGACTCTCAAGAGTCTTTCCAACACTACAGCTCAAAAGCATCAATTCTTCAGAGCTCAGCTTTCTTTATAATGTAGTTCTCATATCCATACCTGACTACTGGAAAAACCATAGCCTTGACTAGATGGACCTTTGTTGGCAAAATAATGTTTCTGCTTTTTAATATGTTGTCTAGGTTGGCCATAACTTTTCTTCCAAGAGTAAGCATCTTTTAATTTCATGGCTGAAGTCACCCTCTGCAGTGATTTTGGAGCCCCAAAATAAAGTCTGTCACTGTTTCTATTGTTTCCTCACTATTTGCCAGGAAGTGATGGGACCAGATGCCATGATGTTAGTTTTCTTAGTTTTCTCGTTGATTAGCCATCACTAAATATCATTTACAGATTAGAGACCTCTTACATACATTTATGCATACATGTGATATATTTCTCACAACAATCCTGCAAGGAGGTTCTTACTAGCTTCAATTTGTCAATTAATAAACCAAGGCTCAGGTTAGCTATTTTATCTAACCTTCTTAAGAGTATAGGGTTAGTAGTTCACAGACTTATGTTTATACCCTGCTCAATGTCAAAGAAAAATTGTACTAGACAGAGTTGAACATGCAAGGAAGACTACTAAAGCCTGGGGGAGAGATTGAATTCAACTCCTCTGAATCAAAAGACTGGAGGAGTTTGATGTACTGGGTTGGGGAGCTTGGTTAGTGTGATTAGGTCATCATTTGCTAACTGTTCTGTATGAAAGTTAGGCTCCCTTCTGCCCACAGAGACTGGAGATGGGGAAAATTTCACCTTTGATGATCACATTTCAAAGAGATAGCCCCCAGGTCCTTGAGAAAGACTTTTCTCTGTTGTGAAACTGCTAAGAGGCCAGGGAGAAGATTTACATCTCGAAGGGACAGACAAAGAATATATAATTGAAATTTTTCAAAAGTAAATACTCTAAGAAAAGAGAGGTCAGGGGTCTACAGTCTTGAAGAAACCTGTCAGAAAGTCAAGCATGGGGGAAACTTTAAGGTCATCTTGGTCATGCAACTCCAGAGACCTGAGTTTTGGTAACTCAAAAAGAATTAATCTGAGAGCACACTATTAGCTTCTTCCTAAATGTGAAAGGTATTTTTTTTCTGATTATTACATGCATTTTGGAATATTTGAAATCTTAGAATCGAATGCAAATAATCATTGAGCACTCAGTAATTTCCCTGTATGACCCTTTCAGACAATATGAAAAAAGAGCTGAAATAAAATATTTGGGATTTCAGGGGAAGAAAAATAATTTTCCTCTAAAATTCTACCCTCTGTGACTGAGAACACCTGTAATGAAAGACAGCTTAACACGAGCAAAACAAACAGAAATTTAATAGCATGTGTACCTCTTGTCCACATGGAAGATACCTAGGAAAACTGAGTAAACCCACCCCTGCACCCCCAAATGCCCAAGTCACCACCTCAAATATTGTCTTCAGCTAGAAACAAAAGAAAGGGGTTGGTAGAAGGAAGGCTAATTCTGGGTAGTTATCCAGAAAAGTACAATAAGCTTATTATGCAGATTTAAGTCTGGTGCCTTCGCTACTGATCAAGTTTCTTGTGATTTGTAATCTTCCTTCTTGGTACAAAGAGAAAGATATCCTTACAAATGAAGATTTCCCTTTTGAATATAAATTTCCCTTACAAAAGGATGAATTGTACTCTGATTTCAGATCTCCTCCTGTGTCTGCTTTTTCTCCAAAATAATCAGCTCAAAATAATCCTTATGCTAAAAAGGCATATTTTGGGTAGCATATTCTGCTACTGTTCACAATTTAAGTTTTTTTTTTTTTTTTAAGTTTGTTTTGTTTTAAGCAGATTCATTTGGGACAGTAAAACACTTTAGCACTTTATCATTCAATTATTTTATTCCCTAGTTATATTCTTTAGAGGGTTTTTTCAGTTTTATTTTGCTGTTTATTCAATCCAGAGGTTAACCTGTTTTCAAAATTATCTGTCTTACCAATTTATAAAATCATAGAATTCTAAGCTATGACTATTAAACTTGCTAAGACTCCTGGGGTTCACTAGTATAATTTGTATTTTAGTCTCACCAGAAATACCTTTTGGCAAATTCTTGACAAATTCTTCACTGGACTTCAGTTATGTAGTTTCAAGAGAGCCTATTCTTTTTGTGAATCACATTCATTATTATTCACTTGACATTTGTCAATGATTTTTATGAAATTTTGAGACATATGGACATAACTGTTTAAAATGAATAAATAGATGAGAGAGACTCAAGAGGATTACAGTCTCTAGTTGGATTTGGTGTTAAGGGGTGTGTGCTTAGTCATTCAGCTGTGTCCGACTCTTTGCAGTCCCATGGTCTATAGCCCACCAGGCTCCTCTGGGGATTCTCCAGGCAAGAATACTGGAGTGGTTTGCCACTTCCTACTCCAGGGGATTTTCCTGACTCTGGAAGTGAACCTGCATATCTTACGTCTCCTGCATTGCCGGCAAATTCTTTACCACTAGTACCGTCTGTGATTTCCCCAGAACTTGGGAGAGGACTTAAATAATGAAAAGGTTTCATTTAAGGGATGTAGTGGGAGAAGGCAATGGTACCCCACTCCAGTACTCTTGCCTGGAAAATCCCATGGACGGAGGAGCCTGGTACGCTGCAGTCCATGGGGTCGCTGGGAGTCAGACCCGACTGAGCGACTTCACTTTCACCTTTCACTTTCATGCATTGGAGAAGGAAATGGCAACCCACTCCAGTGTTCTTGCCTGGAGAATCCCAGGGACAGGGGAGCCTGGTGGGCTGCCATCTATGGGGTCGAACAGAGTTGGACATGACTGAAGCGACTTAGCAGCAGCAGCAGCAGCAAAGGATGTAGTGTTAAGTCGCTTCAGTCATGTCTGACTCTGTGCAACGCTATGGACAGCAGCCCACCAGGCTCCTCTGACCACAGGATTCTCTAGGCAAGGATACTGGAGTGGGTTGCCATTTCCTTCTCCATAAGGGATATAGGGCTTTGGCTAAATGACTGGCACTCATACCAACAAGCACTAGAAAACAATATAGAATTTCAGCTCTGAGAAGAACAGTTCCAAATAGATTCTGTCTCTCTAAGTAAAGAGAAAGTAAGCATGTGAATTGACTCCAGTTACCTTGTTGCTCAGTCCCCAGGTTTCCAGTAACATTCTTATAACGTTGTATCTAGAATTTCTCACAGGCAGTCAGGTTTTTGCCAGTACTTGTCTGTGAGAATTAGTATACTCTCAGAAATCCAAAGTAGGATTACAGTTCCTGAGAAGTCATTGTCAAGATCAGGGGAGTACAAATAACCTTAAAACTGGAATCCAGGATAATGTTTTGGTCCATCAAAAAACAAAATACAACCCAGCACATTTGAAGATTTAATTGGCTTTGATAGGTGATTCATGAATCAGAAAGCATCAATCTAGCAACTAGAAGCGGAGAAAGCAATGGCACCCCACTCCAGTACTCTTGCCTGGAAAATCCCATGGACGGGGAGGGGCCTGGTGCGCTGCAGTCCATGGGGTCGCTGGGAGTCGGACACGACTGAGTGACTTCACTTTATTTTTTCACTTTCATTCATTGGAGAAGGAAATGGCAACCCACTCCAGTGTTCTTGCCTGGAGAATCCCAGGGATGGGGGAGCCTGGTGGGCTGCCGTCTATGCAGTCGCACAGAGTCGGACACGACTGAAGCAACTTAGCAGCAGCAGCAGCAGCAGCAACTAGAAGGGAGCTCTGATGCGTGATAGAAAAAATGAAGGAATTTATAGAAAGGGAAGTGGATCCAGAAACTCATTAGCAAAGGAAAGAGAGGAATATTTTGATCCAGAAGCAAAGATCTTACCTTGCAGATTACCTCCTCTTCCTGTGGGGGTAGGAGCAGGGCCCAAGAGATGTCTTACCTCATTGCTGCTGACCAGGAAATCCCAAACTGCTTGATTAAGATTACACTTCTGGTGAAGGTCATAAGTGCTGTCTGGTTAGGTATTAAATCTAGGGTTGGCGTGATGGGCTTTAGCACATCACCAAGTGATACCATCTTGAGGCTGTGGTTTTCCTCTTTAATGGGCCCCATACATAATGTAAAACTTTTCTGTTTAAAAATGGCAGGAAGATAAAATTATACTAACAGTCCTCTGAGTTTTGATACCAAGGTCCAGAATGCTAAGCTGAGGCTCCTTTAATAAATCTTTTCTCTGATGCAGATTATTTTTGAAGACTGAGTTATTGCTGAGCCTATGCTATGCTATGCTAAGTCATTTCAGTCGTGTCCGACTCTGTGTGACCCCATAGATCGTAGCCTACCAGGCTCCCCCGTCCCTGGGATTCTCCAGGCAAGAACACTGGAGTGGGTTGCCATTTCCTTCTCCAATGCATCAAAGTGAAAAGTGAAAGTGAAGTTGCTCAGTCGTGTCCAACTCTTAGCGACCCCATGGACTGCAGCGTACCAGGCTCCTCCGTCCATGGGATTTTCCAGGCAAGAGTACTGGAGTGGGGTGCCATTGTCTTCTCCGGCTGAACCTATAGGTATTTGATTAAAACACAGTGGCTTGATCATTTGCTTTCTAGTAACCTGTTAGTCTAAAAGGGCAGCAACATATTTTAAATTTATTGTATCTTAGGGGTTTTGGTTATATGTTTTGTTTTCAACTATTTTATTTTAGAGGGCTTCCCTGGTGGTAAAGAATCTTCTTGCCAATGTAGGAGACATGGGTTTTCTCCTTGGGTCAGAAAGATCCCCTGGAGAAGGAAATGGCAACCCACTCCAGTATTCTTGCCTGGAAAATCCGTTGGACAGAGGAGCTTGACGGGCTCCCGTCCATGGGGTTGCAAAAGAGTGACGTGACTTAGCACTAAAAACACCACCATTTTATTGAAGAACGTTCTGAATTACTTTTGTATGTATAATAAGTGTATATCAAATTTGAACCCTGCTTCTCTAAAGGTATCAGTTGCAAGTAATTTCAATGAAATTTTGTAGTTTCCTTGTTGTTTAGTCGCTCAATTGTATTTGACTCTTTTGAGAGCCTATGGAATATAGCCCGACAGGCTTCTCTGTCCATGGGATTTCCCAAGCAAGAATACTGGAGTGGGTTGCCATTTCCTTAATTCAGTCATAAAGTCAAACTAACTAATGGTAGATAGTATATGTTATAGATACTTTGTGTTGTAATTGAATTTCATCTCTTACATTATAGAAACCTATATATGTAGTCCAATCTTACAGTTTATAAGACAAAACAAGATGGGCCATTTTACTCAGGTGCTTTTAAGTTTAATGTAATGCAGTCTTTACTTTGTTTTCTGTGCATTTGTAATTCTAAATGCAAGAATTACTTTTAGCAAGATTTTTTTTATAAACTAACACATTCTAGTGTTTCTAGGAAAGATTTGTTCTCCAATTTGCTGCAAAACTTTTTACTCTCTCGAATAAATGTTTTGTCTTTATTCAGTCACCTATAAATATTTATTTACAAATATTATTTTAAGTTTCATGACTTCCTTTTGTGTCATCTTAAATAATGTCCAATCGGTAAATTAGCAAAGCATACTTAAAACAGTAAAAAAAAAAAGTCTATCATTTTCTAAGTGCTACAAATATATTTTCTTAGATTTTATTATTGGAAAAGTCCTTTATATCACCTTTTTGAAGGATTTTTCTCTATACATAAAATTCTGGTTTCACAGTTTGTTATTTCCTCCTCATTCTAAACTTTAGCTTGTTATTTCCTTGTCACCTGATTTCCATAATTTTGATGAGAATCTTTGGTCTTATGACTGTTTTTCTTTGGCTGCTTCCAAGATAGTATCTGTATCTTTGGTTTTCAACAGTTTGACTGCAGTGTTCTTAGGTGTGGTTATCATTTTGTTTACATAGTTTGGGATTTGCTGCATTCCTTAAATTCTAACTTTGTGTCTCATAGAATTGAGCCATTTCTGACCATTATTTCTTCAGATAATTTTCTGCTCTAATTTATCTTTTATTTCTTCCCTGGGAATCCAATTACATTACTTAAGATGTTTTCACATTTGTTCCCAAAGTCCCTGAACTCTGTTCCTTTTCCTGTTTCTTTTTTCTTTGTTTTTCAAATTGGATAAATGCTACTGATCTGTGGTCATGTTCATTGACTCTTTCCTCTCAACTTTCATCTATTTCATGATCCATCCAGTGAATATTTTTCAGATATTTTAGTTTTCTATCTAACTTTTTAAATATTTTCTATTACTCTACTGATTTTCTTTTCTGATTATTAGAAGCATTATTTTCCTTCACCTCACTGATTACAAGAGCTGCTTTAATCTTTGTCAGATCATCTTTACATTGATCATCTATATGCTAGCAGCTCTTGGATGTTGTTTTTTTCCCATGAAAATACGTCACATTTTTCTGCCACTTCACATACTCAGTAATTTTGTACTGTATTCTGTTTATCATGCTATGGGGTGAAGCCTTGGATTCTCTTGTACTCCTCTAACAATATTGATATTCTTGTTCTAGCAAGAAGTTAATTTGATTCAACTCAAAAGGCAAACTCGCTGTTGGCAGTGATTCAAATCTTAGTTCAGATTGCCTTTATTCTGCCCCATGCATACGCCGTTCAGGTGTCAGCAAACGTGTAAATTTATACACACATTTTTTAGTTTCTTTTCTCTGTCTCATCTGGGATTTCCCAGTCAGCCAGAGCAATGTTGAACCACATACCTTGGCACACTATGAACTGGTCAAGTTGATTCATGAAATTAACTACCACACCACTTTCGGCTCATTGTTACCTTTTGGAAGGCACACATTGCTCACCTAAAGAATTCTGGTTTTCTATTCATTAACTTTCATGCGACGTAAAGTTACAAACCATTGATTACAGTTTATCTTTCTGCACAGATAGTCCCTCAACTCTACTTGTATTTTTAATCTTCTGTTTCCCTAATAGTAGTGTCAAATAAAACTTGCTGTGATGATAAAAATCCTCTGTATTCTATATCTCCACTATTCTAGCATAAATTGAATTTGTTGTATGTTGCTTTGAATTCTTGACATGTAGCTAGTGTAATAAAGGAATTTAATTATTAATTTTAATTAATTTTACTAAATTTTAAGTTTAAAGAGACACATGTGGCTAGTGGCTATTACACAGACAGTGCTACACTTATTATGTGCCTGTCCTCTTTGAAAACAATATATATTCAAGTCTTCTGCCCCTTTTTTATTCAGCTTGTTTGGTTTTTGATGTTGGATTGTATGGACTGTTTATAGGTTTTGGCTATCAACCTTCCTGGTCATATAATTTGCAAATACTTTCTCCCGTTCTGTAGTTTATCTTTTTATTTTGCCAATGGTTTCCTTTGCTGTGCAAAAGCTTTTAAGTTTAGGTCCCATTTGTTTGTTTTTGCTTTTATTTCATTCACTTTAGGAAATAGATCCAAAACAATTACTACAATTTATTGTCAAAGAATGTTTTGCCTATGTTTTTGTTCAGGAGTGTTATAGTTGCTGGTCTTCCATTTAGGTCTTAATCCATTTTGAGCTTATTTTTGTGTTTAGTGGTAGAGAATGTTCCAATTTCATTCTTTCAAATGTAACTATCCAGTTTTCCCAGCACTGCTTGTTGAAGAGACTGTCTTTTATCTTTTGTATATATTTTCCCCCTTTGATGTCTATTAATTGACCATATGTATGTGAGTTTATCTCTTGGATCTCTATTCTGTTCCATTGATCTATGAGTCTGTTTTTGTGCCAGTACTGTACTGGTTTGATTACTCTAGTTTGTAGTATAATCTGAAGACAGAGAGTGTGATTCCTCCAGTTTTGTTTTTCTTTCTCAAGATAGTCTTGAATATTTGGGATCATTTGTATTCATGCAAATTTTAAAGTTATTTATTCTAGCTTTGTTAAAAATGCCATTGGTATTTTGATAGGGGTTGCACTAAATCTATAGATTGCCTTGGAGATTACAGTCATTTTAATAATATTAATTCTTCCAATCTGAGAATACAATATATCTTTTCATCTGTATGGTTTACACTTTCTTTCATCAGCATCGTGTAGTTTTCAGAGTACAAGTCTTTTACCTTCTTAGGGAGGTTTATTCCTAGATATTTTATTCCTTTTGATGTGATGATAAATGAGATTATTTCCTTAATTTGTTTTTCTGATATTTTGTTATTAGTGTATAGGAAAGCAACAGATTTCTGTATATTCATTTTGTATCCTGAAACATTATTAGATTCATTGATGAGCTAGAGTCATTTTCTGGTGGCATCTTTAGGATTTTCTATGTAGAGTATCAGGTTATTTGCAAACAGTAAGTTTTGCCACTTTATTTCCAATTTGGTTTCTTTTATTTTGTTTTCTCGTCTTATTTCTTTGGCTAGAGAGTATGCAGATAGCCAACAGCAGCATGAAAAGTTATTCAATAACACTGATCATCAGGGAAATGCAAATCAAAATCACAATGACATATCACCCACACCTGTCAGAATGGCTATTATCAAAAAGAATATAAATAATAATTGTTGGCGAGGATGTGAAAAAAAATGGAATCCTTGTACATTGTTGGTGGGAATGTAAATTGGTGCAGCCACTGTCAAAAACAGTATGAAATTTTCTCAAAAAACTAAAAATAGAACTACCATATGACCTAGCAGTTCCACTCCTGGGTATATATCTGAAAGAAACAAAAACACTAATTGAAGATTACACCTGCATCCCACTTTTCATAAAAGCATTATTTATAATTGCCAGGATATAGAGCACCCAAGTATCTAACAACAAATGAAAAGATAAAGAAGATGTGGTATATATATATATACACACACACATAATGAAAAGATGAAAATTTGTCATAAAAAGAATGAAAATTTACCTTTTGCAACAACATAGATGGACTTGGAGGGTGTTTTACTCAGTAAATAAGTCAAACAAAGACAAATACTTTATGATATCATTATATATGGAATCTAAATAATACAACAGGCTAGTGAATATAACAAAAAAAGAATAATATTTATTGAGAATAAGGTAGGGTTACCAGTAGGGAAAGGCAGTGAAGGAGGGGCAATTTCAGGGTAGGGTTAAGTGGTACAAGCTATTAGGTATAAAATAAGCTACAAGGATATATGTACAACACAGGCAATATAGTCAATGTCTCATAATAACTACAGATGAGATACAAATCTTTAAAAATTGTGACTCACTATATTTTACACTTGTAACTTACATAATGTTGTATATCAACTATACTTTAGTAAAAAAGTAAATAAATAGAATGTAGCTAACATTAGAGAATTTTTCTAATACAGTCATCCCTTTGTATCTGAGGGTTCTGCATCCTTGGATTCAACTAAGTTTGGATCAAAATATTTGAAAAAGAAATTCCAGAAATTTTCAAAAAGCAAAATTTGAATTTACTGGCTGGCAGCAACTATTAACATCGTATTTACATTGTACTAAATATTATAAGTAATCTAGAGATGATTCACAGTATTTGGGAGGTGGTGCATAGGTTATATGCAAATTGTTGTTCAGTGACCTAACTTGTATCTAACTCTTTGTGATCCCATGAATTGCAGCATGTCAGGCTTCCCTGTCCTTCACTACCTCCCAGAGTGTTCTCAAACTCATGTCCATTGAGTCAGTGATGCTGTCTAACCAACTCATCCTCAGTTGCCCTCTTCTCCTGCCTTCAATATTCCCAGCAAGGTCTTTTGCGATGAGTCAGCTCTTCGCATCAGGCAGCCAAAGTATTGGCGCTTCAGCATCAGTCCTTCTAATGAATATTCAGGGTTGATTTCCTTTAAGAAATACTGTACCATTTTATATGAAGAATTTGAGCATCCTCATATTTTGTTATGCATAGAGAGTCCTGGAAACCGAAGGACAGTTGTAATTTGCTTTGATTTATTCAATTAAATCAAACTGATTTATTCAGTTAAATCAGTTATGGGGTGATACTATATGTAAGATTTCATGGTAAGCATGATATTCACTTCCTTTCTCAATCTTAGCATTTCTTAAAAAAAAAAAAAAACTTTTCTGTTACTTTTTTAATATCTGAAAGTTATTGATTTCTTCCAATACACACAAAGTCAAAATTCTTTTATCTTTACTGCCATATAAAAAGTAAACTAATGTGTTCTCACAAATGGTCTCTGCAGTCATTGCCCTTTTACAATCTATGTTAAAATTATTTTACATCCATCTTTTTCCCATGGAAACTATTATTACAAACTCAATTTTGCCACATTTCTGAAGGTTTCTACCCCTTAATTATTTTCTGGGAAAATTATTTTTATGCTTGTCAAAGACATTCCTCTTAATCTCTGCTAATTTCTAAGTGTTGACAATTAGTACTAATTGAATTATGTGTTGTTGATCTCTTTTATAGAAATTGGGCTTCTCTCATAACTCAGTTGGTAAAGAATCTGCCTGCAGTGCAGGAGACCCAGTTTCAATTCCTGGGTCTGGAAGATATCCTGGAGAAGGAAATTGCAACCCATTTCAGTACTCTTGCCTGGAAAATCCCATAGACAGGGGAGCCTGGTGGGCTACAATTCATGGGATCACAAGAATCAGACATGACTTAGTGACTAAACCACCACCATAAAATAGCAAGTTATCTTATCTTTAATAGTAAGAACTCTCAATGAATGATTTCATATGCTTAGTTTTAAACTGTAGATGTGACCATTTCACACACTGATTGACAAATTTTACTTAATATTATAATACTTTCAGTTCATCTCATGATATTTTGGGTTTTATCATTTCAGGATCACCAAACAATTTTAAGAGCATGGGCTGTAAAAGATTTTGCTCCAAATTGCCCTTTGTATGTCCAGATCTTAAAGCCTGAAAATAAATTCCATATCAAATTTGCTGGTAAGTTTGACCTCAAATGAGATCCTTTAAACCTTTCCTTAAATTCTTATTGTCATTGTAAGAGTTATGCTTCTGAAGTTAGTGGTAGTTTATTATACCCATGTTTCTGTAGAACAGGATTTATTTTTATCATCTACTTGTTATAAGAGAATTAATTCACTTTAAAATGTAAATCTTTGTGTTAAGTCCTTACTTTTTTATATAACTTGGTGATTTTGGTAACTGAACTTGCTGAACACCCTAGTAAGCTTAATTAGATTAGCTCTGATAGTTGAGTATGAAATATAGACACAAGTTTCAAATGTTATATATATATGTAGATAGATAACACTTTGCTATATGTTATTTTATATACATATAAACTTACTATAGAATAGAATAATATAATGTATTCAGATAATTTAAATAGATTTAATTTGAGGGTAGATATTGAAAACAATTCAAGAAAAAGATACATGTGAATTTTTCATACAAGTGCTGCTTTTAAAATAATTATCCACATGAGATTATACTTTAAACTATTAGAATATTGAACAATAAAATGGTACTGTATCATTTCCTAAGTGCTTCTGGAGGAACTAATTTTGATCCAGAGATAATTTATGTACTTTTTTTTTCTTCAAATATAAGAAACTTTTTAAAAAAAATAAAATTTAACCTTAATGGTCTGAAACGTCAAAAGTCTTTAAAAACTAAATCATTTTAAGTATGTATTTGCAAAATGTATTTCCTTCAGAAGATTCACACATCTTACAATGCTTATCTATTAGTATATGATATTTAAATGAAATTTTATAAACACTGGGCTTCCTTGGTGGCTCAGATGGTAAAGAATCTGCCTGAAATGCAGGAGACCTAGGTTCAATAGCTGGGTCAGGAAGATCCCCCTGGAGAATGGGATGGCTGTCCACTTCACTATTCTTGCCTTGAGAATTCCATGGATCATGGAGCTTGGCTGGCCACAGTCCATGGAATTGCAAACAGTCAGACACAACTGAGTGACTAACACTTATAAACACTAAGAAGTTTTAAAGTAGTGATATTGTAAAGTAATTAACCTCTAATTAAAATAAGTAAATTTATATTTAAAAAATAAATTAAAAAAAAGTAGTGATAAGAGTACTATAAAATTATTGCTATTCAATTTGTTCTGAGTCATCTTTTAGTCTTCCTACTAATGACATCATTTTTTTCTAAAGAAGTATGGGAAATAAAGCAATGACTCTCAACTTTGGTGGCATTTTCAGTTCAGTTCAGTTCAGTCGCTCAGTTGTGTCTGACTCTTTGCAATCCCATGAATTGCAGCATGCCCGGCCTCCCTGTCCATCACCAACTCCAGGAGCTCACTCAAACTCATGTCCATCAAGTCAGTGATGCCATCCAACTATCTCATCCTCTGTCGTCCCCTTCTCCTCCTGCCCCCAATCCCTCCCAGCATCAAGGTCTTTTCCAATGACTCAGCTCTTCTCATGAGGTGGCCAAAGTATTGGAGTTTCAGCTTTAGCATTAGTCCTTCCAAAGAACACCCAGGACTGATCTCCTTTAGAATGGACTGATTGAATCTCCTTGCAGTCTAAGGGACTCTCAAGAGTCTTCTCCAACACCACAGTTCAACAATTAAAATAAATAAATTTAAATTAAAAAAAAAAAAAAAAAGCATCAATTCTTTGACACTCAGCTTTCTTCACAATCCAACTCTTACATCCATATATGACCACTGGAAAAACCATAGCCTTGACTAGACGGACCTTTGTTGGCAAAGTAATGTCTCTGCTTTTCAATATGCTATCTAGGTTGGTTCTAACTTTCCTTCCAAGGAGTAAGCATCTTTTAATTTCAAGGCTGCAATCACCATCTGCAGTGATTTTGGAGCCCCCCAAAATAAAGTCTGACACTGTTTCCACTGTTTCCCCATCTATTTCCCATGAACTGATGGGACCAGATGCCATGATCTTTGTTTTCTGAATGTTGAGCTTTAAGCCAAGTTTTTCTCTCCACTTTCACTTTCATCAAGAGGCTTTTTAGTTCCTCTTCACTTTCTGCCATAAGGGTGGTGTCATCTGCATATCTGAGGTTACTGATATTTCTGCCGGCAATCTTAATTCCAACTTGTGTTTCTTCCAGCCCAGCATTTTTCATGATGTATTCTGTATATATTTTAAATAAGCAGGGTGACAATATACTGCCTTGACATACTCCTTTTCCTATTTGGAACTAATCTACTTTTCCATGTCCAGTTCTAACTGTTGCTTCCTGAGCTGCATACAGATTTCTCAAGAGGCAGGTCAGGTGGTCTGGTATTCCTATCTCTTTCAGAATTTTCCACAGTTTATTGTGATTCACACAGTCAAAGGCTTTGGCATAGTCAATAAAGCAAAAATAGATGTTTTTCTGGAACTCTCTTCCTTTTTCCATGATCCAGCGGATATTAGCAATTTGGTCTCTGATGGCATTTTAAAATATGTTTTAAAGAATATTTTTAAAGGACTAATGAGAGATTCTGAGCATGTAAATGATTTTGGATGGTGCCAGGGCTTCTTTAAACTTGTTTCCTAAATCAAAAATTAAAAACAACAGGCAGTGGGCCCACACTGGAGCTGAAGTTCCCAGGGGTGGGCAGGGCAAACAGACCAGAGGGGGAGGCCTGAGCAGGGAAGACGAGGAAGATGAGGAGGTCTGCTGGAGGACAAGGGTGCACCCCGGGCCTCTTGCCAGAGTAGCCCCAGTGGTGGGAGCCAGACAGTCGGCCCAGCTGAGAGGGAGGATCACCAGGCAGTGAACGGCAGAGGAGGAGGCGCTCATAGCTGGGAGCAGAGCAGAGATTTGGAACTTCAGACATCACATTTCTTACCTCATGATGGAAAGTGTGTAAATTAAATGTTAGGAGGAAACCAGGCTGTAAAAATTTAATCCAGTCAGTGTACCTCCAACCCTACAGCTGAATTCATCCTTGTCAGAGATCAAGCCCTGAGCCTTTGGAGTAGGAGCACTGACTCCAGGACCCTACACTACCAGAGAACTGACCCTAGGGAGTATCAAATACTAAGAACTCACACAAAAGAAACCACTTGAATACAAGGCCCAATATCACCCCACCACCAGTAGCACCCTGTGCAGGAAACCTCATCTAAACAACAAACAAAACAAAAATACAAACCCAATCATCAGCAGACAGGATTACCACCTCACTCAGCCTTGCCCATCAGAGGAAAAACAAACAAACAAAAAAACTCAGCACAAATCTCTCCCTATGCAAAGCTTACACAAACCACTGGGACCAACCTTAGGAGGGCAGAAAACAAAAAGAAGAAAGAATTCAGCCTTGAAGCTTGGGAAAAGGAGACCTCAAACACAATACACTAAAATAATAATAATAATAAAAAGGCAGAGAAATACTACACAAATGAAGAACAAACTAGAAACACAGAAGTCCAAATAAATGAAGAGGAAATAGGTACACTACCTAAAAAAAATTCAGAATAATGATAGTAAAGATGATCAAAAACCTTGAAAACAGACTGGAGAAAATGCAAGAATCAATTAACAAAGACCTAGAAGGATTAAAGAATAAACATACAGAGACAAACAACACAATTACTGAAATTAAAAACACTCTAAAAGGAATAAATAGCAGAGTATCTGAAGCAGAAGAATAAATCAGTGATCTGGAAGATGTAGTGGTGGAATTAACTTCTGAAGAGCAGAATAAAGAAAAAAAGAAAAGAACTGAGCATAGTCTCAGAGACCTTTAGGACCAAATCAAACACACCAACATTTGAATTATAGGGGTCTCAGAAGAAGAGAAAAGAAAGGGTATGAGAAAATTTTTGAAGAGATTATAGTTGAAAATTTCCCCAACATGGAAAAGGAAATAGTCAATCAAGTACAGGAGGTGCAAAGAGTCCCATACAGGATAAATCCAAGGAGAAATGCCAAGACACATACTAATCAAACTAAGAAAGACTAAGCACAAAGAAAGAATATTAAAAACAGCAAGGGAGAAGCAACAAGTAACATACAAGGGAAACCCCATATGTTTAATAGCTGATCTTTCAGCAGAAACTCTGAAGGCCAGAAGGGAATGGCAGGATATATTTAAAGTACTGAAAGGGAAAAATCTACAACCAAGATTACTATACCCAGCAAGGATTTAATTTACAATTGATGGAGAAGTAAAAAGTTTTTCAGACAAACAAAAGTCAAGAGAATTCAGTACCACCAAACCAGGTTTACACAAATGTTAAAAGGACTTTGTAGCCAAGAAATATGAGTAGAAAAAGATCTACAAAATCAATCCCAAACAATTAAGAAAATGGCAATAGGAACATATATATCAATAATTACTTTAAATGTAAGTGGATTAAATGCTCCAACCAAAAAACACAGCCTGGCTGAATGGATACAAAAGCACGTCCCATATATATGCTGTCTACAAGAAACCCACTTCAGACCTAAACACACATATGGACTGAAAATGAGAGGATGGAAAAATATATTCCTTGCAAGCTGGAAGCAAAAGAGAGCTGGAGTACCAATCCTCGTGTCAGAAAAAATAGACCTTAAAATAAAGAAGATAGGGGAGAACACTACATAACGATAAAGGGATCAATCCAAGAAGAAGACATAACAATTGTAAATATCTATGCACCCAACACAGGAGCACCTCAATACATAAAGACAAACAGTAACAGACATCAAAGGAGAAATTGACAGAAACACAATATTAGTAGGAGACTTTAACACCCCACTCACATCAATGAACAGATCATCAAAACAGAAAATTAATAAGGAAATGCAAGTCTTAAAAGATACATTAGATGAGATGGATCTCATTGATATCTTCAGTATCTTCAATCCAAATGCAGAAGAATACACCTTCTTCTCAAATGCACATGAAACATTCTCCAGGATAGACCACATCTTGGGTCACAAGTCAAACCTCAGTAAATTTAAGAAAATAGAGATTGTATCAAGCATCTTCTCTGACCACAATGCTATGAGACTAGACATCAATTACAAGGGAAAAAAAAAAAACTGTAAGAAACAGAAACACATGGAGATTAAGCCAGCATGTTTCTAAATAATCAACAAGTTACTGAAAAAATCAAACAGTAAATGAAAAAATTTCTAGAAACAAATGACAATGAAAATACAACTCAAAACCTATGGAATGCAGCAAAAGCAGTTCTAAGAAGGAAGCTTGTAGCAATACAATCCTACCTCATGAAACAAGAAAAACATTAAACAGACATCTAAAACAACTGGAAAAAGAACAACAAAAAAAAAAAGTAGAAGGAAAGAAATCATAAATATCTGAGCAGAAATAAATGAAAAAGAAATGAAAGAAACAAAGGTAAAGATTAATAAAACTAAAGGCTGGTTTTTTGAGAAGATAAACAAAATTGGCAAATCTTTAGCCAGACTCATCAAGAAAAAAAGAGAGTAGAACCAAATCAACAAAATTAAAAGTGAAAAAGGAGAGGTTACAACAGACAATGTAGAAATACAAAGGATTATAAGAGACTATTATGAACAAGTATAGGGCAATAAAATGGATAACCTGGAATAAATGGAGAGATTCTTAGTAAAGTTCAATCTTTCAAGACTGAACCAGAAAGAAATAGAAATTATGAACAACTGAATTACAAGCACTGGAATTGAAGCTGTGAAAAAAAATCTCCCCCAAAACAAAAGCCGAGGACCCCATGGCTTCACAGGAGAATTCTATCAAACATTTAGAGAAGAACTAAGCCCTGTCCTTCTAAAACTCTTTCAAAAAATTGCAGAGGAAGGAACACTTACAAACTCATTCTACAAGACCACCATCACCCTGATAACCAAAACCAGGCAATGACAACGCAAAAAAAAGAAAACTACAGCTCAATATCACTGAGGAACATAGATGCAAAAATCCTCAGCCATATTTTGGCAAACAGAATTCAGCAACACATCAAAAAGCTCATACACCATGATCAATCTGGGTTTATTCCAGGGGTGCAAGGATTCTTCAATATAAACAAATCAATCAATGTGATATGCCATATTAACAAATTGAAAGGTAAAAACCATATGATAGTCTCAATCGATGCAGAAAAAGCCTTTGACAAAATTCAGCACCCATTTATGATTAAAACTCTTCAAAAAATGGGCATAGAAGGAACCTACCTCAACATTGTAAAGGCCATACAAAATAAGCCTACAGCAAACATTATTCTGAATGGGTAAAAACTGAAAACATTCCCCCTAAGATCAGGAACAAGACAAGAGTGTTGACTTTCACCTCTATTATTCAACATAGTTTTGGAAGTCCTAGCTATAGCAATCATAGAAAATAAAAAGAAATAAAAGGAATCCAGATCGGAAAAGAAGTAACGCTCTCACTGTTTGCAGATGACGTGATACTGTACACAGAGAACCCTAAAGACAGTATCAGAAAATTGCTAAAGCTAATTGGTGAATTGAGCAAAGCTGCAGGATACAAAATCAATACACAGAAATCACTTGCATTTCTATATAAGAATGAAAAATCAGAAAGAGAAATTAAGGAATCAATCCCATTCACCATTGCAAGAAAAAGAAATAAATACCTAGGAATAAACTTACCTAAGGAGATTAAAGAACTGTACACAGAAAATTATAAGACACTAATGAAAGAAATCAAAGATGGCAAAACAGATGGAGAGATATTCCATGTTGCTGGGTAGGAAGAATCAATACTGTTGAAAATGACTATATTACCAAATGCAATCTACAGATTCAATGTGATCCCTATCAAATTACCAATGGCATTTTTCACAGAACTAGAAAAAATTTCACATTCATATGGGAACAGAAAAGACCCCAAATAGCCAAAGCAGTCTTGAGAAAGAAGAATGGAGCTGGAGGAATCAAGCTTCCTGATTTCAAATAATACTATGAAGCTACAGTCATCAATACAGTATGGTACTGGCAAAAAAACAGAACAGTATACCAATGGAAGAAGATAGAAAGCCCAGAAATAAACCCATGCACCTATGGTGCCATATTTTTGACAAACGAGGGAAGAATATACAATGGGGCAAAGACAGCCTCTTCAATAAATGATGCTGGGAAAACTGGACAGCTCCATGTAAAAGAATGAAATTAGAACACTTCCTAACACCATACCCAAAGATAAACTCAAAGTGGATTAAAGACCTAAATATAAGATCAGAAACTATAAAACTCTTAGAGGAAAACATAGGCAGAACATTCTATGACATAAATCAAAGCAAGATCCTCTATGATCCACTTCCTAGAGTAATGAAAATAAAAACAAAAGTAAATAAGTGGGACCTGGTTAAACTTAAAAGCTTTTGCACAGCAAAGGAAACTATAAGCAAGGTGAAAAGACAACCCTCAGAATGGCAGAAAATAATAGCAAATGAAACAAGAGAGGATTAATTTCTAAAATATACAAGTAGCTCATACAACTGAATACCAGGAAAACAAAGAACCCAGTCAAAAAGTGGGAAAAAGACCTAAACAGACATTTCTCCAAAGAAGACATACAGATGGATAACAAACTCATGAAAAGATGCTCAACATTGCTCATCATTAAAGAAATGCAGGTCAAACTTACAATGAGGTATCACCTCACACTAGTCAGAATGGCCATCATGAATTCTATAAACAATAAATGCTGGAGAGGGTGTGAAGAAAAGGGAACACTCTTCTCTGTTGGTGGGAATATAAATTGATACAGTCACTATGGAAGACAGTATAGAGATTCCTTTCAAACTGGGAATAAAACCACCATGTGACCCAGCAATCCCACTCCTAGGCATATACCCTGAGGAAACCAAAATTGAAAAAGAGACATGTATCACATTATTCAGTGCAGGACTATTTACAATAGCTAGAACATGGAAGCAACCTAGATGTCCATCAACAGATGAAAGGTTAAAGAAGTAATGATACATATACACAATGGAATATTACTCAGCCATAAAAGGAGCACATTTGAGTCAGTTCTAATGAGGTGGATGAACCTAAAGCCTATTATACAGAGTGAAGTAAGTCAGATATAGAAAGATAGATATCGTATTCTAACATATATATATGTATGAAATCTAGAAAAATGGTACCGAAGAATTTATTTACAGGGCACCAAGAAAAACCAAAACAATTGCTCCAGATCCTGGGCCTAAAATCGACCCTCATCACTGATGATTCCACACCTATCAACCTCTTCAACACAGCCTTTGGTTTGCTGGGGCTCAGGACTGAGGCACAGGCTCTAGCCAAGAAGGCTGCCGGTGGGCCCAGCGCCCAAGAGGGCTTGCTTCCCATCTGCACCACTGCCCCTCTAACCCTTGGAAACAGCTAGTTTGTGCCTTAGCTCTGTACTACGCTGTCAAATAAAACTGACACTTATGGGGAAAAAAAAAATAGTACCTCCTTTGCAGACTTTTTAATAAAATGGAAAAATAAATATGAAGTACTACAGCTAGTGCCAGTAACATTTGTTGTTAACATTCAGGAAATGCCAATTATTTATCTCAAAAGCTTTTGTAACTAAGCTGCCTTATTTTTATTATTTAGGAAAAGCAGTATTTTTGCAAAGTTTTCCTACCTAATAATGACTTGATATGATAAAATTTTAGGAAGGTAGCAGTGGACACAGAACGAATGAAGGTTCTTAAAATATGAATTTAAATTTGAGTGCCACTATGTACACTTTAGCCCAGCAGATGAGTAGTTTGGCTGCTATATTTTTCTTCTGTTAAGTGGCCATAATAATATTATGTCTTTTCATTGGTTAAAACTAGCAGTAATGGCGAAATAAGTGATATCTGAGACATATTAGGTATTCAATAAATGGATATTGAATGTGGATCTCAAAACAATATGTAGTTTGAGAAGACAAGTTGTGCTTTTGAATATGCTGTAACTGAAATTCAGAGCAGATTTTGGTTTTTCTCTTTCGCAAGCCATTTATGTGCTCACAAACAGACCAAACTCACTATCAAAATGGCCTATTTTTACAAACAAAAAATTACAAAGACTATTTGAATGTACTCTCTTTCACATTCTTATTTGGCTATTATTTAGATAAATCCATTGAAATGAAAGGACTGTTTTAAAATTCTATCCCAATAATGTATCTCAGTATTTCTCATTTATGGCATCTGCTGAAATTCCTTTTAATAATATCTTCATTCTTTTATGTAATGAGCTTACACTATCTTGGAGGCACCCTTTTTATATTTTGAAAAGATAAAAGCACCTTGATTTCATTAAAGTGCCATAAAAAGCAGTTTGAGGTGATATATGAGACTCTCAAACCAAAAATAATATGTTTTATATCTCAGCATGAGGTTAAAGCAATTATGGACTTAACCTTTCAAAAGACGTTGCATCAAACTGTCATTGAGTTGGTGTTGTAAGTTCTTAAAATAATGGCCTCCAGTGAGCCATGGCCCCTGTGTCTGTGGCCCATTGTGATTCCACATTGCAGCTTCTTCCCCAAGGAGGCACAGTATACTTCCCCACCCTTTGAATATGGGCTGTCTGGTCACTTGCTTTGACCAATATACTGTGACAAAAGCTGTTACTACATTGTGTGACTTTAAAAACAAAGCCTTGAAAGGCCATCCAGGCTCTGCTTGCCTTTGGTTGGAACATGGCCCAGAGACTATATGTGAAGAATCTGATTTATTCTTTCCAAGGGTGAAAGATCCCATGGAAAGTGAGACTTATCCATCCCAGGCACCCCACCTCACTGGTTCCCAACTCACCCATCAACCACTGATTCTCTTTCAAGTTGTAATTTTGCTGTTTTCTCGATAAATCCATTGAAATGAATGGATTGTTTTAAAATTCTATCCTAATACTTTATCTCAATATTTCTCATTTTTGGCATCTGTTGATGCTCCCAACTCACCTATCAGCCAATGACAGAAGTCATGCTGACCCACAGAATTTCGAGAAATGAAATGTTTAAGTCAATAAGTTTTGGAGTCATTTGTTATATAGCAATAGATAATGAATACTGTTTGTAATAAAATAATAATCATTTTAATATTAAAACATATTTACTTGTTATTGATTATATTTTGTCCTTGTAGTTTCACAGGTATTAAATGGCATGATTTTAGTTATCACAAGATACAAAGCATATTTTTATTTCCACTTATTTAATTACCATCAATTCCCTTAAATTGTGGAACTCATACCCTGACAGTCATTGATGTATTTTTCAAAAGTAAACCCATGTTTTTAAAATTTGAAAGACAGAAACTGCAAAATTCAACCTACATGTATAGAAACTATTAGAAAGCAAAAACAGTTTAGCAACCTAGCAACTAGTACTTTACGCAAATATATCAATTGTGTAATTTGTGGATCACTTTCTCCTGAACAAAATGACTATAGATATTCATTAAATTATGGAACTGTTACACTATATTTAAATGAATTATTATATGAATTATTGTAACAGTTATAAATGCAATTAGCATCTATACTTTGATCAGATTCACAGAAGGAAATTCCATATGGTCATGATTTCAGCATTAGAAAATATATGCTCCTACTCATATCAGCAAGAGATGAAGTTAAATAGTGAGGCTAGAGTTAGAAAGAACAAAATCCTACCCAGAATAAGAATTACAATAAAAGATTTCTGAATATAAGCCCAAGTACAAATTGTAACAAGAGTCAAGTAGAATAAAAATATTCTTCACAGATATTTTGTTTAATCACCATAAATTCCCAAGAAGAAAATAAACTCAAACTGGTTTATAAGAGAAAATCCTTCAGCAGTTTGTCCCTTTTTATAAGAAATTTGTCAAAGTGAAAAGATAAATATTGCAAATTCTGGAATAAGACTGACTTCAGTCAAATTTTTCTTCTACTGTATAAGGACTATATGATGTCAGATTTCTCAACCTCCCAAACTAAAGTTTTTCAATATATACAGTGAGAGTAATAAGAGAAACTATATCTTAAAGTTGTTATGATTTAAAAAAGAATCATCAAAAACATCAGCCACTAGTAATTAGTATTTAGTATTAGTATTAGTAATTAGTATTTATCAAATTGATGATTATCATAAATCTTGAGTACCAATGTCTCATTCTCTTAACACTTCTGTATTATCATTGTCTCCAGCAAAAGTAACTAAGGGTTTTCCATGACGCTTTACAAAGTGTTTATTCAGTTCGGTTCAGTTTATTTTAGTGGCTCCGTCATGTCCAACTCTCTGGGACCTCATGGACTGCAGCACGCCATGCCTCTTTGTCCATCACCAACTCCCGGAGTTTACTCAGACTCCTCCTGTCCATTGAGTCAGTGATGCCATCCAACTATCTCATCCTCTGTCTTCCGCTTCTCCTCCCACCTCAATCCTTCCCAGCATCAGGGTCTTTTCAAATGAGTCAGTTCTTTGCATCAGATGGCCAAAATATTCAGCATCAGTCGTTCCAGTGAATAATCAGAACTGATTTTCTTTAGGATGGACTGGTTGCATCTCCTTGCAGTCCAGTCCAAGGGACTCTCAAGAGCCTTCTCCAACACCACAGTTCAAAAGCATCAATTTTTCAGCATTCAGCTTTCTTTATAGTCCAACGCTCACATCCATACATGCTGTTGCTGCTGCTGCTGCTGCTACGTCGTGTCAGTCATGTCTAACTCTGTGTGACCCCATAGACAGCAGCCCACCAGGCTCCTCTGTCCCTGGGATTCTCCAGGCAAGAATACTGGAGTGGATTGCCATTGCCTTCTCCCATCCATACATGACTACTTAAAAAAACATAGCTTTGACTAGATGGACCTTTGTTGTCAAAGTAATGTCTCTGCTTTTTAATATGTTGTCTAGATTGGTCATAACTTTTCTTCCAAGGAGCAAGCATCTTTTAATTTCATGGTTGCAGTCACCATCTGCAGTGATTTTGGAGCCCCAAATAATACAGTCTTTCACTGTTTCCCTTGCTTCCCCATCTATTTACCATGAAGTGATGGGACCAAACGCCATGATCTTAGTTTTCTGAATGTTGAGTTTTAAGCCAACTTTTTCACTCTTTTCTTTCACTTTCATCAGGAGGCTCTTTAGTTATTCTTCACCTTCTGCAAGAAAGGTGGTGTCATCTGCATATCTGAGATTATTGATATTTCTCCCAGCAATCGTGATTCCAGCTTGTGCTTCTTTCAGCCTACCGTTTCTCATGATGTACTCTGCATATAAGTTAAATAAGCAGGGTGACAATATACAGCCTTGACGTGCTCCTTTTCCTATTTGGAACCAGTCTGTTGTTCCATGTCCAGTTCTAACTGTTGCTTCCTGACCTGCATAGAGACTTCTCAGAAGGCAGGTCAAGTAGTCTGGTATTCCCATCTGTTTCAGAATTTTCCACAGTTTGTTGCGGTCCAGACAGTCAAAGGCTTTGGCATAGTCAATAAAGCAGAAGTAGATGTTTTTCTGGAACTCTCTTGCTTTTTCAGTGATCCAATGGATATTGGCAATTTGATCTCTGGTTCCTCTGCCTTTTCTAAATCCAGCTTGAACATCTGGAAGTTCACGGTTCAGGTACTGACTTGGGGAATTATGAGCATTAGTTTGCTAGCGTGTGAGATGAGTGCAAGTGTGCCGTAGTTTGAGCATTCTTTGGCACTGCCTTTCTTTGGGATTGGAATGAAATCCAATATTCCAGTCACATTATTTTTAGTTTTTGCATATTTTCCAGAGAATAGGATTATGGGATTATACAAACTTGAATCATAACTTATTAAGCAAATTATGGGAAACGATAATTAGAGAAAAATTTGATTGATTAACATAGTTGAAAAATTATAGAAAATATGTTAGCAAGTCAAAGTAATATATTAAAAAATAATATATTGTCACCAGGTTAAAATTATTCTAGAAATAGATCATCATTTTAAAGGAGAAATAATATTATTGCTTCAGTAGATACAAAAAAAAAATAAGCATTTGAGAGAGAATTCAACATCCAGTCAAGATTTTTTTAAAAAGGAAATTAAAAAAATGCTAGGAAGCTACAAGTAAGGAACTCTTAACATAAGGCAACTTATCTACAAAATAACCTAGAGGAAAACAAATATTTAATGATCATATATTGAGAGCTTTCTTTAAAATTAGGTACAAACAAGGGTGCATACCAAAACCACATGTACTCAGTGTTGTCCTAGAAATCCTGATGAGTGCAGTAAGGCTACAAAAATAAATAGAAGGAATAAGCATTGGAAAAAGAGAAACGAAATCGCCACTATTTACATAAGATTCTCTACAAGAAAATTGAAAAGAATTTTTTTTTCCTAGAATGCCTTTTCATTAGGGAGTTCATCCATTTATGATTTCCAAAATTGAACCGATAGTTCCCCTTTAAATATCCACTTTGAACTCCTGTCTTGTTCCACTAACTAGTCAGTATCTCCTGTTAGGTTTCTCATAACTATCTCAAAATTAATATATCTAGAGTCTGTTTCTCCACATTCTTCCCAGCAGCATATGCTTAGAACATAAGCCACAAACCCATGCAAAATCCACTCTTCTATTCTTTGTATCCAGTCCATCAGGTGCTGGAAGGTTACGCTTCCTGAATATCTCAGACTTATCCACTGACACAACCCTTGTCCATTCCATTATCACGTTTTGCTTAGGCTGTCTTAAAACTCTCCTTTTCCGTTTCTTCCTGAGTATTTACAAATTGTATCTCTAAGCTTATTGCTGCTCTCATATTCCCATCATATTTGCCATAATGATTGTCATTTGTGTATTGTAGTAAGCAGCAGCATCTTCATACGTCTGATGTCAGCCTAAAGTCAATTGTTTCCTTTCAGTATATTGATGACAGCATTCTATTATAACACCATTATTTTTAAAACGACTCTAGTGGATTATTTTTTGTCAATCTCTGTAGATGAAAAATTGAGTGGTGATATAGCTTTGGTTGTGTTAAATCTTTTTTCCTGTGAGAAATAATTTTATCAATGCTCTTCTTTTTTAGAAGTGGCAATTGGTACTGAAACATAGGAAGAGGTAATGGCAGTGTTCCCTAGCTATGACTAATAGAAATATGTGGTTTCAGAACATCTTGTCTTCTCTGTGAGCCTCTTGTGGGACTAGAAATTCCAGTAAAGCCTCTCCAAGGTCAACTATCTGATCTGAAATTACCTGGAAAAAAGATTATGCCTCCACATTGTTAAGCTCTTCGTAAATTGTGTCTCCCTAGTGACAAAACTGTGAAGAAAAAGGCAAAACGTTATAGTAATTCAGGTTTCAGATGTGTTTCTGGATATATATATATATATATCTTTTTCTTCACTGTACATTCCAAAACTCATTAAACACACACACACACACACACACACACACACACACACACAAACCAAAACAAACAGACAAGGGAAAAAAATGTACTTTACTAGGAAAAGAACTGTTTAACTAAAAAGCCTTGAATGAACTTAAAGAATGAACTGTACTCTTCAGTTTTTCATCTGAATCTAAATTCATTGCTACTTGTCTCCTGGTCAGATGAAACTGCTCAGAAAATCAGTGTGAGATGAACACTTATTACATGCATAAACTAATTTCTAGATTTATGTTCCCACTCAAGACTCCCTCCTGCAAATAAAGTGCTACATCATCTGTGACCATTCAATTCCTTTTTCTTTATCAACTAATTTCTTTCAACTACTGGGTTCTTTGGAAATTTCCCACTTCATTTAACAAATATAAGAAGGCATAAAAATCAAATTGATAAATTTTACCCACAAATAGGAGTCAAGAATGTAAACATAAGTTTGTACATAAATTTGTAGGAGAGAGGAACATAAAACTCAATTTGTAAATGATTAGTGGATTTTCTATGAATTTTATTTCCCACGCTTTGATGCTGATATTCTCTAAGTAGCAGATTTTAAGTTCATGAGTGAAAGGAAGAATCAGAGTGTAGTAGTAAAGAGTTGAGTGAATAAAATACTTTCTCTTCTGCTGCTGAAGCACGCCTAGAAGAATGATTCATTATACTGGGGCTGTAGGAGTTATCCCTGGGATATTAAAAAATTTTTTTTTTTTTTTTTTTAGATTTTATTTTATTTTTTTAAATTTTATTTTATTTTTAAACTTTATATAATTGTATTAGTTTTGCCAAATATCAAAATGAATCCGCCACAGGTATACATGTGTTCCCCATCCTGAACCCTCCTCCCTCCTCCCTCCCCATACCATCCCTCTGGGTCGTCCCAGTGCACTAGCCCCAAGCATCCAGTATCGTGTATCGAACCTGGACTGGCAACTCGTTTCTTACATGATATTTTACATGTTTCAATGCCATTCTCCCAAATCTTCTCACCTTCTCCCTCTCCCACAGAGTCCATAAGACTGTTCTATACATCAGTGTCTCTTTTGCTGTCTCGTACACCGGGTTATTGTTACCATCTTTCTAAATTCCATATATATGCGTTAGTATACTGTATTGATGTTTTTCCTTCTGGCTTACTTCACTCTGTAGAATAGGCTCCAGTTTCATCCACCTCATTAGAACTGATTCAAATGTATTCTTTTTAATGGCTGAGTAATACTCCATTGTGTATATGTACCACTGCTTTCTTATCCATTCATCTGCTGATGGACATCTAGGTTGCTTCCATGTCCTGGCTATTATAAACAGTGCTGCGATGAACATTGGGGTACACGTGTCTCTTTCCCTTCTGGTTTCCTCAGTGTGTATGCCCAGCAGTGGGATTGCTAGATCATAAGGTTTAACAAGGACCTAGAAGAAAAAAAATTTTTTTAATTGCAAACAAAGTTAAAATAGGCAAAAAGAAAATTGTTTTTAACAATATCATTGATAATACTTTATAAACATATTTTTCTTATTATAGATAATCATGAACAGCTACCATTATAAAAACAATATGTTTAAAATCACACACACACACACACACACACCTTATGGAAATGATTTTACTAAAAGTTCAGCGACTATAAATTTTTTACTGAAGCACCAGATACTCCAGTGCCTCAATTTCTTCTTCACAAAAGGAAAATGAAAAAATATTTCCAAGCAATATAAATATTGGAAATTATCTTAGCTGTTTCTAAATAACATATGTATGTGCAAGGCTTGGCTTTTACCAAATGGTGAGGTGTGAGATTTTCATGCTGAATAATTTCTTCATTTCCCATACACACCCACATAAACACCATGTTAAACTTTATTCTTACAGCCTACTTAAGAACATAATGCTTTGAATTCTTAAGTCTCAAAAGATGAATTACCAAAACTTTGAAAATTCTCCATTTTTAGATGGAAATAATTTTTCTGATTTTTTATCTTATTGTGAAGATTATCAGAAACCACTTAACGTAAGGCCATGTTCAAACTCGGCACAATTTGGAGTTCTTTATTTCTTGTTTGTTTCTTTTTTCAAACTATTTTTCACTTTGTAAAAATCAAACATAACATAGCTTAAAAATTATACAATGAAAATCTGTGTTGCCCCCATTTATATTCAGTGATGAACATTTTCACACATTTACTTAATCTTCTCTCTGTGTACACACACACACACACACACACACAATAACACATACACACTCTTTTACATAAGCATGTTTTTTCTAAGAATGACATTCCTGTTACATACACAGGATAACATTTTCACCTCTAAGAGGTGAAATCAATATTTTATTTTTTATTGCATTTGCTTTTCAATTTTTTTATAGGAGTAATTTTAGATTAACAGAAGCATGGTATGGATAGTACAAAGCACTTCTATGTACCTTTGATATCACATAACTTCTTGGAATGTTAGCTTCTTATATAGCCTTGGCCCACTCAATCACATTTTTTAAAATTACATTGGTGTAGATTATGTTTAAGTTAAATGCATTCTTGTATTTTGCTCCTCCTAATAAAATATCAATCACATATTTGTGTTTCATTTCTGTGACTTTTGCAAGTTTAATATATGGACCAAATCATATTTCCTGCTTGTTCTCTTTGAGCTTGGGTAGTTGCTGTTGACCATTAGGGATTTCAAGCCGTTTGCTTGGGGACCATTTATAATTTAATTAAGTCAAAGCATCTTTGTGCTTTTGTCCATCAGTTTTCTTATAGTTGTATATGTCTCAAAGACTCAGTTTTATAGTTTTGAAAATCAGAGAAGTGTTTTCCTTCTGTATTAGGATAGTGCCAGGCATACTCTATCATATCCTAGACATAGGATTCTCAGTCTGTAAAGTAGTTTCTTGTTCTGAATGTTTCATAAAGAAGACCTGGTACATATTCTTTTATTCTTACTTACTTATTCAAAACATTTTTATTGGGTCATATTGTGAGCGACAAATTGTTCCAGGAAGTCATGGTACACCAGGGATGTGTGTGTGTGTTTCACGTTGTCCAACTCTTTATTGAACCCATGGACGGTAGCCTGCCAGGCTCCTCTGTACATGGGATTCTCCAGGCAAGAATACTAGAGAGAGTTGCTGTTTCCTTCTCCAGAGGATCTTTCGAACCCAGGGATCCAACCCACATCTCCTGTATTGGCGGGCAGATTCTTTAACACTGAGCCACCCGGGAAGCCTAAGATGGACTAGCTGTCTATTCCAATGGCAGATTTTCTAATTTCCTTTACCTCTAACCCTTTAAGAGGGCTTTCCTGGTGGTTCAATGGTTAAGAATCTTCCTGTCAATACAGGAGACACAGATTCTATCTTTGGGTCAGGAAGATCCACTGGAGAAGGAAATAGCTACCCACTTTTCCAGTATTCTTGCCTGAGAAATCCCATGGACGGAGGAACCTGGTGGGCTACAGTCCATGGGATTGCAGAGTTGGACATGACTTAGCAACTGAACAGCAACAAACAACTCTTTAATAACCAGAATGTGCATTTGCTTTCCTTCCAAGAATAGCACCTGAGTTGAGCTTATTCTTTCTACAGAGACCTTGAATTATAACCTTAGAATCCTCCTCCCTGAGCCTTTCCACACTCCCTGAACATGAAAACTCATGATCCCAATCATGTTTTAATTTAGAAAGTTTTTATGATTTGATATATTATCCCCATTGCTGAAATAGCTACTTCTTTATAGAAAAATCTCATAAAGCACAATTTTACCCCCAAAAGAATGAGATCCTAATACTAGTATTGCTAACTAGTGGGGAGAGCAAATATTATAATGGGATGTTTATTTAATCTAACATTCTCTCAGATCGTACTGTGTGAGAACATACTGTGCACACACTCATGGGTGTGTGTTGTGTGTGGGATTGTTAATTAAGCTTTACTAAACAATTAGATTGTTGCTGGACAAGCAGTAAGAGGCTAATGAAAGTTTTAAGTAAAGGTGTAAATTTTTAACTAGATAACAAATTACTAATAACTCCTTGAGAAATGCAGAATGCAAAAAAGAAAAGTGAAAGTGTTAGTCGCTCAGTTGTGTCTGACTCTGTGCAACCCCATAGACTGTAGCTCACCAGGCTCTTGCATCCATGGGATTATCCAGGCAAGACTACTGGAGTGGGTTGCCATCCCTTTCTCCAGGGGATCTTACCGACCCAGAGAGGGAACCCAGGTCACCTGCATTGGCAGACAGATTCTTTACCAACTGTAACCCCTGGGAAGTCCCAGTTAATGAATATATTCATAGTTGCTTAGATATTCACTTATCTTGCATGATTTAAAAACTTAAAAGATCTATTAAGCATGTAGAAAAATAATACTGTAACTCTGTAGAGTAAAAATAAGCAAAAATGTATGAAATAGTGAAAAAAAAAAAAGAAACCTAAAGCCCAGTTATTTCCTCCCGTGTTTCTCTACTGTGAGCCTCCTTTACTTATCATGCAGAACACTTCACTTCTGACACTTCTGGTCCATAAATGTGTGTGTGTTTTACCTCCACACAAAGCAATTCTCTGCAACACCAGTTGGGTGTCCTAAATTCAGCTCAACTCAAGTGATGGCGCTAGTGGTAAAGAACCTGGCTGCCAATGCAGAAAACATAAAAGATGTGGGTTCTATCCCTGGGTTTGGAAGATCCCCAGAAGAGGGCATGGCAACCCATTAAAGTATTCTTGCCTGGAGAATCTCCATGGGCAGAGATGTCCGGTGGGCTACAAGGTCGCAAAGAGATGGACATGATTGAAGCAACTTAACACTCACTCACATCTATTCAATGATAGTGCCAGATCCCACAGGGTAATGGCTCAGACCCACAAGACCACCCCCTACCCCCACTTCGGATGATGAGGTACATAGAGTGAGATCTGGAAGGGTCCTGAGCATAGGACCTTCTGTCCTTGAGGATTTGGGGTGCATCACTTTCCCAATGTGTGTGTGTTCACCAACCAAGAAGCCCTCCAAACTCCTGACTATTGGTATCTTATGGAAGTTTCCTCACAAAAGCATGACCATTTATTAACTCCACTTCTGGCCCCTGTACCCTCTTTGGAAGATGGGGTTGGAATTGAAAATTTCAAACTTCTAATCACAATTTGATCTTTCTGGTGACTGTTCCCATCCCAGAATCATCCAGGAGCCCATCCAGAGTCACCTCATCAGAATGAAAGATGCTTCTAGTTCTCAAAAGCATCTTAGGAATTTATAAGAGTTCTAGGAGTTCCATGTCAGGAACTGGGTTGGAGGAAAATATAATAACAAGGGATGTTCCTAGTGCTCTTATCAACCAGAAAATTACGAGGGTTTCAGGAATTTTGTGTCAGGAAAACTTCACAAATAGCTTTCAAATATATAAGTGATGTTCCTTCATGATATGGTAACGATGAATTCTGCAGGAGAAGGAGTGACACAGGAGAAGAGCAACAGAAATCTAGACCTAGATCCTGTAATTTTTTATGCAGCATTCATTTTTTGTAGCAGTGTCATTAAAACGTGTCTCCATAGAATGCTGCTCTGGAGATAATATGGAGAAAAGCTTGCTATGAAAGTATTGTATAAAGTAGTAAAAGAATGCACATGCAGAAATCCAAAAAGGATGGCTGCATCAGCTAACATCTGTTTACACAATTATATGAAGGTTTCACGAGGAAATAACATGATCTGCACAAAACATTTTTTTTCTATTTTTTAAAATAATTAAACTCATTTTTAATTTAAGGATAATTGCTCTACAATATTATGCTTGTTTCTCCCAAACATCAACATGAATCCACCATAGATAAACTTATATCCCCTCCCATTTGAGCCTCTTCCCACCTCCCTCCCCATCCGACCCCTCTAGGTTGTTACAGAACCCTGGTTTGAGTTTCCTAAATCACACAACAAATTCCCACTGGCTACGTATTTTACGTATGGTAATATACACGTTTCCATGTTACTCTCTCCATACATCTTACTTCTCTTTCCCCCCATAGTATCCATCAGTCTTGAACACAACAGTTAAATAAAAGTTCATCCTTTACAATTTTATTTATTATAAGAATAGATGTAAAAAGAAATAAAATGTCTAGCCATATGAGAATCGATACACAAAATGTATGATATGTGATCTGTATATAAATTCTTTGGTGTTGTTTAGTCACTAAGCCGTGTCCGATTCTTTCGTGACCCCTGGACTGTAGCCCACCAGGCTCCTCTGTCCATGGGATTTCCCAGGCAAGAATACTCGAGTGCATTGCCATTTCCTTTTCCAGGGGATCTTCCTGACCCAGGGTTGAACCTGGGTCTCTTGCATTGCAGGTGGGCTCTTTACCATTGATCCACCAGGGAAGCCTGTGTATATAAATTATCCAACTATAAATCATTATTATAAATTTTATTGATATTAAAATGAAGAACATTATGGATGAAATAAGATATGAAATTCCTTAAAATAAGGTAACAATTTTATTAATACTACTTATGTGCATTAAATTATATTTCATTTTATATGAAAACATAATTATAGCTAGAAGGCAAGTTTGTTGAAGATGGTTGTTTTTATTTGTAGAATTTACATTTCACATTTTTTCCCACAAGGTCCAAATTACCAAGTGTAATTAATGCCATAAAAATTTCCAAACAGTTACATCTAAGGAGGAAACATGTTCACTTAATTAGAACAAGGGGTTATGTTTTTATAGACTATAATCATTTGTTTACATGACCAGAAATACTGCTATTATGTTGGAAAATTTTAATATATATATGAATTTATGTCTTTGCAATTAGCATATTGTTATATAACCTATAACCAATTCTCATTTAATATGTTCATATATCTTTCTTTCTTTCATGCCCAGTTCTCATTTTTTTTTCCGTTCTTATTCAAGCTATTCTATATAGTAAATAGAAGGGACTAAATGTGATAAATTAGCCAGAACACCTCCTTGAGAATGTTAAATTCACCTTCTAATAAGGAATAAAAAATAAATCATTTTAAAAAGTGGTAGCTATTTTGGGGGCTGCTCCATACAGCATGTGGTATCCTTGTTTCCCCAATCAAGGATCGAACCTAGGCCCCCTACATCAGGAGCATAGAGTTTTAACACACTGGACCACCGGGGATGTTCCAAGGAGTAGTTATTTTTAAAACTGCCAAAGTGATTGTAATTAGCTGAGATAAATTATTGCCAAAAATTTGGGAAGTTTGTGTGTTTGAAAATAAGAAAAAGAAATTTGTAAATTGTAAGTTAGTAGTTTTGACAAAATCAGTTTCATTTTGGATTGTTTGTTCTTTGGTTTTCAGCTTATTAAGATTCAGTTTTGTCTGGGACTAAAAGAAGGAAAATAAAAGTGCAATTATTATATAAGAGATTTTTGTGAACTTGGGTGGGACTTGCTTTAAGATGGTTATCTAGTTTAATTTTGAAGTTAAATGGTATGTGTACTTTTATGGTATTTAATACACAAGCCAATTTGCTCCCCAGAAATGAATAACTTATGTTGCAGGCATGAGCAATATTCCTTTTACTAACTTTTGCCACCTGGTTGAATGAAAAATAATTTAAGAACGACTTTACTATTATTATTGTGGCATGCATGTGTGCTAAGTCGCTTCAGTCGTGTCCAACTCTGTCCGACCCTTGACTTTAGCCTGTCAAGCTTCTCTGTCCATGGGATTCTCTAGGCAAAAATACTGGAGTGGATTGCTGTGCCTTCCTCCAGGGGATCTTCCCGACTCATGGATTGAACCTGTTTCTCTTACATCTCCTGCATTGGCAGGCAAGTTCTTTACCATTAGTGCCACTGGGAAAGCCCATAATTGTGGCAAACACTTATTTAATGCTTACTATGTGCAATGACTACAGTTCTGAATAACTTTTTATAGATTAACTCAATAACTTTCTTTTTTAATTTTTTTTTTATCGGAGTATAGTTGATTTACAATGTTGTGTTAGTTTCTGCTATACAGCAAAGTAAATCAGTTATACATATATCCCCTCTTTTTTAAACTTTATTTCCCTATAGTTCATTACAGAAAATCAATGAATTTTCATCATAATCTTGTAAAGATAATTGTGCTTAGTCACTCAGTTGTGTCTGACTCTTGTGACCTCATGGACTGTAGCCCACCAAGCACCTCTGTCCATGGGATTTTTCAGGTAAGAATACTGTGTTGCCATTTCCTCCTCCGGGGGGGTCTTCCTGACTCAGGGACAAAAACCTTCGTGTTCTGTGCCTTCTGCGTTGCAGGCAGAGTCTTTACCCACTGAGACATCAAGGAAGCCCCATTAAGATAGTAGATTAGTAATCTATTGCTGGGTAATGACCTCAAACTTTTGTGGTATAACCAATAAGCACTCATTATCTCACAATTTCTGTGGGTCAGAAATTTGGGAAAAGTAATAACCCAGATACCTGTGAGGTTGCAGTAAAGATGTCAGTTAGGTCTGTGTTGTCTGAAGGCTTGACTTGGACTGGAAGTTCTGTATCCAAGGTGGCCCCTCAGCACTCACATGGTTGTCAGGTTAGTGCTGGCTGTGGCAGGAGGCTCAGTTCCTTACCTCTGGGACTTTTCTTTAGGGCTGCTTGAGGGCCTTGTGATGTGGTTGCCTGCTTCTGCCAGACCAGCTGATCCAGGAGAGAGCAAGGCAGAAGCCACAGGGTCTTTTATGACCACCACTCTCTGTCATTTCCACAGTATCTCATTGGTCACATAGATCAGCCATATTCTGTGTAGGAGGGAACGGATGACACAGGATCCAATACCAGGATATGGGAATCATAGAGGCTGTTGGTCAAGCAAGCTAGTCTGTGTAGATTCTATTCTCATTCCCATTTCATGGATGAGAAAACTGAGAAACGGAGATATTAAGTGAAATGCTGATGGTGCCATACTAAGTGGTAGAGCTCGATCTTGAATATGCATTGTCTCCAGATCATGTGCTGTTAAGCGATATGTAGTGTTGCCATAATAGTTCATTTTACTTTTAAAGTTTTGATTAACAGTTGCACATTTTCATATATCTCTTGTCCACTTATTTTGTGTGTGTGTTTGTATATAAAGCACACCCCACTTAACCTTATTTTCTACAAAGGTGGCTATTTTTCTCTTAGTGAATTATAGAGATTTTCCTTATTTTAAAATTACAAATATTTTGACTTTTTAAAAGTTGCTTTTTTTTTTTTCAGTTTGCCAGTTGTCTTTGGGTTGTGCTTATGATGTTTCTAACACAATCTTTGTATCTTTTTTGTACATTTGTCACTGTCTTCTTTATGATTTTTGCCTCTAGATTATCCAAAGATCCATCATTTAATAGTTCAAATCAGTTCATTTTTCTAATAGTTACTTTTTAAGGCAGAATTTTCAGCAACCCCTAGAATTATCCCCTAAAGTCAAAAAGAGTGTGTGGATCATGAAGTACTGAAACGCCAAACTTAGTTTTTGGAATCTGTTGATGTAAACTTCATATTGAAGAATTGTGAGGGCTCGTTGGAGGAAGATTATCTCATGGTAGGCAAAGACTCAGCAAGACAAGGCACTTGGCTCAATTATTCCCTTAAATCAACCTCACTTTGTATCCAGTGACTCCTTTAAAATTGCATATGCCTCCTGGTAAAATTGAAATTTCAATGGCCTTTTGTATGTCTCTTTATTAAGATTGTTAGATGAATATCTAGCTGATAGTAGTGCTTATCTACCTATCTATTATCTATCATCTATCTATCTCTATCCACCATCTATCTCTGCAGATGCATTTTGGAGGGAAAAGAAAAGATTTGGTTATTATGGAACACTGCCCAAGATTAGGCAGTGCCCATTAAGTGTGTCTTAAATACCCAATAGAAGAGATGAGGTGAGATCTTATTTGCAACTTTGTCCAGGGTAATGACACAGACAAAAAGAACTGTCACAGATCGTACATGACAACTCTAAATATGGCTATGGGTTGTCATGGGAAGATCAAGAAAATTGTAGCATCTTCCTTCTTTGATAAGGAAAGGGTGTGGACTCATAAAAGTGCATATTTCTACTTGCCTATTTTTATGAAAGAAAAAACTTTAACATATTATGGGACTCTGTACTTTGTTGCATGCTATTCTGTGTTATTTTAATTTAAAGTTTACATTTTTGTAAGACAGATATACTTACTACTTATTTGTCTAATATAATACTAGGCATAGTTGCTCTAAGCCTTACATGATTAAAGATGTGGAATTCAATCTTACATCTTTTGACTCCGGTTGCAATGATTCTTTCAATTAAGTACAGAACCACCCTTGCCACGTTTTCCTATTTTATAATTTATTTCTAAGAGTTCTGGGATTATATTTTAATCCTCATAGAATGTGTGATTCAGAAGGTCTATTTTCCAGTTTAAATGACAATGGTTTCCAGAGATTTAGAGTGAAAAAGACATGCAGTAGAATCGTGCACCTGGATCCTGCATCCTCCCAAGTGATTCCAGGCCTATTTAACTGTTCAGACCTCACATCACCCAAACTCAGTCTTCTGTCTGTTTTGTTAATTCAGCCATCCAGTGCCATCTAAAGCCTCCCTCTTCCACCTCAGGGATGCAATACTTTTCAATTAGCTTTTAACACAGTGCTGCTCAAAGTGAGGTCCAAAGGCCAGTTTCAGTCTATAGACTTTTACTAGCTTGTGCATGCTCAGTCACTTCAGCCGTGTCTGACTCTGCGACCCTATGGACTGTATCCCCCCAGGCTCCTCTGTCCATGGAATTTTCTAGGCAAGAATACTGGATTGGGTTGTCATGCCCTCCTTGACTTTTGCTAGACTACAAAATAAATACCCAGTTGAGACTGAGCATGTAGAAACTTTGATAGCAATCTGACATTGTGACATCCTAATGCATTGCAGTTTGTTGCTCTTTGGAAAGCAAGTAGACTGGTTTGGATCATATCGAGTTCGTAGGTGAGTCATATATGGCATGAGTTCTCTCTGTGTGTGTGTGTTAGTTGCTTAGTCATCTCCGACTCTTTGCAACCACATAGACTGTAGCCCACTAGGCCCCTCCGTCCATGGGATTCTCCAGGCAAGAACACGCATGCAAAATAGAACCATATATGTGTTTGCAATAAGTTGGAAATTGAAAAGAGACATCTGTCTTTCATCACAATTAGCTGAGAAGCCAGCTCAGTGCCTCATCAGTGTAGAGTCTTTTGCGCCTCACCTTCCTTGTTTGTCCTGCCCTCTGTAAACCGCCTGGACTTTGCGGTCCGTCATAGCTGCATATCAGTATACTGTTTCCCTTTGTTGTGATTTTTGATGGCTCCTGATTGACAATAGCAAACATACACATAAACAAAATCCTACATGGATGGATCCTTTTCTCCTGCTCCTTGGCTGAGTAAGTGCCACTAGAAACAAAATTCACGCAGTGAGTCAGACTCTTATTGGTGAATTCATGGTCCTGCAGCTCACAGGCCCTTCACAGTGTGCACTTTTTTTTTCTTTTATTAAAACACGCTCTTACTCTTGCAGTTACAGTTTCAAACTTTAGCTCATCACTTAATTCTTAGATGGGGGAAAACAATGCATGAAAGATTTCCTCAGATTTTTGCTACCGTATCTCCCCAATGTCACTTCCTTTTCACCCACTCTTTCCTGCTTTTCTCCCGTTACAATAGTATTTCCTTATTTCCATGCTGGTTTCCCTGGTGGCTTAGATGGTAAAGAATCTGCCTGCAACTTGGGAGACCCAGGATTGATCTCTGGGTTGGGAAGATGCCCTGGAGGAGGGCATGGAAACCCACTCTGGTATTCCTGCCTGGAGAATTCCATGGACAGAGGAACCTGGTGGGCTACAGTCCAGGGGGTTGCAAAGAATCAGACACGACTGAGCGACTAACATACACAGACATCTCCTTGCTGGATCCCAATGCCTGGTGCCCTGTCTGCAACTTTGTGATATTATTCTCCCCTTCATTTTAAAATCTTTATTTGTTAATTTATCTCCGTGGAAATTTAAATGTCTTCCTACCTCTCTGATTTATGTTTAAGAAAATTAAAAGAAATTTTAAGAAAACTTTTAAGAAACTGCATGTTTTCCTCATCTTTCAACTAAAGACTCTTAATTATCCTTAAAATCTTAGTTTACACATCACTTTTATGGGGATTTTTTTTCTGATTCCTTGAGGGAAAGAAAGATATCCTTTTTAAATTCTTAGAGTGCTTGCATTCTTGTCCTAAAATTTATCATTGTATATTTGCTACTAATAAGTCTCCTAGAGGTGTTTCAGAAGCTCTTTGAATCAGTGACTCAAATCATTTTAGTCCAGCTATAATATTGGCCAATTCTTTCCAAACTCTGTCATTAAATGGTTGGAGTTTGAGTAACATGGTGTTTGTATTTTTTCAATCATCAGTTCAACTTAGTGGTGATTTGAGCCACTTATCCATCTGGTAGCAAGTAGTAAGCTTTAAAGAACGTTCAGGAGACAGGAAAACCACTAGAAGATTCATATATTGTAATGCACTTGGTTAATCAATTTTAGACTTGTATAGCTTTTGTAGAGTTCTTTATAGGCAGTTTGAATTTAATATGGATTTAGGCAAGTTACATTACCTCTCTGAAAGTCTAATTCCTTATCTGAAACTGTTTAACACAATATATATCATAGAGCTTTTGTGAGCTTTAATAACACACACATACGTACATGTATATGAATCATTTAGCATAAAAGGTGAAATATTGTTTGGGATTATTATTATTGCAATATGATTAAGGTAATTCAATAAATATATCATTCACTCTCAATTTTCATGACATCAATTACTATCACAAACTAGTGAGAAATGCTTTCCATTAGCATCTAAATAAATTGAGTTCTGAAGTCAGCAATTTTTCAAAAAAATATTAATACTTCTGTTTTTGTGACATGGTTTAGAGAAAAAGGTTAATAAAATTAAAACTGTTTTGCTCTAGGATATAGGAAACTTGGTTCCTCTTTTGAGCTTTTAATTAGTGTGATACATTAAAAAAGTTACAGCATTAACATAGCATAAGGATTCAAGTAATTAGAAAAACACAAAAATGTGTTTTATACTCAGTATTACTGAAGTGAAATACATCTGTTTTTTTAATGTTGCCAACGTCAAGCTGAGTTGAATTCTGTATATTTAATAAGAGTCTTATATTTAAATCTTGTGAAAGTAAATGACTTTTAAAGCTTTACTTAAATCTATTCTTAGTCATTTAGTGGTTGAATGGTTCACAGTCTTAGAATTGGAAGAAGTGTGATGCCTGCTCATGTATACACACACACACACACACACAAACCCCAACTGGTAATTTATTGATTTAAACAACAATATCAAAATAAAACTCAATTGTTAGAGATTGTCTATTCTCCTTGAAGAAGAAGCAATTTTCATGGCAATAAACCCACTCATGCTTATAAACAGAGCTTAATAAGCAAAGGTTATGTGAGAGATTTATAACACAATTTGTCCAGTCGGTCTATGTAATAAACTCTTTTCCTGTAAAATAAAAACAAATAACATTCAATTTTTAAAATTTACCCCATTTCGTGTTTCTCTTTGAAAGCTCTTTTCCAAAGGATATTTGATTTCTGTAAATCAAAACCCAGGGCTAGAGTGGTTTCATGCACTGGCCGCTGCTGTTTACAGCTTTCCAAAGAGCCGTTACCTAGCAACTGTATAGAAGAAGCTTCCAGTAGTTTAAATCATAGACGAGCTCAGAAAATACTGTGAAGCAGACCTTAAAAAAAATTTCTGACTTGTTAAAATGTAATTAACAAATCGACTTTCTGTCAAAATAGATCAAAATAGATTTGATCATGTCTATTGATAACTTTATAACTTTAATTATAATTGCTTATCTGAAAAGCTTTCAAATCAAAAATGATAAAAATAGCAATAAAATAGAAACCATGGATCTCACATAATCCTGCTGTTTAAAAGTCACAGTCCTGAAAACTGTTTCCCCTTCCTTAAGATGGCTACTATTAACAGTTTGAGTCATGTTGTCACACTTTTTTGTGCATGTGTGTAGTCTGCTTTTGTATCAGTGGAGTTATATCCTTTTACTCCTTAAAATTTTAAACTGTGTCATTGACATTATTTCAAGATGGCTTATTGAAATTTCATTTTTAGTAATGCCGAATTGTGATGATAAACATTTAGCATCATCTAAGTGATCCCTGGGTCAGGAAGATCCCCTGGAGAAGGAAATGGCAACCCACTCCAGTACTCTTGCCTGGAAAATTCCATGGATGGAGGAGCCTGGTGGGCTACAGTCCATGATGCCACAGAGTCGGACGTGACTGAGCGACTTCACTTTCACTTTTCACTTTTTCCAGTGATCTAAATGAAGATGATCACCATCATCTGTCTAGCATTCTGATCGGCATTTTGTTCTCATTATCTACTCTTCTCCTCAGAAAATCCCATGAGGTAAATACTATTACTATTCACATTGTCAAAGATGAGGCAAGTGAAGCTCTGAGGGAACAGGACCTTGTTCAGGGCCTGACACACTCGGTGGTGACCCCACTGGATCCCATGCACTTATGCTCGAAGAACAAGCAACAAGAGAGAGAGCTGAGTCAAAACAAACAGAAACTTTACAAGGACAAGAAGGAAACACGAGACGGAATATATGTAAATTCAAACGAGGAAATGTTTTCTTCAACAAGGAAAGAGAATTAGAAAACATGGACAGATTCGATCTCTGCAAAGGAGTGATTGTTGTCTGCATAATCAAAACTGGCCACATACGTGGCCAAACCAGTGAGAGGGAAAGAATTTAGACAAAACTGGTTTTGTCTGCCAAATATTAACCCAGAAGTTTACAAAACTTGGTCTAGTAACCATGTTTAACTGAGGAGCCGATACATGCCATTTCCCCCTGGGTAGCCACCCACCCAGCTAAAACTTGGGGATATGTGTGGGAAAAGGAGGGCATTTTACTAAGGAACAAGGAGAGAATGAATATAGACGATAGTAGTTTCAGCCACAGTTCAAATCTTTTTGTCCACCCGAGTATCCATGTACAGTATTTTTTCTATACAGTAAGATAGATGTGTTCAGTATTAGTTGCTCAGACATGTCCAACTCTTTTGTGACCCCATGGATTCTAGCCCACCAGGCTCCTCTACCCCTGGGATTCTCCAGCCAAGAATACTGGAAAGGGTGGCCATTCCCTTCTCTAAGGGATCTTCCCAATCCAGGGATCAAACCTGGGTCTGCTGCATTGTAAGAGGAGCATTCTTTCCCATCTGAGCCACCAGGAAAGATTCTCATCCATTATTATGAAAAACACAGTGAAGTTGCTTCAGTTGCTGAATCTAGCTCCAAGTCTAGGATATCTCAATAATGCAAAGTCATTTCTAGCTATGGATCCTAATAGTCTGGCAATGACAAACCAATAAATGAGTTAGTTACCTCCACTCCCACCCTATATGCATATATAATAGTGGGGAAAGATAACTGTAATAAAATATTGGGTTTTGGAAAATGCAAGGGAGGCACATGGCAGACATTAGTCCAGGTCAATGGTGATTATCCTGTGGGACATGAATTGCAAAGACCTTGCGGTAAATTTTTTGACTAGAGACCATCCTGCTGTACAGAATAACTTGTCTGTTCCTAAGCATAGATTCTTGTTCACTATTTTCAGTGATTACAGAGAATGTTGAAATTGGAACAGATTTCCTCTAGTCCTTTCCATGTGTCAGTGATCGTGCTCAAAGTTCTTTTCTAAGAACTTTCGTACACTTGCCTTATTTGGCTTTTATTGCCCCATCCCCATCTCTGGCTTGGTTGTCATGGCAGCTACCTTGGCATTTCAGTTTGTTGACCCTCTGTTAGTTCGACTCGTTAGTCAAAAATCAACTCTAGTGTCAACTGTCTTCTAGGATTGTACTTCCATGCATTTGAATGGGCAGAGGAATCCAAACAAAAGGCAACCCATAGGCTAGTCCCACTTTAAATTCATGATCATTAATTTTTAGGGGTCTAGCAGGTGCCAAACAGTCATTCTGTTTCCCAAATCTGTTTCTTTTTACCCTCTCTTAAATAGCTTTGCCATGTTTTCTCTTCTCACCTCCAACCTCTTTCCTATCAACATTCCAACCTACTTCACTAAGAAAGTAGGACCATAGGAAGGAAAACAAAGTTTTCATAAACTTCTGCCTACGCACATACTCACCAGCCTGAAGGTAGAACTCCCATATGTTCTACCTCCTCTCCTGTTATTATAGATGAACAATTTTAGCAGCACTGTGACTGAGCAGGGTCATGGAAAGAATAACGTATTATGTTAATAAGATTACCCAAATTCTGACAGTCTAGGAATGACATTTTAAGGAATTGGAAATATATCCTATAAAGCTTTCAGATTTATGAAAGGTCATTAGTCCATTTGGCAGATTAAACAGCACTCTCTAGCTATTGATAATAATGTATATTTGCCTTGTAACTCCAGTATTTTTGCCACCTGATGCAAAGAGCTGACTCATTTGAAAAGACCCTGATGTTGGGAAAGACTGAAGGCAGGAGGAGAAGGGAACGACAGAGGATGAGATGGTTAGATGGCATCACCGACTCAATGGACATGAGTTTGGGTAAACTCCGGGAGTTGGTGATGGACAGGGAGGCCTGGCGTGCTGTGGTTCATGGGGTCGCAAAGAGTCGGACACGACTGAGCAACTGAACTGAACTGAACTGAATACCTAGCCAGTAGTCAAGTGTTATTGAGAACGTTATTGTTTTTGAACTTTGATTTGTGTTTAGTTTTAGGTTGTTTAAACTTAAATAGCCATATGTGGCCAAGGCAACTGTATTGGCCAGCACAGTTTCATTTTTATTTTACCTGATTATTTACTTATTTTATTGAAGTATAGTTGATACACAGTGTTGTGTTACTTTCAGGTGTACAGCCACGTGAATCAGTTATGTGCTGGGTGCTTAGTTGCTCAGTTGTGTCCAACTTTTTGTCACCCTGTGGACTGTATAGCCCACCAGGCTCCTCTGTCCATGTGGATTCTTCGGGCAAGAATACTGGAGTGGGCTTGCCATGACCTCCTTTAGGGGATCTTCCAAATGCAGGGACCTTCCAAACCCAGGTTTCCCACATTGCAGGCAAATTCTTTACCATCTGAGCCACCAGGAAAGCCCAAGAATACTGGAATGGGTAGCCTATCCCTTATCCAGGGGGATAAATCCTTCCCAAACCAGGAATTGAACCAGGGTCTCCTGTTTGCAGGCAGATTCTTTACCAGCTGAGCTACTAATGAAGCCTGAATCAGTTACACATACTGATAGCTTACGGTGGACAATGTTGGAGTTGTGCTCTCTGAAGAAGAGAATTTAGCTTCAGGACCAGGGGCAAGACTTCAGACACTCAGAACTTCATGTGGCAGAAGTTTCATTACAGTGAAAAAGGAATAGAGGAAGCTTCTGACGTAGACATCAGAAGGGGGTGGAGAGTGTCCTGTCACTAGGCTTAGCAAGGGAGCTGTATACGTTCTCAGTTGGTTATTAACAATAAATCAAAAGAACATCTCAAGGATGTAAAGGTCTTACCAGATACTCCCACAGTATACATTTTAAGATAACAGGATTAGTCAGACTTTTTTTTTTTAAGAAGGAGAAACATGTCTTTGTGCAAGATATGTTGTTGTTATATAATCATTGGTAAGGAGTTTAAGGAAAAACATACCCTTGAGGAAGATGAGTTGTTTTACTGTATAATCATTAGCTCTGGGCTTAAAGGAAAAAAAAAAAAAAAGTTTTATGTGACTATGACAAAGGAATGTAGAAAAAAGAAAAGTTTGTCCTTTTCTTTTCCTCTGGGGCCCCAGACTCCTTATCAACCTACCCAAGAATTAACTCTCTCCATACATATATATTTTTTTTTCTTCATACATATATATTTTCTTTTTCCTTATAGGTTATTACAAAATATTGAGTATAGTTCCCTACGCTTTACAGTAGGTCATTGTTGGTTATCTATTGTGTATATAGTAATGTGTACAGGTTAATCCCAGACTCCTAATTTATCTCTCCCTCTGCTTTACCATTACTAATCATACATTTGTTATTTTTATGTTTGTGGATCTATTTCTACTTCATATATAAGTTTTTCTGTGTTATTTTTTTAGATTCCATACATTAGCAATATCATATGATATGTGTCTTTCTCTGTCTGGCTTACTTCACTTAATACAATCATCTCTAAATACATTCATATTGCGGTAAATGTCATTTATTCATTCATGACTGAGGCAATTGTATTTGCCAACACAGTCTTAGAAGGGTGATAAGTGGGATGCCAAAAAGTTGCAAAACAGGACAAGCATTTAGGAAGCTGTTTTATTACCCCAAGTGAGAGATTATTAGTGTTTATATAAAGGTCCATGATCCCTTTAGCTGATTTGGGATCCCCCAATCCAGAAAACTCTGAGAAAAGAAAATATTTTAGTATTTCTGTTAGTGGTAAAATCTGACCTGAAGTTATTTGGTAGTAAACCCCATACTGAACTTCATTTTTTTTTTTAAATTAGTAAAAGTATTCACACATTTAACTGCAAAAACAATAGTGTTTTTAAGCATAGGTTGCTCTCTACATCTAGTACACAAGATGAAGCATATTGTTTCTAAAATTAAAAAAAAATAAATTTTAATTCTAGAAGCTGGTAAGTGGCCCTTAAGAGCATGGATAAGGATCAGAAGCCTTCAATAAGTAGTTAAGAGTGGGAATGGGGGGGAGGCGAGTGAGAAAGTGACAGAGGACCAAAGTGGTACCATCCATAAACCTTGGCAGTCATATGACATTGGGAAATGAGGGGCAAAATAAGATGAAAGAATATTCTGCTTTTGTATTCAAGTTAGGAAATAACAGTGAGTATAAATGTTTGAGGAGGAGAGGTGGATTTGGGCCTGAGAGGAGACTTCTAGAGATAAATTCAATTTTGATTTGCAGAATGAGTTTCACCTTTCTTAATTTGTGTAAATGAAGACTATTACACTATAGTATTCCTTTTCATGTGTCAATCATCCTTATTGGTGAAATATATGTTTTCTTTATAAAGAGTACTGATTTTTCTTTTTATCTAACAAGGAATCCCAAGATTATATATTAACTCATTAATCTAAGATGGATGCTTTCAACCTATCTGATCCAATATCTCTTTTGTATGATAAATATTTTGTCACACTTCCTTTACCAGCCTGGAACAAAATTCAGAGTAAATGTAAATATCTATATGAATACACTTTAAATAATTAATAGAATATGTAATTTGTAATATGAAGGAAAAACAGAAGAGAAATAATTAATAGTAAGAAAGCATGTATCTCAACATTGTAAATGCCCAGATATGAATAACCAAAAAAAGACAACACAAAACAGATGCTTGCACCAGTAAATATATGCCTGCTACTGACAACATTAATGATCAGATCTTAAATTTCTATTAATGACTCACATATAGTATTAACAAAATAAACTTTCTCTAAGTTTATACAGTAACTGTCTTCCTAAATAATTCAGTATTTACTAAAATTTTTCAAAACTTTGTATCTATGTAGACAATTGCCTCCAGAAATGTGTACATTGCTTGTTGGGTTAATAGACACTGTAAAAACTTTACTTACCTGTAGAAAAAAAGCATATACAGACATAAAAATGATGCCTAAAGCTAACTTTTCTCTTCTCTTTCCCACTGATTATTATAGTTTTTGAAACATTAGCCAGTGCAACATGATTGTACTTCAGCCATTTCCAACCAACCAGAGATAACACATTAATTGAGGAAAATGGAAGGAAGGGGGCCCAGTTTTTTTTATTTTTTAGCACTAAAGGAAAATAAGATGGAATATTTTCAAACTATCATATAACTACCGCATTTTCTCATGGTCCCCTGCTAGAAGAAATATGGTTTCTACATTAAGCCAAGGGAAAGTTAATAGTTGCATATGGTATTCAGTTCAGTTCAGTTTAGTCACTCAGTCATGTCCGACTCTCTGTAATCCCATGAACTGCAGCACACCAGGCCTCCCTGTCCATCACCAACTGCCAAAATCTACCCAAACCCATTGAGTTAGTGATGTCATCCAACCGTCTTATCCTTTGTCATCCCCTTCTTCTCCTGCCCTCAATCTTTCCCACCATCAGGGTCTTTTCAAATGAGTCAGCTCTTTGCATCAGGTGGCCAAAGTATTGGAGTTTCAGCTTCAACATCAGTCCTTCCAATGAACACCCAGGACTGATCTCCTTTATGATGGCCTGGTTGGATCTCCTTGCAGTCCAAGGGACTCTCAAGAGTCTTCTCCAACACCACAGTTCAAAAGCATCAATTCTTTGGTACTCAGCTTTCTTTATAGTCCAACTCTCACACCATACATGAGCACTGGAAAAACCATAGCCTGGACTAGATGGACCTTTGTTGGCAAAGTAACGTCTCTGCTTTTCAATATGCTATCTAGGTTGGTCATAACTTTCCTTCCAAGGAGTAAGCGTCTTTGAATTTCATGGCTGCAGTCACCATCTGCAGTGATTTTGGAGCCCCCCAAAAATAAAGTCAGCCACTGTTTCCCCATCTATTTGCCATGAAGTGATGGGACCGGACGCCATGATCTTAGTTTTCTGAATGTTGAGCTTTAAGCCAACTCTTTCACTCTCCTCTTTCACTTTCATCAAGAGGCTCTTTAGTTCTTCTTTACTTTCTGCCATAAGGGTGGTGTCATCTGCATATCTGAGGTTATTGATATTTCTCCCGGATATCTTGATTCCAGCTTGTGCTTCCTCCAGCCCAGCGTTTCTCACGATGTACTCTGCATAGAAGTTAAATAAGCAGGGTGACAATATACAGCCTTGACGTACTCCTTTCTCTATTTGGAACCAGTCTGTTGTTCCACATCCAGTTCTAACTGTTGCTTCCTGACCTGCATACAGGTTTCTCAAAAGGCAGGTCAAGAGGTATTCCCATCTCTTTCAGAATTTTCCACCATTTATTGTGATCCACACAGTCAAAGGATTTGGCATAATCAATAAAGCAGAAATAGATGTTTTTCAAGAACTCTCTTGCTTTTTTGATGATCCATCGGATGTTGGCAATTTGATCTCTGGTTCCTCTGCCTTTTCTAAAACCAGCTGAACATCTGGAAGTTCACAGTTCACATATTGCTGAAGCCTGGCTTGGAGAATTTTGAGCATTACTTTACTAGCGTGTGAGATGAATGCAATTGTGTGGTTGTTTGAGCATTCTTTGGTATTGCATATATGGTAATCATACCTTCCAAATTTTCTGGTAGTGGGTGGATTTTTAAATACTCTATCTCATGTCATAATACATATACATACTTTTCTTCAATCATGCGTTCAATTTTTGGTTTAAAATTTATAGACCCCATGTGTTTGGCTATCATATGATTCTAAAGTAAAATTATTCTTCATTTAACAGTTTTGTAACTTTATTTTCATAGATTGGGCATTATATACTTAAAATTATTTGAGAAATATTAAAATAGCGGTTTAAGTCACTGTTCTTTTGCAGATACTTTGAATACTTTTCTAAATTCAAAATAGAACTTAGGATCTTCCTGTAAACTATTAAATCATGGTTATATATTTTGGAGATTTTTCTTATAGATTTTTATTATAATACTGACAAGCAGAAAAAAAAAAGAGGCATTGTTAGATTCTTGAGTTTTTTAAAGAGTAAACCCTGATGTGTAACCATAGCTTATAATTTCTTCCATAAAATGTAAAAGAAAAAATGAATTAAGGAAATGAAGGAAAAAGAAAAATAATGGGCTCTTTCATATGCTCACTGATGTTATGCAAACAAGAGTAAGGTTATTATTTATCTATCTGGAACATTTAATGAATCACTTCCCAAGTAATCTTGTTTCGTCATAAATTGTATAGTGTGTGTTTTCATTTCATAGATCAGACTCACAAATTCAACCCATTTCTTCATTAGCTAAAACTGCTATTTTCTGCCTAAGAATATTTACTTTCTTAGAACTTTAAGCAGTCTTTATTTTCAATATCAGCTACAGAAGTTTACTTGGAAGGGAAGGTTTTTTCCCCCCAAAACAAACAGCTTTTTTTTCCCCAAACATTAATTGCTTCTCTAAAATGTTATTTTTGTGGAAAATTGAGCATATGGCATCTGGGCCCTCATTCCTGCATGAAAACAATTTACTTGGGCTGAATGGCATTACTCCTTTTAACATGACCTTCACTCCCCCCCAACCATGTGTCATCATTTCTAGCTCTCTATTGTTTTTATGTCATTGAGTTTCTTTTTATGCCATTTATTATTGTTTCCAACTGGACTCTATCATCTTCTGAATTTATGACCTTAGATTCTAAGGTTAAGGTATAATTTATATTTATATCAGGATTAATTTTTATTGATTGATAATGGTAGTTGTTTTGATTGTACAAATTATTACTTATCTATTGTGCAAATATTATCTGCCACATTTTTTAATAAGTAATTCTAAGTCTTTATGTTATGTGACTATGGATTTGATAAATAAATCATGTTATAAATCAACACTATTATATTTCATACCATAGAATTATCAGAAGTAAAGGAGACTGTGTTTAGTCTTAAATTTACTATACAGGCTGTGCCTCACACCTACCAACTTCTTACCTTTTTGTACAGATGAGGCACAGGAAAAAAACTTCTTGCCAAAGGCTGTCAGTTTTATTAAAGACATATCTGGGGTTAGAACCCCCCTGTACCTCAATAACTTACCTCACAGTCTAGTACTCTTTCTTATGAAACATTTTTCCTGGAGATAAATTTGCACATGTAAAAACATCTCTGAAGCAAGTGTATTTATATGGAAGCTTTTGTAATTTTATTCTGTGTTTTACATATTACTTTAAAATACTACTATCCCAAGGTAAATTATTCTAATTTACCTATTTTATTTCAAACAGATCATGTTGTTTGTGAAGAAGAGTTTAAATACGCCATGTTAGCTTTAAACTGTATATGCCCAGCAACATCTACACTTATTACACTACTGGTTCATACCTCTAGAGGGCAGTAAGTATATTTTTTCTTTAAGATAATGCATTTTAAATTATAAAAAAGAATTATATAAGTGTAGTTATGTGATTTAGAAATACAGTAAGCCTAAGTGTACAGCTAGATATGTACCTTTACTTGTATTTGTGTGAGTTATCATCATCTGGTAGACAGAGGGTAGACAGATAATTACAGACCTACTACAGGGTCCAAGACATAGAGGATATTGACAGTGATTTGCTGTCTTTTCTAACTAATCGAGAGATGATTTGTTTTATCCTAAATTCTATGCCTGCCTCATTAGTTAGGCCTAGAATTAGGGTATTGTTTCTACTTTCAAAATTAATACTTAGCAAATAAAATCTTGAAAAGCAGGATGACAGCAGTCACTATTGAAAGGTCTTAAAGTCATTCTTTTTCTGTTTCTGAGGTAAGTTTTTATCTGAAAGCTGTTTGTATGCAAATGAGCTCAAAATTAAAATTGTATAAGTATTATAGAATGATAAATTAGTTGATAAAATTAGCTAATGTAGTATAAAAGAAATTATTTAATGAATTTCAGGGTACTGAGGGAAATTATATCACCAGAACATTTTTTCCCATTTGTTTTTTTGATAGAGTTTCCTAAACCATAGATGTTGTTTTTGACTTGCATTATCAAGTAAAATACAATCAGCGAATATAGTCACTGCTCTTATTTAAAAAGATAAATGTTGCACCACATTTCATACTTTTCATATTCCTTACTGGATATTTTAGACAAAATGTTTGATTTTCTAAATAAATTCCACAGTGGTGCTTGCAGTTATAATCATTTAAATTTAGTGAGTTAATTGATAGCTGTTTAAGTGAAATGACAAATCAAATAAGTCAAGGAAAAGGAAATTCTTTCCTGGGATTTAGTACTGCTTGGAGGAAATTGATAATTGAAAAATAGTAAATTCCCTCTGGTGTTTTTCAGTAGATTTACCTCTTTTCCCTCTAATTATGTCTCTGCTCTATAGAGACAGAAAGAGTTTCCCAGAAGCAATTTTCTCAAAGTTCTGAATATAACCCTTTCTGTTCTATACACTGATAAGCCTTTAAGATGTTCAATAGAAACAATGTAACAGGACCACAAATGAAATTGTTTTTCTTGGATGGACTTACTCAGCATTTTGATGGAATTAAATAAAATACTGAAAACTTTGTCACCAACTAGTTGAATATTCATAGAACTTATGGTTTCATTATTTTGTCATCCATCTTTGTCACAGATTTGTACAGCTTTAGAGCTGAGAATTTAGTCAGCTTCATTCTTGCACAAATGATAAAATGAAGCCCTTCAACACTAACACACATTAGTATTTATAGAATGGTTAAATTACATTTTCCAACTCCTAGTAAATATTATTTATTGGCACACAATAGTGCCTGGTGAACATTGCACTTCGTATAAATTTAAAAAGAATTTCAGCATCTCCTCAAATAGGACTTTTCCTAATATACTCTAATGAATTTTGTCATATTAAAAAAGAAAGTGATCATCTTGAAAACAGTACTACATAAGTAAGGATTTCCTGTAAGTAAGATTGACCTGCAAAATCATTCCCCAATTAAGTGACACAATAAATGCTTTAATCCACCAAAAGTACTTTCTTTGTTATTGAGATATAATTCATATACCATATAGTTCACCTACTAAGATATACGATTTTGTAGTTTTCAGTATAGTCATAGAATTGTGCAACTATCACTGCTAAATCCTAATATTTTCATTATCTCATAAACTCTCTACATTTTTGCAATAGCCCACATTGTATCCAAACTCTTCCAACTATAGGCAAACACAAACCTTACCCAATCTCTATAGATTTTTCTTTTCTGGACATTGCATATTGCAATGGATGGAATATTACAATGGATGGATATGAATGGAATCATACAGTGTATGCTGTTTTTGGACTGGCTTCTCTCACTTGGCATAATGTTTTTAAGGTTCATCCATATTGTAACATGTATCATTACTTCGTTCCTTTTTAAACTGAGTAGTTTTCTATTGTATGGATATATTTCTTTGTACTTTTCTATTCATCAACTGATGGGTACTTGGGTTGTTTCCAGCATTATGGATAAGGCTGTTCTTAATATGAATGTAAAGATTCCTATGTGGACATGTCCTTTAATTTCTTTGGGTCTATATCTAGCAGTGAAATTGCTGAGTCATGAGCTTCCTAGGTGGTGCTGGTGATAAAGAAAACACCTGCCAATGCAGGAAACGCAGGAGACACAAAAGACAAGGGTTAAATCCCTGGGTGTCAGAAAGATCCCCTGGAGGAAGAAATGTCAACTCACTCCAGTATTTTTGCCTGGGAAATCCCACGGACAGAGGAGCCCAGTGGGCTACAGCCCATAGAGTCACAAAGAGCTGGATGTGACTGAAGTGACTGAACAACCCCCCACACCAGTAATTCTATTTAGCCTTTTTTTTAAGGAATGTCCCAAATGTTTTCTGAAGGGATTATATCATCTTACATTGCCATCAGCAGTCTATCAAGACTCCAGTTTCATGTCCTCGGCAATCCTTGTTATTATCTGCTTTTTGCATCATAATCCTCCTATTGAATGCACAGTGGTGCTTCATTATGGTTTTGGTTTGCATTTCCCTGATTACTAATAACATTACAATTAGTTCATGGGCTTATTGACCATTTTCATATCACCTTTGAGCAAAAACCTATTCAGATCCTTTGTCCATTTTCTAATCACATTGTTTCTGATTATTGAGTTGTAAGAACTTTTATATATTCTAGCTTATCTTAAACAGATAAATACCATCACTTTAGTATAAATGATCATCCTAATAGATCACTTAATTTAAAAAATCTAATATATTTTATTAATAATATTGTTTGACTAAAGTAACTTGTTATGCATTAATTGAAGGTATAGTGAAGATTCACTCATTAACAGAACATGTTTAAAATTTTGCCTTTAAGCATCAGCAGAAAGTAGAGACCTCAAATATATTGATTTAATAATAAGAGAGCAAACTTGGGAGCTAAATTAAGTAGTATAATGGGGAAATGTTGAGTAGTCTAGAAATGCTTTATGTAGGGATTATCAAACTATTAATTGAGACAATACCTACAGTAATACTCAAATTTCTCCATTAAAAAAGAAGGAATAATATTATTAAAAGTTCATTCTATAACAAATGGTGATTGACTAAAACTAGTTGATAGACACAAGCTAAAGACTTAGATCCAGCAAACACAGAAACAAATATAATACAAAATCTAAAATAGTCTAATTTGAAAATGTATTTTTAAATTAAATGCTCTGTAGATTGTAGGTACTTAAGGAAATAATAATTATGTGTTCTGAAGCAAATAAGGTAGACAAAGGAAGCAGGAATTAGAGATAGAGAGGGCAGCTTATTTAGTGACAGTCCTCCCTTAGGTCTGACAGTGGAGTTCCTAATTCAGCCTTAGAATTAGATTTCTCCACTTAACCTTCATAGTTTCTTAATTCTCTTCCTCTAGCCTGTGGAAATGGGGCAAAGATGGAAACCATATGTTAAGTATGGTTTTGTTTTGTATTTCCCTGATTACTTCAAGTGGCTTCAGTGGTAAAGAATCTGTCTGCCAATGCAGGAGACTCACGAGTCACAGGTTCAATTCCTGGGTCAGGAAGATCTCCTGGAGGAGGAAATGGCAACCCACTCCAGTAATACTTGTCTGGGAAATCCCCTGGACAGAGGAGCCTGGCAGGGTTACAGTTCATGGGGTCGCAAATACTGAATGACTAAGCAGGAGGCTTTCACATCAACTTAGCCATGACCTAGACCAGTGCATCTCACAAGGCTCATTAATGCTCCTACGATCTTACATTTTCTTTATTTAGATGTTAATATACTCGTTCCTGTTCTAGTTGATCAGTGAGTCAACTAGATAGGGTCAATTTTAGATGACTTTGAATAACTGTATCCCTTTTATTCATTGACGTTTACTCTGTATTTTAGCCCTTCTCAGTTTTCCCCTCTTACTCCATTTACATTTGAGTGTTCAGTGCTCTTGGCAGGGGCTTTTCTTATTGTCAATTAAATTAGTATTTTGATTTATTTGGCAAACATACTAGAAAGATGAACAGAAATTTATTCATTGAGCAGATATCGCTGTAAGCTGTCAAACATGGACTGTGATGATTTTAGCAAACATTTGCCAAATTATCAGAACAGTTGATAGACATTCAACTGACCCATCTTGATATTCCATTGCTATCAAAATTTAATATTTTCTTTTCCTTTCCACTTAATTTCACAAAAATATTTATTTCATTAGTCCCATCCAAGAGGTAATATTCTTTGCTCTTTATGCTTATTAATGGGAAGGAAAGAGAATTGATAAGAAAAATATTTCAAAGTTAGAATTTATGAACCTTGGCCACTGATTAGATATGGATATAGAAAAGGGGAAAAGAGGAAGAAAATGTCTTCACACACAGGTTGGACAGGAAAGAACTGTAAAATGTGTGGTTTTGACAGAAGGAGAAAGGAGTTTGGGGTTGAATCTATTTGCTTTTTTGATTCAGGTACCTTTGCTTGTAGGAATTACTGATTCCTGAGGAGGAATCTGGGCTTCCCAGGTGGCTCATTGGGTAAAGAATCCACCTGCAATGCAGGAGACTCAGGAGATGAGAGTTCGATCCCTGGTTCGGGAAGATCCCTGGAGGAAGGCATAGCAGCTCACTCCAGTGTTCTTGCCTGGAGAATCCCATGGACAGAGGCGCCTGGGGGGTAACAGTCCATAGGCTCCCGAAGAGTCAGACAAGACTGAAGCAACTGAGCCTGCGAGCATGAGGAGGAATCAGGGTTGTTCAGGGCCACAGAACTGAAAGAAGAAATGGTGGGGATTTGGGAGAAATGATCACTTAAGACTTTTCCTTGGGAAATTACTCCTTATAGGAAACAGATGGGAGAAAAGGACAGCAAATATAGTGTAGCATCACAGGATAAAAAGGAGCAAGGATTTCCAAAAAAATAACTGGAGTGTTAACAATACAGATGGCTTAAGATGGAGAAGAAGCAAACAGAATTCGGAGGTCACTGGTTTCTGGGAAGTTCTGAGAAAATTTTGGACAATGGAGACTTTTTGAGGTAGGATGAATGAACGAGGAGATGATAAGAAAGCAAAGCCTGGTCAAAGGCTGCCACTTCATTAGTCTTTCCCAGGAAGATAAAAAAGAGAAAGCATGAAAGCAAATAGTTCTGCTGGTTCCACAGAAGTCGGCTTCTTTGATCATGGCAGTTAAGATTGTGGTCCCTGGTGAGCCTTTCATCTCTCCCATGACAAGCACACACAAACACACACACACACACACACACACACACACACACACACACACACCCAGATTGCAGGACTGGAGGTTTGAATCATATATCTGAAGGTTACTCATTTTTCTTCTGCAGAGATTAACCTTCACTGAAAATCTGCATAGAAATGCATTTTATTAGGTGTATCCAAAATCTATTTGGTTACCTGAGAAATGTTTTTCCACTTATTGAAAGATCAACTAGAACATTATTCTATTAAACATAGTTTGAGAAATACAGATATTGCTCAGTCCCTTAATAGCTCATCTTCTGTTATCAAATTAGATTTAAGTGTGTTCATTTTATTTATTGAGGACCCTCTTTGCTCTCATCCAAATTTATTTTTATGTCCTTAATTCTCATGATTCTATGTATCATGTTCTCCAAATAACATGATCCTAAATATACTTCATGGTTTCCGCCTTCTGCATCTTTTTAAATGTTGTTCCTTCTGCCTTGAATTTTTTTCTTCTGCTTTCCTAGAGGATTTTCCTGAAATTCAAAGATTCTATCTCCTTGTGAATATTTTTAAGCTCCCCAATTTAACGTGATGTCTCCTTTCTATGAGCTCATGTAGAATGTTATGACATTCTACCAGAGTATGTATTAAGGTCCTTTTATTTTTTCCTAGTTGATAGGGCATAATTTCATTTAAGGTAGAGAACATGCCTTATTCATGCCTTATATAATATATTTTTTTCCAGCTTTGCTATAATCAACATGTAGCATTGCCCAAGTTTAAGGTATACAATGAGTTCTCCAATTTTACATGAAGCCATTGATTTATTTATAGCCAGTGAACAAAATGTAGATATTTACATGTTTAACAATGTAAAAAAGGTGCAGCAAATGATACTTTAGAGTAAAATTAGGTGGAAGAGATGGAAGGGAAGAGGATGGCTAACAGCTCAACTTACAGAACGGAAAATCAAAAGACTTATATCTATAGTCACTAATACTTTATATATGTATAGCCCTGAGAGGAATCTTCCCTGAGCTAGTTCTCTAGTCTCACACCTCAGAGAATGTGATCAATAGAAGATTGATACAATCTTCTACAGTGATGCAGTCTACAACCTTCCACAATTGATACAATCTTCTATAATGATATAGTAATACAATTTAATAGCATATTTTTATTAAGAGATAACTCAAAACTCTTCACATTAAGCCCAGAATTTGGAAGCATTTCCATCAATTTATGAATGAAATCACATGTTTAAGATAGCACTAGAGTTAAAATATAACTAATCCTGGGAAGGATTGAACGCAAAAGAAGAGAGTGGCAGAGGATGAGGTGGTAGGCGATATCACTGACTCAGTGGACATGAATTTGAGCAAACTCTGGGAGATAGTGAAGGACAGGGAAGCTTGGTATGCTGGGGCTTCCCTGGTGGCTCACACGGTAAAGAATTTGCCCACAATACAGGAGACCTGGGTTTGATCCTTGGGTTGGAAAGATCCGCTGGAGAAGGGAACGGCTACCCACTCCAGTATTCTGGCTTGGAGAATTCCGTGGACTGTACAGTTCATGGGGTCGGGAAGAGTCAGACACGATTTAGCAACTGAACAACAACAACAAATTGTAATGTTTGGTCATTCATTCATTCATCCTTTCCGCAGATAATAATTATTTGCATCCATACAGTGTAAGGCACTATGTTAGAAGTTCGATAAACACAAACATACATACATTCCGATCACAAAATCTAACATTCAGTACAGGCAGCACACACTGTAGACATGGCTTATGTATGTTTGGAATGTGTTATAAATTTCTCCTAGTAGATCTAGTAGTAGATTTCTCCTAGTAGATCTCCTAGTAGGTTAGTACAGGTTCTTTTAGCTATGGTAAGATTAGTTTGCACACCTTGAGGCTAAACCAAATGATAACGTGGACAGACACTAAAGAAACTTGCTGCTGCTAAGTCACTTCAGTCATGTCCGACCCTGTGCAACCCATAGACGGCAGCCCACCAGGCTCCCCCATCCCTGGGATTCTCCAGGCAAGAACACTAACTTGCTACTTACACATAATTTTAAAAGAGCAAAAAAAAAAAAAAAAATCCTCAAAAAGATAAAATGTGAATAATAGCTATAGGAGCTTATGAAACTTCTATATCCCCAATATTAATATTTATGGAAGACAACTTTCTTGAAGATGTCACTGTGATGTTCTAAACTAAAAGGACAAATATCAGAGAGCAATTCAAAAGCATCAGGGCACAGAGAGCTTGACCATAAGCTAAGCACGTGGTACTTATTCTGTGAGCAAGCAGTCTGTGTTCTGAGAGAGGCAGGGAGATGGCACATTTTAGCTATAAATGTTTATGAATGCTGAAGGAGAGCAGTTGAAAATCAGTGGGGTAGGATCTATTTAATAATGGAATTAAAGAGCTGAGACTGCAGTGTCATTATGAGAGATGAATTTCTATTTCACCTGACAATTTAAAAAGTAGATGAAAAGGCTTTGCAAGTGTTTTTAGGATTTGTTTGTGTGATAATTAGGTGACTTCTTGAATTAACTGAGCACTTCAGAAAACCACACTAGAGATTTTGAAGAACAAACAAACTTTAAGGGAAATGAGTTTGGAACACTTTCATGTACAATCAGCCTTTCAAACTTAAAGTTTGAGCTCTATTTCATTTCTTCTTTTGAAATCGCTTTCAAAAGGATGTTCACTGTTTATGTTCACTATTGAGAATGCTTGAAAGCTCAATGGCATTTCTCTGTTATAGCCACTTTCACAGCGATTTTTCTTATCCTGAGAATGCAAACAGCTTTCTGGTTCCATCTAGTGGTAGAAAATTGATTATCATCCTCTACATGGTTTTAATCTTAGGACTCAGGTTTTTGTTTTGAGGTCTAATAACATAAAAAACTGGGGAAGTTCTGCTTCAAGAGTAGAGATGCATAAATCTCTTCCTGGAAGACAGAAGCATCTTCATTTTGAGTTTTATTACTTCTTCTACTTAGAGTTCTTGACTACCTTTCTCCCTAGTAAGATAATCCAACTTGTGTGTCAAATTGAGTCCCAGACCAGGAAGAATAAATGTTTATCCAAAGTTGTATGTTAGCCCTTCCTTTTGTGACCTCACCTGTGGTAGAAGTTTCTGTCTACTCCAATATGCCATTTCCACTCCATAAATTACAATTATGTTTTCAATGACACAGGCTACCATTTGTCAAAATCAGTTCTTTTACCTACAGTATTGACTGTAGATTCCTGACACTGATAGCAAAGGAAAATCAGAATACCATTAAATACTTTAATTTTTAAATAAAGTAGAAGCTTTAGACCACATGAATAAATTACATTCATTTTTAAATTAATGTGTGTGTTTTCAAAGACTCTCCTCTAAAGAATATAAACAATTATCTGGAACCAAGCTGACATTAATTGGTGAACTACTAGAGTATGGAATTAAATAAAATGTTAATTTTAATTAGATTAAAACCTTTGGGTCACTTGTTTTAGGCTTTTTAAAATCTACTTTCAATCTAATATAATGCGGCAACAAATATAGTTTCTTATCCTCTTTAAAATAAAGCACCAATAAGGGAACTTTATCTTATCTAATTCTGCAATTATAAATTTAAATGGCATCCTTTTCCTAAGGCAAAGATTTCCCCCAGTTATATGTAAAGCCTTTTATTATACATAGATGAATGGGTATTTATACCAAAGACACCTTGTGACAGTATGTTGTTTATTCCCATGGAGGTGAAAATAATTTCATTTGGTAATAAAAATGACTATATAAAAGCAGCTAATTTGGCAATCTGTGTGAATTTTAGTGAATCTGAAACACCATTTATTGTATATTTAAATACATTATTTAGGTTTGAAAAGAACAAAATGTACTAGCAAAACTAAATGCGATAATTATAATTCAGAGGTGTTCAAGATAGCAGAAGGATTTCCACTAATAATTTCACTGTACAACCATGAAGGTAGTAATGCCTGCCTGCACTCTATAGTTTACCTTTGTTTTTGTGGTATCTTTAAATACATGAAGAAGATATGAACACAAAAATTCAATTTTACCTTCCAAAAGTTATTAGTATGAATTTTACAAAAAAATCACCTTCTTAGAAATAGGAAGCTGTCAGTCAAGTAAGCTTTTATGCTATTTTTTTTTTTAATGCACACATTACTGAGTGGGGTAATTCAGTACATTCCTGAAATAAAAACAGAGAGCGCAGTATAATAAGACTTCAGGGTATTGCATCCGGAACAGGAAATTCCAGTTAGATTCTTATTTTCTGCTTTTGGGAAAAGTTGATGTGGGGAAACTTTGAAAATCAAAACCATATCAGATTCTTTTACTGCATTCAATAGCTGAGGAAGCACATTTCTACAGTTGCAGACCCAAGCACTTACTATTTGATGGTCCTGTTCCAGTGGGTTGGTTTTGTTGCAGCACAGGAGACAGTATGTGAGTGAATTTATTCTCTGGCAATAAATACCCATCCCTGATAGCTCAGTTGGTAAAGAATCCACCTGCGATGCAGGAGACCCCAGTTTGATTCCTGGGTCGGAAAGATCTGCTGCAGAAGGGATAGGCTACCCACTCCAGTATTCTTGGGCTTCCCTTGTAGCTCAGCTGGTAAAAAATCCACCTGAAATGTGGGAGACCTGGGTTCAGTCCCTGGGTTGAGAAGATCCCCTGGAGAAGGGAAAGGCTACCTGCTCCAGTGTTCTGGCCTGGAGAATTCCCTGGGGTATAGTCCATGGGGTCAGCAAAGAGCTGGATGTGACTGAGCGACTTTCATTTTTACTTTCACTTACCTTGAAAGTGTAATCATGGATTAACCAGGGATGTGCACTTTGCATTTGAAAGAAAAGCAAAATCATTTGTCAACTTTAATTTATGCACCACTGAAAAGTTAGATATTTCTAACTGGGGCACAATAAGCAGAATAAAACAAACATAACATTTCAAATTTTTATTTTATTTTATTTTAGTGAAAGCAGGTTTATTTAGAGAGATACACATTCCATAGACAGAATATGGAATATTCTGTCTCAGAGACAGATTATGTCCATCTCAGAGACAGACCTAAAATATAGGGTGGTTAGTATTATAGGCTGGATAATTTCATATGCCAGTGAGTGAGTGGGATTATTCCAACTATTTGGGGAAAGGGGTGTGGCTTCCAAGAATTGGGTCACTGCCCACTTCTGGCCTTTTATGATCGTGAGAGGGACTTTTCATCTTGTCCCCAAATTGGTGACCACAATCTAAAACCAAGGAGGAAAAAGAGTCAAGTATCCCATTTTCTAATCTCCCCACCCTTCCATAGAAAGAAAAGATCAGAGAAAGCCAGTAGAGCAACACAGTGTGTTTGCACCTACCTTGGTTGTGCAGATGGTAAATAATGTGCCTTCAGTGCAGGAGACCTGGGTTCAAGTTGCAATCCCTGGGTCAGGATGATCCCCTGGAGAAGGGAATGGCAACCCAATCCAGTGTTCTTGCCTGGGAGTGGCAAAGAGTTGGACACAACTGAGTGACTAACACTTTCATTTTCACTAGCCTCATGAAATGAAGTTCATGAAATGACCTAATTAATACTCGTGGAGAATAAGGCGTGTCTGCAGAAAGCAGGGACCAGTATGTCCTTCCCCAGTTGGACATTGGTGTATGTAGTTTTCTGATTTGAACATGAGGAAAAAAGAATCAAAGAGAGAGAGATGGCAGAATCTGCACTCCCATGCATGGGTTTCCGGCATCAGAGCTGATGACTTGAAAAGATCTATGTTCTCTCTGTGGTACCCTGTCAAGGGTGCTGCTACGAGGTGAGGAAACCCAAGAAGCCAAAGGCTGTAAGGTGCGCGGGACATCTATCTGGGAAGTAGGTTAGACAGAGTGGACAGAAATTTTTTCCTTCCCAGGGATGGTACACAGGGAAGTGGTCCCACCCCTCCACACTCCACAAACATGTTTACATGACTCTAGGAGATGCCTTTGATGACCAGTGTGAGTCACTTCAGAGCCGCAGCATTCCAGGGAGAATTAGCCTCAGCTGGGAAGATTAGACTTTCAAATCAGATGAGACAGAGCTTTCTAATCATTGAACAGGATTTGAAAGAAGTGGGAGCTCCCCAGTACATTATTATTACTGGACAGGAATTGGAGATTTAAAAGAGCTTGGGTGAAGGCTACAGGGTCTTGAAAATTTTGACATGAAAGTTGCAATTTACTTCACCAGACATTTTTGTTTGTTTTCTCATAAACAGTTCTCTATCACCTCTCCTTATACTTCTCCTTTCTTTTTCCAAATATATGTGTATATATATGTAAGACCTTTGTTTAGGGTTTAAGCATGCAGAAGGGAGCAGGCATAAGCCTCCTTTGGTTCTAGGATGTGCACTGAAACATTTCTAAGGCTCTCATGACTATGGTATTGGATTTATGAATTTTTACAGCATGACCTTTTGTTCAGGGAAAATAGAGATTTTTTTCAAGCATTGAGCACAAGCTTTTATTCTGTGTTTCCTCTATTTTCCTAGTAGAATATTTTCTTTTTATGTTCTTTTATTCTCTTTCTTTTTTCTACTAACACCTTTTCTAACAACTGGAGCTGGCATTATTTTGAAAATTAAGGTAGACATAAATCTGTCTAGGAAGAATTTATTACTGTTTAATTTCCAGTCAGTTACTATACAGTCAGTTACTGTATAATGCAATTACTACTGCATTACCAGTCAGTATGGTAAAGTAGCCTGTAAAGGGTCAGAAATATAAACTACAGGCTATATTATTTTACATGCTGGAGTTTACTTTGAGGCTAACAGTAAGTAAATGCAGAAGCAGACTGTCTTCCCTAAATGGTCATTCGATTCATGTAAACACAGAGTAAATCTTTCTTAAATGGCTTTTCATAATTTTCATGAAGCTTTTCATTCTTTGCTTTTTGTCCTTAGTATCTTTATTGTTTTTTACTGCTGCTGAGGTTAAGTTAATTTCATGTCCATTTATGATTATGAAACTCAGTGAAGGCTTTTTCTCCTCATTCTAATAGCAAATTCATCATAGGGAAAGTAATTGATAAGATGTAAAAATGATTTTGGTGAAGGAGAAAGGAATTATATAATTAGAAAAGCAAAAATTTAGTAATTGAGCATGAAGAACACTGTTAGGTTATACTCTGTTCATTTAACAAAACATTTATTAAGACTTACTCTGTCAGACCAGATGTCTTGTCTCAGAGATAGCATGGTAAACAAGAGATGGTCCTTTGTCCCATGGAGCCTATTTCACAAGGAAGCAAGACATTAAGGATTAGTCAATATAATTTAATGTTATACTATCATGAAGTCCACCACTGCATGGCTGAAAGAGTAATGACTGAACTGTGGGTCCAAGAATGAGGAGGACATAGGAGGAAGAAGGAACAGGTTAGAAGACCTGGATAAGAGAGATTCTTGATCAGGGGAAACTAAAGTTTGCTGGAGCGCCCAAGAAAAAGGAGGCAGAAATGACAGATGAAATTTGGAAGACAGGCATGGCATAGGTCAGGAGGGATTGGTAGTGATGATGAGAAAGTTTACCTTTTTCAGATGGGAGGAGGAAACTCTCTAATTATTTTTAACAGGAAAGTGACCTGAAGTGATTTGAGATTTTGAAATTCATTCTTATTGTAGCACCAATCCATATAAGAGGCAAGGAAATGGAGTAGGAATATTTTAAGAGTGTAAGAGTTGATGATGGAGAAAAGGGTAAGTGGTGCATTCAAGAGTTATTTAAGTGGTAGAATTCTCTTGTATAAAATGTAAATAGATTATTTACTCAGCTATATGATTATTTTTGTCTCATTAAAATATAATCTTTAGTTAAGTCTGCCCAGATACATGAAGTAGGAAAAGATGAAAGAAAATAAGGAGAGAATGATAAGTTGAAAACAAAGGTTTATGCTTTTTTTTTTTTTTTTTTAACAAATCCATAGGCTCTGAAATGCCCTGTATTATTAATAAAGGTTGGAGTAAAATTTGGCTCTCAAATTCTAGTAGCCCGAAGAAAAGAAATAGAACAGCTCCACATTCACACTGAATATTAGACTATTCAGAACTGAAGTTTCTGAATAAAAGGCAGTGTTTGTCACAGACTCTTCTATCTGTGCTGGCAAGACCAAAGACTTGAAACCACTGATCCTGTTTCTTTATCTATGTGATGGGCATAATACTAGCATGCATCTTAAAGGTTTCAGAAGAATCAAATTTTGTCATGAAACAAATGTTTTGAAGTCACTTCACCTTATTCTGTAAAATGCTCCCACAGAAAACAAGATAGACAGTAGTCTGAGAAGTTATGGTGTTTACATTCTGCTTCATGCTAAGTGAGAGATGGTGGCAGAAAGAGACAAATAACAAGCATACAAATGAAGTTATGTCAGTATCACAAAGATGTCAGTTTCACCCAGATTTATTAATCATTGCGATAATCATATCAACAATTTTCTTTTTCAAGTAATCAAGCTGATTTTAAGTTCATATGGAAAAATGAAGAAACCAAAATAGCAAGAAAAATTTTGAAGGAGAACAATAAAGAGAGGGATTACCCTGATGTATTTTAGAACAATTTTGTACCTAAAATAGTTGATATAGTGTAGTGTTAGGGAATGGACAAAGGCAAATCAACTTGACAGACTAGAAAGTTGAGAAAGAGGCCCATAGGCATCTCGGAATTTGGTGTTTGATAATGGAGTTATTTTAAATCATTGGTTAAAAAATTGAACTATTCAATAAATTGAATAACTGGGTAGCCATTTGGAAAAAAGTTGATACATTCATCATAGTATAAAGGGAAAATATTACTTTCTGCCTAAATAAAATGTTACTCTCAAAATATTGGTAAAGGGGGTGGGTGTATAATATACCCTATAATGCTTCTTTGAAAGGTAGCAGTGAAAAATTATATCAACAAAAACTTAAAATCCTTACTAGTTTTGGCTTGTTTCTTCATTTTTGTGAACATGCATTTCATTTTTAAAATCTATTTCAGACACTTAAATGCACAAGAATATTATCATGAGCATCCATGAACCTAGCATTCGAAATGTTTTTTATTTCAATTGTTTCTGAAGCCCACATATATGATCTCTGATTTACCTGTCTTCTCCCTAGGACCTAGTTCACTAAATACTCTACCTAAAGCTCCTTAATTCTTCAAACATTTTATATTTGATATTTCCCCATGATTCTCACTAAGCATTAGTTCTTGCATTTTCACTTTTAGCTGTATGGAATTTACTTATTTATTCACTCATTCGATCATTTAATTTTTGTATTTCTGATGAACATTCGGTCCTTAAGGTGTTTATTCCTATTTTTCTTTTCTGTCAGCAAATACACCTAGGTCCACCTTTAGAACATGCCCAGAATCTCCCCTGGTCCAAAGCCATCACCTTCTGGCTGGATCCTTGTGGTAAAGTCCTCACTGATCATTGCCACTGCTTCAGTCTATTCTCAGAACAATGACCAGAGGATTTTTTGCAAAATATAAATCAGAATCTTTGCAAATTTTCCCAATAAAGCCCAACATGATCTTAAGATTTTAGAAATCCCCGTGTGACCCGTTTCCCTGCTAGTTATTCCTCTGGCCTCAGTTCCTCCTCCTCCTGGCTTTTCCTCAGCCACCCCAGGCACCGCCCTGTCCCAGGGAAGTGCTTGCTGTTGCTTCTGCCATAAACAGTCTTCTCTGCTATGGTTATCTCTCTCACTCTTTTCAGGATTTTTACTTAGATGTTATTCTCTCAGGGAGGTCTACTTCAATTATGCATTTATTTTCCAACCCAGCCCTGAAAATTTCTCTCTCTTTTTTCTCCCTACCACTTACCACTTCCAACACATAATTTGCTTTACTGCCAGTTTTCCTCCACTAGAGGCTTCAAGAAAGAAAGCATTTCTGCCCTTTTGTCAACTGCCTTAGCCTTGAAATCTAGAACTTTTCTTGGCACATCCCAAGTGCTCAATAAATATTTCATGTAGGAATTAATAAGTGAGACCCAGACATACCCATCAGTAGAAGATGGAGTGGCTAAGTTCCAACATTTCTCAAGCAATTAACATGAAGTGAAAAGGAAAAAATTCTGTATATTTACAATTAGCTGAAATTAGAGATTCATTAAAAAATGTTTGGTAAAAAGGTGCCATTATGAAATAGCATGAAGACAAGCAAGTGATTTAAGGAAATTCATTACAGTCATCCTTGTCAAAATCCCTCCTTTTCTGTTTCCTTCCAAGTTACCACATTGCATTTCCATTTCAGCAGCTGAAATTAGATTTGTAATTCACTCGAACAGCTCTTAGTGCCCTTATGCAACTATTATTTGACCCTATGCTGCCTTTCAGATGCCAAAGAAACCCTGATGAATTACTGGCAACTTCTCTCATGTTTTCAGCCTTTTAAATGGATTCTGTCTTTGCCAAGTGCTATCTTGCCAAGCAGCAGTATGGTACATATCAAAGATAGCTTTGTTTTTATTTGAAAGGAAAAGGTGTTCTCCACCAAGAATAATCATTCTTAGGAAACAGTAGTTAGATGTAGCCATATGTATTCCATAGTCCAATGTGTTTTGTTTTACATTTTCCTATTTCCAAAAATATATTAATATTATACAAAAAAAGGGTAAAAGCTTTAAGAGTAATATTGTTCATATTGTTGACTAGGAATGTTGAAAGTGGCTCCAAAATTCTGCAATAAAGAAGATATACCAGCAAAATAATAATGTAAACTAATATTTACTGAAGATTACTATGCTCCCCAAATCTGCTAAATGATTAATTTGTACTGCTAAATGATTTATTTGTACTATCTCATTTAATGCAGCCCAGTACCACTGATAATTTTTTTTTATGGAAGTAAAGTATCATAGAGAACTTAAATAACTCACCCAAGATTGTAGAGTTAGGGTTCAGATCAGGCAGTCAGACTCCAAGGCCCAGGATCTGAAGTCTTAAGCTTCCCTGTCATAACAAACACACTCTTCCAACAACACAAGAGAAGACTCTATACATGGACATAACCAGATGGTCAACACCAAAATCAGACTGATTATATTCTTTGCAGCCAAAGATGGAGAAGCTCTATACAGTCATCAAAAACAAGACCAGGAGCTGACTGTGGCTCAGACCATGATCTCCTTATTGCCAAATTCAGACTTAAATTGAAGAAAATAGGGAAAACCACTAGACCATTCAGGTATGACCTATCTCAAATCCCTTATGATTATACACTGGAAGTGAGAAATAGATTTAACGGACTAGATCTGATAGAGTGCCTGATGAACTATGGAATGAGGTTCGTGACATTGTACAGGAGACAGGGATCAAGACCTTTCCCATGGAAAAGAAATGCAAGAAAACAAAATGGCTGTCTGGGGAGGCCTTACAAATAGCTGTGAAAAGAAGAGAAGCAAAAAGCAAAGGAGAAAAGGAAAGAGATAGATAAACATCTGAATGCAGAGTTCCAAAGAATAGCAAGAAGAGATAAGAAAGCCTTCTTCAGTGATCAATGCAAAGAAATAGAGGAAAACAATAGAATGGGAAAGACTAGGGATCTCTTCAAGAAAATCAGAGATACCAAAGGAACATTTCATGCAAAGATGAGCTCGATAAAGGACAGAAATGGTATGAACCTAACAGAGGCAGAAGATATTAAGAAGAGATGGCAAGAATACACAGAAGAACTGTACAAAAAAGATCTTCACGACCCAGATAATCACGATGGTGTGATCACTGACCTAGAGCCAGACATCTTGGAATGGGAAGTCAAGTGGGCTTTGGAAAGCATCACTACGAACAAAGCTAGTAGAGGTGATGGAATTCCAGTTGAGCTATTCCAAATCCTGAAAGATGATGCTGTGAAAGTGCTGCACTCAATATGCCAGCAAATTTGGAAAACTCAGCAGTGGCCACAGGACTGGAGAAGGTCAGTTTTCATTCCAATCCCAAAGAAAGGCAATGCCAAAGAATGCTCAAACTACTGCACAATTGCACTCATCTCACACATTAGTAAAGTAATGCTCAAAATTCTCCAAGCCAGGCTTCAGCAATATATGAACCGTGAACATCCTGATGTTCAAGCTGGTTTTAGAAAAGGCAGAGGAACCAGAGATCAGATTGCCAACATCTGCTGGATCATGGGAAAAGCAAGAGAGTTCCAGAAAAACATCTATTTCTGCTTTATTGACTATGCCAAAGCCTTTGACTGTGTGGATCACAATAAACTTTGGAAAATTCTGAAAGAGATGGGAATACCAGACCACCTGACCTGCCTCTTGAGAAATTTGTATGCAGGTCAGGAAGCAACAGTTAGAACTGGACATGGAACAACAGACTGGTTCCAAATAGGAAAAGGAGTTCATCAAGGCTGTATATTGTCACCCTGTTTATTTAACTTATATGCAGAGTACATCATGAGAATCGCTGGACTGGAAGAAACACAAGCTGGAATCAAGATTGCTGGGAGAAATATCAATAACCTCAGATATTCAGATGACACCACCCTTATGGCAGAAAGTGAAGAGGAACTCAAAAGCCTCTTGATGAAAGTGAAAGTGGAGAGTGAAAAAGTTGGCTTAAAGCTCAACATTCAGAAAACGAAGATCATGGCATCCAGTCCTATCACTTCATGGGAAATAGATGGGGAAACAGTGGAAACAGTGTCAGACTTTATTTTTCTGGGCTCCAATATCACTACAGATGGTGACTGCAGCCATTAAATTAAAAGATGCTTACTCCTTGGAAGGAAAGTTATGACCAACCTAGATAGCATATTCAAAAGCAGAGACATTACTTTGGCAACAAAGGTCCATCTAGTCAAGGCTATGGTTTTTCCTGTGGTCATGTATGGATGTGAGAGTTGGACTGTGAAGAAGGCTGCGCACAGAAGAATTGATGCTTTTGAACTCTGGTGTTGGACAAGACTCTTGAGGGTCCCTTGGACTGCAAGGAGATCCAACCAGTCCATTCTGAAGGAGATCAGCCCTGGGATTTCTTTGGAAGGAATGATGCTAAAGCTGAAACTCCAGTACTTTGGCCACCTCATACGAAGAGTTGACTTATTGGAAAAGACTCTGATGCTGGGATGGATTGGGGGTAAGAGGAGAAGGGGACGACAGAGGATGAGATGGCTGGATGGCATCACTGACTCGATGGACGTGAGTCTGAGTGAACTCCGAGAGTTGGTGATGGACAGGGAGGCCTGGCGTGCTGGGATTCATGGGATCACAAAGAGTCGGACATGACTGAGCGACTGATCTGATCTGATCTGATCTGATAGCTCAGTTGGTAAAGAATCTGCTTGCAATGCAGGAGACCCCACTTTGATTAGTGGGTCAGGAAGATCTGCTGGAGAAGAAATAGGCTACCCATTCCAGTATTCTTGGGCTTCCCTTGTGGCTCAGCAGTAAAGACTCCACCTGCAGTGCAGGAGACCTGGGTTTGATCCCTGGATTAAGAAGATCCCGTGGAAAAGGGAATGGCAACCCACTCCAGTATTCTGGCCTAGAGAATTCCACAATCCATGGAGTCACAAAGAGTTGGACACGACTGAGCGACTTTCACTTTCAAGAAGGAATGAACTACAAATGAAACATACCTGGAAAATATACATTTAAAAAAAAAAAAAACTTACTGACACTTTGAAAATGTTTATAAATGTTTATTTCCCAGTAACCCTTCAAACAAAACTCAGTTAAAAATATGATAGGTATGACTTTAATCTGTGCAGAAGCTACAGAGATTATGGTGAAATATTTTTGATTTTTATAAATGTATCACATTTATTCTAGAATGTGTATTTCTTGTACTTAACAGTTCATAAGCTTTATTCACCAAGTGGAATTTATTGTACAAAATGGGAAATCATTCATGTATCTTCACAATAAATTTTGCATAAGTTGAATTTTTGATACATTTCTAAAGCCACTGAGCAGGCTATTCTAGAGGGGGGAAAAAGAAACTACATTTTCTGTGATAAACTTACCTTCTTTTTAAAAAGTACTTTCGAAAATCTCTTTCAGAGATTCTTTTATCACAAAATGTATCTTTCGTTAACTTCTACACAATTGAGAGAATGCCACTGTATGATTTGGACAGAAATAAAGAGTATATTTTTTTTATGAAATCAAACTGAATAATTGAGATGTGTATATTTATAATTTTAAATACAAAGCAAAGTAAAAAACATACAGGGGCCAAGCAGGTCTTATAAATGGGATGAAGTGGGTTATATTATTGAGACTATAAGACAAGTATATATAGGCTGTGCATGACTTAATACACATAAAAATTCAGTTGCTACAGCTCAATGGTTCATGATCACAATAAATGCTTTTATTAACTGGATTGTGAAATTCTTTTAAAGAATTTTCCATTTAGCAAGTATCTATATTCTGTAGTTTCGAAATTCTTGTAGGTGACTCTTTGTAAATATTTGGTGATGACGTCATCACTTTGAACACAGATACTTCTTTGAACTGTGCTTGTTCCTCCTGAAGTTGGGAAACTCTGGAGCATGTAGGACAGCAACTGTGCTTTGAGCCACATTCACTGTTTGTCTCTGTGCGTGTGTATGTGTGTGTGCTTTTGTTGCAGAGAAGGCCAGCAGTCACCAGAACAGTGGCAGAAGATGTACGGCAGATGCTCTGGGAATGAAGTGTACCACATCGTTCTGGAAGAAAGCACATTTTTTGCTGAATATGAAGGAAAGAGCTTCACATATGCTTCTTTCCATGCACACAAAAAGTATGTTTCCTTCTCAGAATGGAATTAAAATATTAATTTACATCCAGTTTTCCATAATGTAACCCATATTGGTGCTCATATTGAAGTATTTTTGAATTATTATCATAATTATTGAGACATTTGAATTCTCACCTTTTGTATGGTCTCTACAAGTTAAGATTCTTGGGCATAAAGTATAATTTAGTAGGAATATTGACTGAAAATGAAAGCATTTTTCACTCAGTCATGTCCAACTCTTTGCAACCCCATGGACTATAGCCCAGTAGGCTCCTCCTCTCCATGGAATTCTCCAAGCAAGAACTCTGGAGCGGGTTGCCATTCCCTTCTCCAGGGGATCTTCTTGATCCAGGGATCAAACCCAGGTCTCCTGTATTGCAGGCAGATTCTTTACTGTCTGAGGCACCAGGGAAGCCCAGTATTGACTTTAGCATCTTTTCAATTATCTTTAAAAACATTTTAGTGCTGTAGAAATTCACAAGAAAATGAATCTTTTATATAGATCTAAATTTTAAAGTGTTAATTAAAATACTGTTTTATTTTTTGGCCAAATTAAGATATACATTTGATGGTAAGACCCAGTATAAACACAAAATTTACCTCCCCCCCAAAAAAATGCCCTTAAATGATATTTACTTTGATGTTTTCTTTTATCTTTTATTCCATTCTTTTTTATTAAAAAATGTATATATAGTCTTAAGTATCCAAATTGATTTCACAAAACACTAAAGATACTGGATTTTTTTTTTTTTTGGTTTGTTTTCTTCTATAGAGATAAGAACTTTGAACTTATAGGATCTTTTCAAGCTTTAAAGTCTTCCTATTTGAGGTTTACTTTTCCTTTTCCTTTTAATAGTTTACTTATTTTCTTAATATGCAAGCTTAAGAAAAAAACTAAGACCTTTGCTGAACTTTAAACTTAAACTCCTTTATTTTCTTTTTTAAATTAAGGTTTGGTGTCTGCTTGATTGGTATTAGGAGGGAGGATAATAAAAACATTTTGCTGAATCCAGGTCCTCGATATATTATGAATGCCACAGATACATGTTTTTATATTAATATTACCAAAGAAGAGAATTCAGCATTTAAAAACCACGACCATCAGAAAAAAAGCAATGTACCAAGGTCATTTTATCATGGACCGTCTAGATTGCCTGTACATAGCATAATTGCCAGCATGGGTAAGTATAAATAAATTTGAAAATATAATTAATTTCCTTCTTTAAAAAGAATAATAACTATATTTGTTTTTCTAAAAATTCCAAAGTCAAATTTAAAATATACTTGTGCATATTACAAACTTGGTGACTAAATAACTAAATAAATACACAGAAAAAAATTTCTAATCTGTTAAACTGGTAAGAAATTAAAACAGTTCAAAACTTCTAACAATAGTTTCATATATCTGATTAGAATATAAACACCAGACACTTCTGTATTTCTTTGTAAGTTCTACATTCAATTATCAATAATGGCTCTTTCAGATTCTCTCTCTGTTTCCCCAAACTCCCCAATCTTTCATCTAATCCTTACTGAAGTTGGCTTCTATGACACAGAATTTTTTTAAAAAAGATTCAGACAAATAAGAACTTCCATTAAATTTTGTCACCAAACCACATAACAACCTACATGCACTTAGTTTCTATCACAAGGAAAATGTGTTCCTTCTTTTAGCTTATAATATTTTAATAAAATACCCTTACTTATGCAGCAAGCCATTCTCCATTTCCCTCCTAGGGACTTCCCGTTTTTATTATTTCTCATTACTTGAATTCTTATTTTTTTTTTTTTTAATCACCAATTCATTCTTCCTCCCTGCTTCTCTTTCTCTGACTCTCTTCATGTCTCTCTTTACACACACACACACACACACACACATTTCTGGACCGCATGCCTTGACATCTTCACAGATAAATTCCAAGTGTTGGCTTCAGTTGCTGGCTTGAAATCTGGCCATTCCCTCATGTCTCTACCAGTTCAGTCTGAAATCTGCAACCAGTATATCACTGAAACTGCTCTGGAAAGGCCATTGCTCTACTCTTCCTCACTAAATCCAGTGGAATCGTCACAGCCAATGACAATATTGACCATGTTCTTCTTAAAATGCTCTAGTGCTATTTCCTCTGCACCCTGCACATTCATTTTCCCTAAATTGTTGCGTCTGCTCTCAAAGATTCAATTCTTCTCCATAAATTGATGATCCCCTTACCTAAACCATGACCTTAACTCTCTTTTCATAGCAACATATTCAACTGTCCATGGGCTATTTGGAAAAATCAAACAAGCATTGGAAAAACCAATGTGGTATATTCTAATTGAGCTAATCTTTCTATATTCATTCAAACAATTTCCTCCTTCATTTTTTCTTTTTTGCTAAAAAATGTGATACCATCATCCTTTGATTTGTAATGACAGAATTCTAATGTTTCACTATTTTTCTCTTCTTATACTTTGTATTTCACTGAATTCCACTAAATTTGATCAAGTGGCCTCTAAAGTCATTCGTTGCCATGTCCATACTCAGTTTGGTTGATCTGGGTCTCCATCATTCTGTCCTTCCACTGCAGAATCCCCCCAGTCTCTTCTCCATGCCTCCAGGCTTGCTGCCTTGCACTGCTCTCCAACTTGCTACCAGAGTAACAATTTTTACATAATGTTATAATCACGCTCCTGCATTAATCTTTAATCTCTTCCTATTAGCTATTGGGGAAAAAGTCTAAATTTTATACTATAAAAACGTTTACAATTGGATGATCAAACTCTCTCTTTCTCTTTTTTTTTTTCACTTGAAGCAGTCCTTGTTTTCCCAGGACAGTACCAGATTATATACATTGTCCTTGTGCCATTATGAAGAGAAATCCACTTTGATTCTTAGGAATACCCTCATTTAGAAGATAACTTACATGATCACTTTTAAGTATCTCTTTAAAATAATTCCTTCTTATATTTTTAGTCCCACATTTTACCATTCCTTCAGTTGCTATCCTAAGTCCCAATCATATTAAATTCCTTTCAGTCTTCACTAATAGTTTTTCATCATCCCTTCAATTGCTCTCCTTAGCCCCAACCATATTAATTCATTTCAGTCTTTCCTAGTGGTTTTTTTACCAAGGGGCCTTGATGCACTGTTTCCTCTGAAAGGATCTACTCCCCAGCCCCCAACTTTGCTTATATAACTACCTCTAATCATTTGCATCTCAGTCTTAATATCACTAACTCTGAGACATATTTCATGGCCCTGCTTAGACTTTGTAAGATAACTCAGATTGTCACTGATGCAACATATTTTATCTTCTATAGAAGTTTTACTTGTTGGTTTCACATATCTAAAAGTTACTTGTTGAGTACCTAGTCCATGCCAGGAACTCTCACAAGTATTTGTGATGGGAGGGTGGGACAAATCGACAGAGTAGCATTGACATATACACTATGATATGTAAAATAGATAGCTAGTGTGAAGCTGCTTAACACAGGGAGCTTAGCTTGGTGCTCGTGGTGACCTAGACAGCTGGGAATGGGGAGGGAGTGTGACTCGGGAGGTAGTGTGACTCAGAAGGGAGGGGATATATGTATACATGTAGCTGATTCACTTCTTTGTACAGCAGAAACTAACACACGTGGTAAAGCAGTTATACTCCAAATTAAGAAGAAGTATTTGTGATTAATTAGAGAACAAATGAAAATTCCTTGCTTCCAGAGCTAGCATTTTATCATGGAGAAGTCTGGCCATAAACAATACATATAAAAATCAGTAAAGTGTTTAGTAAATTAGAAGGTGATAAGTAGTAAGATAAAAGTGAGAAGAAAACAGAGCTAGCAAAAAGCATGTATGAATTCTAGGACAATTGAATTTTTAGGTGGCTTGTAGGCCTCATTGAAAAGGTGGCATTTGAGAAGATACTTGAAGAAAATAGAGGCATTATGCCTGTGAATGTCTGAAGGAAAAGCACTCCTGGGAGAGGTAATAGCTGGTACAAGGGCCCTACAGGAGGGGTAGGAACCTGATTGATGTGCTCCAGGATCAATATAGGGGCCCTCATGATGCAAACACAGTAATTTGATGGTAAGAGTATAAGAGAGGTAGGGAGAGAAGTAAAAAGGGGCCAGATCATGGTGAGCTCTTTAAGTCAATGTAAGAATTGTAGTTTCTACTCAGAGTGAAGTGGGAGTCATCACAGGTTTTCAGTAGAGCAATGGCATGGTCTCACCTATGCTGAACTCCATCTTCACAAAATCACTATGGCTGATGTTAACAATAGATGCTTAGGGTCAAGGATCCAGTGTATTTTCAAGTGGAAGTGGTAGGAGAGAAAAAATTATGGGTATACTTTGAAAGTAGGGTGCCATTATTATTATTTTATGATCAATCTATTTCTTTTTTCTTTTTTTTTACTTTACAATATTGTATTGGTTTTGCCATACATCAACATGAATCTGCCATGGGTGTACAGGTGTTCCCCATCCTGAACCCTCTCCTACCTCCCTCCCAATACCATTCGTCTGGGTCATCCCAGTGCACCAGCCCTGAGCATCCTGTATCATGCATCGAACCTGGACTGGCAATTCATTTCACATATGATATTATACATGTTTCAATGTCATTCTCCCAAATCATCCCACCCTCACCCTCTCCCACCCACAGAGTCCAAAAGACTGTTCTATACATCTGTGTCTCTTTTGATGTCTTGCATACAGGGTTATTGTTACCATCTTTACCATACACTGTATTGGTGTTTTTCTTTCTGGCTTACTTCACTCTGTATGAGAGGCTCCAGTTTCATTCACCTCATCAGAACTGATTTAAATGCATTCTTGAATTAGAAGTGAACTGTAATAGAGAAGTGTGAAGAACTCAGGATTTTAGTATCAGTTCTGTTCATTTCAGTTACTCAATTGTGCCCAATGCTCTCTGAACCCATGGACTGCAGCATGGCAGGTTCCCTGTCATCACCAACTCCCAGAGCTTGTTCAAATTCATATCCATCAAATATGATGCCATCCAACCATCTCATCCTCTGTCATCCCCTTCTCATCCTGCCTTCAAACTTTCCCAGCATCAGGGTCTTTTCCGGTGAGTCAGTTCTTCCCATCATGTGGCCAAATACTGGAGTTTCAGCTTTAGCATCAGTCCTTCCAATGAATATTCAGGACTGATTTCCTGTAGTATGGATTGGTTGGATCTCCTTGCTGTGCAAGGGACTCTCAAGAATCTTCTCCAACACCACGGGTCAAAAGCATCAATTCTTCAGCATTCAGCTTTCCTTATGGTCCAATTCTCACATCCATACATGACTACTGGAAAAACCATAGCTTTGACTAGATGGAACTTTATCAGCAAAGTAATGTCTCTGCTTTTTAATATGCTGTCTAGGTTGATCATAGTTTTTCTTCCAAGAAGCAAGCATCTTTTAATTTCATGGCTGCAGTAACCATCTGCAGTGATTTTGGAGCCCAAGAAAATAAAGTCTGTCACTGTTTCCACTGTTCCTCCATCTATTTGCCATGAAGTGATGGAACTGGATACCATGAACTTCATTTTTTGAATGTTGAGTTTTAATCCAGCCTTTTCACTCTCCTCTTTCACTTTCAGCAAGAGGCTTTTTAGTTGCTCTTCACTTTATGTATATGAGTTTATTGATATTTCTCCTAGCAATCTTGATTCCAGCTTGTGCTTCTTCCAGTCCGGCATTTCACATGATTTACTCTGCATATAAGTTAAATAAGTAGGGTGACAGTGTACAGCCTTGACGTACTCTTCTGATTTGGAACCAGTCTGTTGTTCCATGGCCGGTGCTAACTGTTGCTTCTTGACCTGCATACAGGTTTCTCAGGAGGTATGTAAGGTGGTCTGGCATTCCAATCTCTTTAAGAATTTTGCACATTTTATTTTGACCACACAGTCAAAAGCTTTGGCAAAGTCAATAAAGCAGAAGTAGATATTTTTCTGGAACTGTCTTGCTTTTTTGATAATCCGACAAATTTGGCAATTTGATCTCTGGTTTCTCTATCTTTTCTAAATCCAGCTTGAACATCTGGAAGTTCACCGTTCATGTAATGTTGAAGCCTGGCTTGGAGAATTTTAAGCATTACTTTGCTAGTATGTGAGATGAGAGCAATTGTGTGGTTGTTTGAGTATTCTTTGGCAGTGCCTTTCTTTAGGATTGGAATGAAAACGATCTTTTCCAGTCCTATGGCCACTGCTGAGTTTTCCAAATTTGTTGGCATATTGAGTGTAGCACTTTCACAGCATCATCTTTAAGGTTTTGAAAGAGTTCAACTGGAATTCCATCACCTCCACTAACTTTGTTTCCTAAGGCCCACTTGTCTTCACATTCCAGGATGGCTCTAGGTGAGTGATAACACCAGCATGGTTATCTGGGTCATGAAGATCTTTTTTGTTTAGTTCTTCTGTGTAGTCTTACCACCTCTTCTTAATATCTTCTGCTTCTGCTAAGCCCATACCATTTCTGTTCTTTATTGTGCCCATATTTTTTTTTTTAAATATTCCCTTGTATCTCTCATTTTCTGAGGAAGGCTTTCTCTTTCTTTTTCTTTTTTTTTTTAATTTTATTTTATTTTTAAACTTTACAATATTGTATTGGTTTTGCCAAACATCAAAATGAATCCGCCACAGGTAAGGCTTTCTTATCTCTCCTTGATATTCTTTGGAACTCTGTATTCAAATGGGTGTATCTTTCCTTTTCTCCTTTGCCTTTTACCCCTCTTCTTTTCTCAGTTATTTGTAAGGCCTGCTCAGACAACCATTTTGCCTTTTTGCATTTCTTTTTCTTGGGGTTGATCTTGATTACTGCCTCCAGTACAATGTCATGAACCTCCGTCCATAGTTCATCAGGTACTTTGTCTATCAAATCTAATCCCATGAATCTATTTCTCACTTTCACTCTATAAATATAAGGGATTTGATTTAGGTCATACCTGAATGGTCTAGTGGTTTTCCCTTTCTTCAATTTAAGTCTGAATTTAGCAATAAGGAGTTCATGATCTGTGCCACAGTCAGCTCCCAGTCTTCTTCTTGCTGACTGTCAAGAGCTTCTCCATGTTTGGCTGCAAAGAATATAACCAATCTGATTTTGGTGTTGACAGTCTGGTGATGTCCATGTGTAGAGTCTTCTCTTATGTTGTTGAAAGAGGGTTTTGCTATGATCAGTGCATTCTCTTGGCAAAACTCTAATAGCCTTTGCCCTGCTTCATTTTGTATTCCAAGGCCAAATTTGCCTGTTAGTCCAAATATCTCTTGACTTCCTAGTTCTGCATTCCAGTCCCCTATAATGAAAAGGACATCTTTTTTGAGTGCTAGTTCTAGAAGGTCTTGTAAGTCTTCATAGAACTGTTCAGTTTCAGCTTCTTTATCATTACTGGTCAGGGCATAGAGTTGGATTACTCTGATATTGAATGGGTTACCTTGGAAATGAACAGAGATTGTTCTGTTATTTTTGAGATGGCATCCAAGTGCTTCATTTTGGACTCTTTCATTGACTGTGATGGCTACTGCATATCTTTTAAGGAATTCTTGCACACAGTAGTAGATATAATGGTTATCTGAATTAAATTCACCCATTCCAGTCCATTTTAGTTTACTGATTCCTAAAATGTAAATGTTCATGCTTGCCATCTCCTGTTTGACCACTTCTGATTTCCCTTGATTCATGAACCTAACTTCCAGGTTCCTATGCAATATTGCTTTTTACAGCATGGAACTTGACTTCCATCACCAGTCATACCCGCAACTGGACATTCTTTTCTCTTTGGCTCTGTATCTTCATTCTTTCTGCAGTTATTTCTCCAGTAGAATTTTGGGCACCAACCTGGGGAGTTCATCTTTCAGTGTCATATCTTTTGGCCTTTTCATACTGTTCATGGGGTTCTCAAGGCAAGAATACTGAAGTGGTTTGCCATTCCCTTCTCCAGTGAACCACATTTTGTCAGAACTCTCCACCATGACCTGACCATCTTGGATGGCCCTACAAGGCATGGCTTATAGTTTCATTGAGTTTCACTGAGTTAGGTTTTTAGTATTAGCAGCAGGAAAATGGGAATGGCCATCCATTTAGATGAGAAAGGTATGCAGGGAACCAGCGGAGACATAGAATTCAGTTTGGAATGCAATGCATTTCAAATTTATGTTAGATATTGAGAAAAAAAATGTCAAATAAGAGATTCAATATAATAGTCTAGAGTTCAGGTCCTACTGTATAACACAGGGAACTATGATAAACCTATGTTAAATTATGATAAACTTGTGATAAACCATAATGGAAAAGAATATAAAAAAGAATATCTATATCTGTATAGGCTTCCCTGGTGGATCAGTGGTGAAGAATCCACCTGCCAATGCCAGAGACCTGGGTTTTATTCCTGGGTCAGAAAGATCCCATGCAGGAGGAAATGGCAACCCACTCTAGTGTTCTTGCCAGGAAAATCCCATGGACAGAGGAGCCTGGTGGGCTACAGTCCATGGGGTCACAAAGAGTTAGACATGACTTAGTATGCACAACATGTATATAACTGAGTCACTGTGTTGTACGGCAGAAATTAACACAACATTGTAAATTGATTAAAGTAATTTAGAAAAAAAAAACTGAAATGAGTCTAGAGTTCAGGAGAGAGGTGGTGTATGCTGAAAAAATTAATTTTGGATTCCTGAGCTTATGTGTTATGTTTAAAGTCATGAAACTGAGCAAGATCATTGAGAAAATGATTGCAGACAGAAAAGGAATGAAGACAAAGGACCAAATCCTCCAATATGTCAATATTAAATATCAAGTGAATGAGAAGAAACCAGCAGAGGAAACAAAGAAGGAGATACTGACAAGGGAAACCAGCTGAGTGTCTTGTCCTGGAATCCAAATGAATCCAGTGTGTGGAGAAGGTGTAGTGATCAGCCATGTCTAATGCCTATAATGGTCAAATAACATGAGAATTGAAAATTGGCCATTGAATTTAGTAAAAAAGTGATTGCTCTTTATCTCAATAAGAGCTCTTTCAATGAAGTGGTAAGTTGGGGAATGCCAGATCAGAGAGGTTTATGACAAAATGTCAGAAGACAACTTAGGGAAACTAGGTCTAGACAACTCTCATAAAATTTTGCTGCATGAGAGTAATGGAAATAAACATAAACAAATGAGACATGAAAGTGAAAGTCACTCAGTCACGTCCAACTCTGTGACCCAGCAGACTATACAGTCCATGAAATTCTCCAGGCAAGAATACTGGGGTGGATAGCCTTTCCCTTCTCCAGGGGATCTTCCCAACCTAGGGATCAAACCAGGTCTCCTGCATTGCAGGCAGACCTAATTAAACTAAAAAACTTTTGCACAGCAAAGGAAACCATAAACAAAATGAAAAGGCAACCCACAGAATGAGAGAAAATGTTTGTAAATGATGTGACCAAATAGAGATTAGTCTCCAAAATTTACAAACAGCTCATACAGTTTAATGTTATCAAAACAAACCACCCAATCCAAAATGGGTGGAAGACCTAAACATTTCTCCAAAGAAGACCTACAGATGGCCAAGAGCCACATGAAAAGATGTTCAACATCAGTAAATTTTAGAGAAATACAAATCAAAACTAAAATGAGATATTACCTAACACCAATCAAAATGTCTATCATCAAAAAAACCCACAAACAATAAATGAGTATAGTGAGAAGGGACCCATCCTACACTGTTGGTGGGAATGTAAATTGGTACAGCCACTATAGAAAACAGTATGGAGTTTTCTTAAGAAACTAAAACTAGGTCCAGCAACCCCACTCCTGGGCGTATATCTGGAGAAAAACATAATTTGACAAGACACATGCACATTGATGTTACAGCACTATTTATCATAGTCAAGAAGTAGAAGCAACCTAAGTGGCCATGAATGGAAGAAGAGATAAAGATGTGGCACATATATACAATGGAATATTACTCAGCCATGAAAAACAGTGAAATAATGCCATTTGCAGCAACATGAATCTAAAAATTGTCATATTGAGTAAAGTCAGCCAGACAAAAGAGAAATATTGTATGATATAGCTCATATGTGGAATCTAAAAAAATATGATACAAATGACTTTGTTTATAAAACAGAAACAGACTCACAGAGACTTAGAGAACTAACCATAGTTACTAGGGAGAGGGCAGGGCTGGGGAAAGATAGGGAGTTTGGGATTGACATGTACACACTGCCATATTTAAAATGGATAGCCTACTTTTTGGTGCAGGGAACTCTGTTCCATAGTTAATGGTCTAAACAGGAAAAGAATTCAAAAGGGCAATAACTGAATCACCTGCTGTCCACTTGAAACTGACACAACATTGTTAGTCAACTGCACTCCAATATAGAAAAAAAAAGTTAAATAAATAAATAGAACGTATAACAAAACAGTATATTAAAAAGCAGAGACATTCCTTTGCCAACAAAGGTCCTTCTAGTCAAGGCTATGGTTTTTCCAGTGTTCATGTATGGATGTGAGAGTTGGACTACAAAGAAAGCTGAGCGCTGAAGAATTGATGCTTTTGAACTGTGGTGTTGGAGAAGACTCTTGAGAGTCCCTTGCACAGCAAGGAGATCCAACCAGTCCTAAAGGAGATCAGTCCTGGGTGTTCATTGGAAGGACTGAGGTTGAAGCTGAAACTCCAATACTTTGGCCACCTCATGTGAAGAACTGACTCATTTGAAAAGACCCTGATGCTGGGAAAGATTGAGGGCAGGAGGAGACGCGGACGACAGAGGATGAGACGGTCAGATGGCATCACTGACTCAGTGGACATGAGTTTGGGTAAACTCCAGGAGTTGGTGATGGACAGGGAGGCCTGGGGTGCTGCGGTCCATGGGGTCACAAAGAGTTGGACACAGCTTAGTGACTGAACTGAACTGCTGCTGCTGTTAAGTCACTTCAGTCATGTCCGACTCTGTGCGACCCCATTGACGGAAGCCCACCAGGCTCCCCAGTCCCTCGGATTCTCCAGGCAAGAACACTGGAGTGGGTTGCCATTTCCTTCTCCAATGCATGAAATGAAAAGTTAAAAGGGAAGTCACTCAGTCGTGTCCAACTTTTAGTGACCCCATGGACTACAGCCTACCAGGTCCTCCATCCATGGGATTTTCCAGGCAAGAGTACCGGAGTGGGGTGACATTGCCTTCTCCGGAACTGAACTGAACTGACAACAAAACAGACTCACAGAGAAGAAAGTAGTGGTTAGCAGTGGGGAGAGTGGCAAAATAGGTGAAAGGAATTAAGAGGTACAGACTACCAGATACAAGGATATAATGTATAGCACAAGGAATATCATCAATACTTTATAATAACTTATATGGGGTATAATCTATAAAAACATTGAATCACTGTGTTGTACACCTGAAACTAATATAAGATTGTAAGTCAAGTTACTTCTGTTAAAAACAAAATAAAGCTAGTTAAGTCAACACAGGGTTGGTGTACAAGGAAAACAGTGAAAGACAGTGGGTATGGACTCTGAAGATGAATGATACAGAGCTGGGATATCATAAGGGGTGGAGGGAAAATGCTCTGAAAGAAGCAGTGAGAACTCTGAGGGTATTTCTCCACTAGGAAAACACAGGCACTCTTTTGGTGTTGCAACCTTCAGAATTACAAGGAGAGATATCAGAGAAGAGCCAGGTTTTGTTAGGGGAAGGAAAGGTTCAAAGAAGAAGTTGTTTCTGTAATTGTAACTTTTAAAACTGTGTCTTCCCTGCTAAATTTTGACTTTCTCATGATCACATACCCCCATACTCAGCTTGGTGCCAAATATCAGTGTGGGCAGAATTATCAGGAAGTAACCAAGTTTCCTGTGTTGAGCAGGAAGATGATAAGGAGGTAGTTGGAAGTGATGTGGAGACAAACATATTTGGGAGGAGGTGAAATTCAGAGAACATGGCTCCTTGGGAAGTAGACGGGGATTTAACTCTCAAAACAAGAGTAGGGTTGAGTTTTACATAAATATGGATGTGTCTCTTTCCTTCCAAACAGAAATGAAAGGTGAAAAGTTTGTTGAAGCCTTCTTGTTTACTTGGTTGAACATAGGGAATTGAAGGATTTCTTCAATAGAAAGATAACTTTCTTTCAAAAGATAAAAATAATCTTACTTCAAAAGATCACTTTTCCCTCTAAATTATACAATGTGGTCCTCTGCAGAGGATAAATGTCATAAATGTGGATTTTAATTTATAATATTAGGATGCAGATCATATATGGTTTTATTTTGATGAATCAAATTTATAAAATTTAATGTTTAATCAGATCCACTCACCTGATTAATGGAAAAGTTAATCTCATTTTCTCTAGGATCCTTATCTCCCTCCCAAGATGGATTGAACTATAAATTAATCCTTGTTTGTGGTGCTAAAAAGTTACTGGAGTGTATAGTTTCTGATGCCAGCCACTTTTACCTTTGCTCAGAAATGGTGGTCATCATATTGTTTTCTCAAGCACAGTCATTCTAGACACATTGTGTCATGCCCCTCAAAGGAGTCTTCCCCATTAACAGCAGACACACCAGGCTCCCTCTAATCTGAGTATCATGAACAGTATTTTCAGAGGTCCTAGCTTCTGAAACTTGAGTACCACATTTATTTCAATATTGAGAAATACCCAGATAGAGAACTCAGATGGTCTCCCCCATCTTGGTTCTATCAACTCTCACATTCAGAAACATTGCCTATTTTAATCCCTTCTTGTGTTGTTGTTGTTCAGTCATGTCTGATCTTTGCAACCCCATGACTGCAGCACACCAGGCTTCCCTGTCCATCACCAACTCCCGGAGCTTGCTCAAACTCATGTCCATCCAGTCGGTGATGCCATTCAGCCATCTTGTCCTCTGTCACCCCCTTCTCCTCCTGCTCTCAGTCTTTCCCAGCATCAAGGTATTTCTCAGAGGTTTTTAGAATTCAATTGCTGACTTCTTTGTCCATGCAACAAAGAAAGAGATGCTAAAACCCCTGAGGTTTTTTTCTCCCTTTGAAATCTCAGGCTCTTACAGTGCAGAAGGTTGTAAGATCAGATAGAAGTTTCAAGGAAATGGAGAGTGTTTTAATAGTTGCTTCAAAAAATAATACAAAATGGAGACTCAGGGCTTTCAGAAGGATGGCCAGCTATCCATAAATACATTAATGAAGTCAGTGATTGTGAAATATGGTGGCAGTCATCCATTAGATTGATTTTTTTTTCTCCAGAAAGGGAGAGACAGTCACTTTCCATAAATTGGTGTTTATACTAATTTTTAAATGTTACTTAAATATCTCAGAGGAATTTGTTTCTTCCATTTACTGTTCCTTGAGTATTCCAAGGAGTCAAAGCCTTAAGCTATTTAAATTCTCTGTTCTTACTGCCTTAAGGCATTTCCATGACTTGTGTACTCATGATTTTCTTTTTATGTCAAAAAATCAAATGTAATGATTTCGGAGTGTAGCTTCTCATCACTGGGTGAAAAGTTCATCCTTTCCCCTGCTCCCTGTCCCCACTATACTACATCACATAACATAATTCTGTTTTATTTTCTGCATGGTATTTAGCATTATTGAGAATTAGTTTTTCCATTTCTTTGTCCATTTGATTATCTTAAAGACAAATCCATATGCATAGGAACATTGTCTCTCTTATTCCTTGAATATCTTGAGTGCCTAGAATTGTGCTTGCCACAGAGAAGGGCTTAATAAATATAAACATTAATTATTCAAATATTAAAAAGTAGTTATAAATCAGTAAAAAAAAGATAACTCAACAATATAAGGAGAAAAATATGATGAGAGATCGATAAAAGTGAAATGGACCAAAAGTTTTCATTAATTTAAAATAAATATAAATTTAAGCAATTTTTAAAATTTAAATGTCTAAGCATTTCATGATTTCACAAATCTTTTTTCATGCTATAGACCTAATTGTAGCAAATACACTTTTGCACAAATACAGAATTTTTTATCCCTGTGGGTAAAAATGCTCAAACTAAAAATAAGTAAATCATTTTTGAGATTAAAGGGTAAACAGTGCATAGTATATTTCCTGGTTATACTGACTGTGTTTCATCTCACTTTAATCATTAAATGATTGCTAGTCCTATAGGTGGCAAACACTTTGATGCATTTTCATTTCTCATTGTTCCAGGTACTGTGGCCATAGACTTGCAAGACACAAGCTGCAGATCAGCAAGTGGCCCTACCCTGTCTCTTCCTACAGAAGGAAGTAAAGAAGTCAGAAGACCCAGCATTGCTCCCGTTTTAGAGGTTGCAGACACGTCATCAATTCAAACATGTGATCTTCTAAGTGATCAATCAGAAGATGAAACTACACCAGATGAAGAAATGTCCTCGAACTTGGAGTATGTTTGTAAGGTTTACTGGGACTTGTGCTTGCCCTGAAAAACTAATGTCCTTCCCTTCTGGACATCCCAGAATCAGTCCTACATACTTCTGTCAAAACACTCTTCTTATTAGCCTTTATCTCTCTTGATGATAAAGTATTCTAAACCCTTGAATTTCTGGCTTAAACGGCTATTTACAGCTTCATTTTTCTCTATGTTAGCCTTTATCCTTAAAGAAAAAAAAATGTATATCAGTATTTTCATGATAAATCTATATTACATTTTACTTTTTTTCTTTAAGGATAAAGTTTGTATTTTTCATTTTTATTAAAAATAAGTAATAATGCTTTTATTAAATTATAATGTGCCTTCTACCTTTAGTTTGTTTTTCTACTTCCATATTGAAGTTCAATCAATTATTTAGTACATGTAATGCAGCTTCTTCCATTAAGCTCTTGTTTGTCTCAGCATTCAGCAATCTTTTTTATTTAATATACATCAATAATGTTTTGAATGAATGAATAAATGAACTACAGTTCATTTAACTAAGATTCCATAATAAATAGTATCAATATTTAAGCTATTGATCACATTTTAGCCTATAGTAAAGTTTGTTTACTTGTCTATTTCGTGTATTATGTTGGTATGTCTTAAGGAAAGCACAGTGTTCAACTGCCTTGACAGTGGAGTCCAAAGGAATTTGTGTCCCTTGGCAGTTTCACTTTATACTGGTTGGGTACAAGTGGCTTTGTTTAAAATCATCTGACCTACAATGCTTTATCTGTAAATAGGGTTCATATGAAGATTAATTGAGATAATAGAGAAATGTACTTAGAACAATTGTTTGTGCAGAGTAAGCGTTCAGTGAGTATCAATTACTATTAGGTGTAGTACTAGTCCTAGTGGTAATGGTAACATCACTCAGGCACTTCTAATATTTTTCATATAATAGAAGTTCAGTCAATGTTGAACTGAACTAAAATATACTGAAATATAATTGGAATGTAGAAAACTCCTATTAATCTTTCACACTTTCAAATATTTATTACAAGAAACTTAGACATATCCACAGAGGACAATTTCACTCTCCAAGAAATTAATAACACTCAAATAGATTTATGAAATATTTGACAAGAAGAAGGAACAGTTTGACCACCAGTATATTTCTAGAAATGGTGCTGTGATAGAAATTCTTTCTTTACATGTACTTCAGAAAAATTGAGAGGTTGAATATTTTTTATTTCTAGAAAAATGGAAAAGACATTGAAGTAATAGAGGAGACTGTCAACTTCTAAATTTGCAAAATATTCTCCATTTTACTGTCTTAGCTAATGATGTCTGAAAAACAGTTCTAACTAGGTTTGAAATTTCATGGTTTGAAAGATACATTTTCTTAATCAAAAAAGAGCTTTCACATTGGATAAAAGAACTTTTCCTCCACTAAATTTTCTTTTGTCTCTTCAGTTCAGTTCAGTTATTCATTCGTGTCCGACTCTTTGCAACCCCATGAATCGCAGCACATCAGGCCTCCCTGTTCATCACCAACTCCCAGAGTTTACTCAAACTCATGTCCATCGAGTCGGTGATGCCATCCAGCCATCTCATCCTCTGTCATCCCCTTCTCTTCCTGCCCCCAATCCCTCCCAGCATCAGAGTCTTTTCCAATGAGTCAACTCTTCTCATGAAGTGGCCAAAGTATTGGAGTTTCAGTTTTAGCATCAATCCTTCCAATGAACACCCAGGACTGATCTCCTTTAAAATGGACTGGTTGAATCTCCTTGCAGTCCAAAGAAATCTCAAGAGTCTTCTCCACACCACAGCTCAAAAGTATCAATTCTTCAGCGCCCAGCTTTCTTCACAGTCCAACTCTCACATCCATACATGACCAGTGGAAAAACCATAGCCTTGACTAGACGGACTTTTGTTGGCGAAGTAACGTCTCTGCTTTTTAATATACTATCTAGGTTGGTCATAACTTTCCTTTCAAGGAGTAAGTGTCTTTTAATTTCATGGCTGCAATCACCATCTGCAGTGATTTTGGAGCCCAAAATAATCCCATGAAGTGATGGGACCGGATGCCATGATCTTAGTTTTCTGAATGTTGAGTTTTATGCCAACTTTTTCACTCTCCTCTTTCACTTTCATTAAGAGGCTCTTTATATCCTCTTCATTTTCTGCCATAAGGGTGATGTCATCTGCATATCTGAGGTTATTGATATTTCTCCCAGCAGTCTTGATTCCAGCTTGTGCTTCATTCAGCCCAGCATTTCTCATGATGTACTCTGCATATAAGTTAAATAAGCAGGGTAACAATATACAGCCTTGACGAACTCCTTTTCCTGTTTGGAACCAGTCTGTTCTTCCATGTCCAGTTCTAACTGTTGCTTCCTGACCTGCATTTAGGTTTCTCAAGAGGCAGGTCAGGTGGTCTGGTATTCCCATCTCTTTCAGAATTTTCCACAGTTTATTGTGATCCACACACTCAAAAGCTTTGGCATATAGATGTTTTCTGGAACTCTCTTGCTTCTTCGATGATCCAGTGGATGTTGGCAATTTGGTCTCTAGTTCCTCTGCCTTTTCTAAAGCCAGCTTGAACATCTAGAAGTTCACAGTTCACGTATTGCTGAAGCCTGGCTTGGAGAATTTTGTGCATTACTTTACTAGCGTGTGAGATGAGTGCAATTGTGTGGTCATTTGAGCATTCTTTGGCATTGCCTTTCTATGGGATTGGAATGAAAACTGACCTATTCCAGTTTCCACTGCTCAGTTTTCCAGATTTGCTGGCATATTGAGTGCAGCACTTTCACAGCATCATCTTTCAGGATTTGAAATAGCTCCACTGGAATTCCATCATCTCCACTAGCTTTGTTCGTAGTGATGCTTTCTAAGGCCCACTTGACTTCCCATTCCAGGATGTCTGGCTCTAGGTCAGTGATCACACCATCATGATTATCTGGGTCATGAAGATCTTTTTTGTACAGTTCTTCTGTGTATTCTTGCCACCTCTTCTTAATATCTTCTGCTTCTGTTAGGTCCATACCATTTCTGTCCTTTATTGAGCCCATCTTTGCATGAAATGTTCCCTTGGTATCTCTAATTTTCTTGAAGAGATCTCTAGTCTTTCCCATTCTATTGTTATCCTCTATTTCTTTGCACTGATCGCTGAGGAAGGCTTTCTTATCTCTCCTTGCTATTCTTTGAAACTCTGCATTCAGATGCTTATATCTTTCATTTTCTCCTTTGCTTTTTGCTGCTCTTCTTTTCACAGATATTTGTAAGGCCTCCCTAAACAGCCATTTTGCTTTTCTGCACTTGTTTTCCATGGGGATGGTCTTGATCCCTGTCTCCTGTACAATGTCATGAACCTCATTCCATAGTTCATCAGGCACTTAAATCTATTTCTCACTTCCACTGTATAATCATAAGGGATTTGATTTAGGTCATACCTGAATGGTCTAGTGGTTTTCCCTATTTTCTTCATTTTAAGTCTGAATTTGGCAATAAGGAGTTCATGATCTGAGCCACAGTCAGCTCCCGGTCTTGTTTTTGCTGACTGTACAGAGCTTCTCCATCTTTGGCTGCAAAGAATATAATCAGTCTGATTTCGTTGTTGACCATCTGATGAAGTCCATGAATTTTGTCTCTTAATTTTCATTTATACTGTTACTTTGATAGCTTCACTTTGAAAATCTTATAGCATAATGTGCAGGTGACTATCTTGTAAAGTCAATAAACAAACCAATTATCTTTGATAATATTTAAACATTATTTCACCAATAACTCTGGTTTTGGTGTGGGTCTTATGGAATAGTTCACGCAACCATTTACTTTTTTTTTCTAAAAAAAAAAAAATTCATGACTCATGAATATTGATAGAGTGAATCATAGTAATGAATTTTGCTTTAAATATGTTTTATAAAAAACATTGCTATTTCCTAAAATATATCTAAATCTTTTAAACTGAAGATTGGAAAGGATCAGTTAGTTAATATTTTAGAATTTATGGTCTTTGCTTCAACTATTCACCTCTGTTTCTGAAGAGATTTGTGAGCATGGCCGTATTCTGACAGAATTTCAGTTGTGGACACTGAAATTTAAATTTCATTTAATTTTCATATGAGATGAAATAGTACTCTTCTTTTGACTTTTTTCAGCCTTTTAAACATATGAAAACTAGTTCACAAAACCATGTCAACTTTGGTCCATGGCCCTTGTTCCAAATTGTTTCTTTATCAGAATATAACTGCAGCACAAAACGTTACTGCATCTAACTTTGTCAAAGTGAGGAATTGACGACAACTGATTTGTCAGACTTTGCCTGCATTATTAAAGGTAATTAGGTATTTCATATTGTTTTACAGATATGCTAAAGGCTACCCACCTTACTCTCCATACATAGGAAGTTCACCCACTTTTTGTCATCTCCTTCATGAAAAAGTACCATTTTGCTGCTTAAGACTAGACAAGGTAAGCACTTCAGGCTGTTATTCTCTGTAAAACTAAAATGATGGCATTGTGTAGTTGCATGCATTTATATAATTTTGTACAGTTTTTTGACTGAAATATGTTTATAGAGTATTATCTTTCAAATGTAAATGTTATACATAAGGTGGTGAATTTTACTTTTTTTTAACTGCACTAATGATTACCCCCAGAGAAAGCAATGGCACCCCACTCCAGTACTCTTGCCTGGAAAATCCCATGGACAGAGGAGCCTGGTAGGCTGCAGTCCATGGGGTCACTAAGAGTCGGAAACGACTGAGCGACTTCACTTCCACTTTTCACTTTCATTCATTGGAGAAGGAAATGGCAACCCACTCCAGTGGTCTTGCCTGGAGAGTCCCAGGGACAGGGGAGCCTGGTGGGCTGAGTCTATGGGGTCGCACAGAGTCAGACATGACTGAAGCGACTTAGCAGCAGCAGCAATGATTACCCAGTGCTTTACCCTCCACTGATGTATTTGAGGAGTTGGTCAGTCATGTTTTTAAAAGGAAAACAAAGGTACCAGGGCCACAAACCAGAGTCCTCCCCAGATCACTTTGGCCAAATATGCTCTATGTATTTTACTAGGCATTTTTGCCTCAAATCTCAAAGTGGAATTGCTTGATGTGATGCAAGTTAGGTAGTCTATGTGTCATTCACAAAGATTCATTATCAATTAGACTGGAAGTGTCTTGTTTAATGACTCCTTCTCTGAAGATTTTATACTGGTTCTGGTTCCTGCCTGGATGTTCAGGAGAAATCATCCAAAACAGAAACATTGTAAGAAAGCGGGCATTTTTATCTTTTTCATAGCATGGCCGTTGGACATGACCTGTGTAAGAATTTATTTTCCTAACGAATAAGAAAGCACATAAAAAGGACACTCTGCAACTCCCCACCTCCCAGAAATTAAAATGTACAACTAATTCTAACCAGGAATTTCTTCTTTTATTCTAAATTTCAGAGTTACCTGGTATAAAAATCCCAGCTCTATGCTTATAGGCTTTACAATTTGGAGAGATAACTTTATCATTAAATTTCAATTTCCATCTCTCTGTGTTTGTTTAGTCATTCAGTGCTCCCTTGATGGGTCACACAGTAGCAAATCCTCCTGCAATGCAGGAGACCCGGATTCCATCCCTGGGTTGGGAAGATCCCCAGAAGAGGGTATGGTAACCCACTTCAATATTCTTGCTTGGAGAATCCCATGGACACAGGAGTCTGGGCTGGCTGCAGATCACGGGGTCGTTAAGAATTAGACATGACTGAGTGGCTTACCACAAGCAGGGAGCCCAGGAGAGCTCAGTCAGTAGATCATCATACTTTTAATCTGAGGGTCCAGGATTCAAAGTCACTGTTTGGGTAAGGTTGACCTTTTGGGCTTCCCTGGCTCTCATTCCCTAGAGGATTCTCCTGTAATACAGGAGAGGTGGGTTCAATCCTTGGGTCAAGAAGATCCCCTGGAGAAAGAAACCAACTCAAGTATTCTTGCCTGGAGAATTCCATGGACAGAGGAGTCTAGCAGGCTACAGTCCATTGGGTCCCAAGAGTTGAACATGACTTACTGACTAAACTACCAATCAGGGAACCGGATACAAGAAAAAGCTAGGCTTTCAGAGGTGAGTCTTGTTGAAGGAGAAATGGAGACTTTCAAAGCCAAAAGATGATAATCTGTCTCTAAGAAGGAAAAGTTTCTGGTTGTTATTGATTAGTCTATGACATTTGGGATTATCCATTCTTTAGGTGGCATCAGTCTGGTTGGTGCCATTTCTTAGAAGGAATGGAGTAGCCATAATAGTTAACAAAAGAGTCTGAAACGCAGTACTTGGATGCAATCTCAAAATGACAGAATAATCTCTGTTCGTTTCCAAGGCAAACCATTCAATATCACAGTAATCTATGCCCCAACCAGTAATGCTGAAGAAGCTGACGTTGAACAGTTCTATGAAGATCTACAAGAACTTCTAGAACTAACACTCAAAAAAGATACTCTTTTCATCATAGGGGACGGGAATGCAAAACTAGGAAGTCAAGAAATACCTGGAGTAACAGGCAAATTTGGCCTTGGAGTACAGAATGAACCAGGGCAAAGACTAATAGAGTTTTGCCGAGAAAATGCACTGGTCATAGCAAACACCCTCTTCCAACAACACAAGAGAAGACTCTACACATGGACATCACCAGATGGTCAATACCAAAATCAGATTGATTATATTCTTTGCAGCCAAAGATGGAGATGCTCTATACATTGAACAAAAACAAGACTGGGAGCTGACTCTGGCTCAAAAATAACTCCTTATTGGCAAATTCAGACTTAAATTGAAGAAAGTAGGGAAAACCACTAGACCATTCAGGTATGACCTAAATAAATTCTTTGCAATTATGCAGTAGAAGAGAGAGATAGATTCAAGGGATTAAATCTAATAGACAGACTTCCTGAAGAACTATGGATGGAGGTTTGTGACATTTTACAGGAGGCAGTGATCAAGAACATCCTTAAGAAAAAGAATTGCAAAAAGGCAAGATAGTTTTCTGAGGAGGCCTTACAAATAGCTGTGAAAAGAGAAGCAAAAGGCAAAGGAGGAAAGGAAGATATACCCATTTGAAATCAGAGTTCCAAAGAATAGCAAGGAGAGATAAGAAAGCCTTCCTCAGTGATCAATGCAAAGAAATAGAGGAAAATAATAGAATGGGAAAGACTAGGGATCTCTTCAATAAAATTAGAGGTACCAAGGGAAAATTTCATGCAAAGATGGGCACAATAAAGGAGAGAAATGGTATGGACCTAACAGAAGCAGAAGATATTAAGAAGATATGGCAAGAATACACAGAAGAACTGTACAAAAAAGATCTTCATGACCCAGCTAATCACGATGGTATGATCACTGACCTAGAGCCAGACATCCTGGAATGCGAAGTCAAGTGGGCCTTAGAAAGCATCACTACGAACAAAGCTAGTGGAGGTGATGGAATTCCAGTTGAGCGATTTCAAATCCTGAAAGATGATGCTGTGAAAGTGCTGCACTCAAAATGCCAACAAATGTGGAAAACTGAGTAGGGCCACAGGACTGGAAAAGGTCAGTTTTCATTCCAATCCCAAAGAAAGGCAATGCCAAAGAATGTTAAAATGACCGTACACTTGCACTCATCTCACATGCTAGCAAAGTAATGCTCAAAATTCTCTACGCCAGGCTTCAATAGTATTTAATCTGTGAACTTCCAGATGTTCAAGGGGATTTACAAAAGGCACGTGAACCAGAGATCAAATTGCCAACATCCACTGGATCATAGATAAAGCAAAAGAGTTCCAGAAAAATATCTACTTCACTTTATTGACTATGCCAAAAGCTTTGAGTATGTGGATCACAACAAACTGTGGAAAATTCTTAAACAGATGGGAATACCAGACCACCTGACCTGCCTCTTGAGAAATCTGTATGCAGGTCAGGAAGCAACAGTTAGAACTGGACATGGAACAACAGACTGGTTCCAAATAGGGAAAGGAGTACATCAAGGCTGTATATTGTCACCCTGCTTGTTTAACTTATATGCAGAGTACATCATGAGAAATGCTGGGCTGGTTGAAGCACAGGCTGGCATCAAGATTGCCAGGAGAAATATCAGTAACCTCAGATATGCAGAAGACACCACCCTTGTGACAGTGAAGAAGAACTAAAGAGCTTCTTGATGAAAGGGAAAGAGAAGAGTAAAAATCTGGCTTAAAATTCAACATTTAGAAAACTAAGATCATGGCATCCAGTCCCATCACTCATGGCAGATAGATGGGAAAACAGTGGAAACAGTGGCAGACTTTATTTTGGGGGGCTCCGAAATCACTGCAGATGGTGACTGCAGCCATGATATTAAAAGACACTTGCTCCATGGAAGAAATGTTATGACCAACCTAGATAGCATATTAAAAAGCAGAGACATTACTTTGCCAACAAAGGTCCATCTAGTCAAAGCCATAGTTTTTCCCATAATCATTTATGGATGTGATAGTCGGACTATAAAGAAAGCTGAGATCCAAAGAATTGATGCTTTTGAACTGTGGTGTTGGAGAAGACTCTTAAGTGTCCCTTGGACAGCAAGGAGATCCTACCAGGCCATCCTAAAGGAGATCAGTCCTGAATATTCATTGGAAAGACCAATGCTGAAGCTGAAACTCCATTACTTTGGCCGCCTGATGGGAAGAACTGACTCATTTGAAAAGACCTGGATGCTGGGAAAGAGTGAAGGCAGGAAGAGAAAGGGTCTACAGAAGATGAGATGGTTGGATGGCATCACCTGCTCAATGGACATGAGTTTGAGTAAACTCTGGGAGTTGGTGATGGACAGGGAGGCGTGTCATGCTGTAGTACATGGGGCCACAAAGCGTCGGACACAACTGAGCGACTGAACTGAACTGAACTGAGTCTGTTTGGAGGTGGTAGTCTGCTCTGCAAATGAGTGCCCACTTTGTGATTAGAGGGTGGGGTTAGGCAGCCAACCCTGCTGCATCTATGGAGTCTGTGAGCAAGGATTTTGTTGCCCAGTCTGCTTTATATGAGCATCAGCAGGCTCCTTCCTGGACAGGGTTTATCAAAAATAAATTCCATGTTATATCCTTGTGTTATTTTTTCTTGCTAATTATGTTGCTTCTAAATTTACTAAAGTAGTTCTTTTTCCTCACTTGAGCTCATAAAAATGAAGTACTTAATAATCTCAGCCCCAACCTGGCACCTTCTCCTTCCATAATCTCTTTGTAAAGGACCTAAATTTGTGTGGCCTCAGATCCTGTTTATACTTAACAGTTCTCCAATGGTACTTCCAGTGGGGACCTACTGTCCTTCTCCTTTATCATTTCCTGTGCTCTCTTCTTTCTTATGCCTTAATTCTTCCTTCTGGATTGATCTTTCCACTTTCATGATTACAGCTTTAGAAATCCTGCTAATGAAATCCTATAGTGATAAATTCTTTCCATTTCAGTTTTCTAGATATGTCCTTATTTTGTCCTCCTTCCTAAAGACTAGTTTGGCTGGGTATCCAATTCCAGGTTCTGAGTTGTTTTTTTTTTCCCCTTTAAACATGTTAGGATTTTTTCACTGCCTTCTGTCCTGCACACTGCTGGTGAGAAGTCAGCCATCATTCTAATTTGTGTTTCTTGTAGGTACAGTTCTCTTTTCTCTATGGCTGCTTTTAAGGTCTTCTTCTTGTCTTGATTGTCCTGCAGTATGACAATGTGTATGACCCTGCATTTATCTTTATTTATTTGGATTAGGATTCATTGGGTTTCCAGAACCTGGTGATTTGCATGCTTCATTAATTCTAGAAAAGCCTTAGTCAATCTTTACATGAATAGTGATTCTCATCTTTTTTTCAGACATTCTGTTTAAATGTGTATTAGACATTATCAAACTGTCTTCTCACACATCTTAATTTTTTTCCATACTACTTTCTCTATTCTCCCTGTATTCTGAATAATTACTTCAACTCAATCATGCAGTTGATCCCTTCAGATGAACAGAATGTGCAATTTAAATCATTTTTTGAATGTCTGTTTTAAGTTATGATGCCTTTTAATTCCAGACTAGAGTATTTGTAATTTTTTAAACATCTACTTGAATATTTCCAATATCCTCTTGTTCTCTTCTATTTCCTTAAACATAGTAAACATGCTCATTTTTCTATTCTGAATCTAGTAACAAGGAAATCTGTAATATTTGTGAGTCTAATTCTTTTGCTTATTGATTCTGCTGACTCGAGGTACCTTGTTCCCAAAAAATGTTTTGCAATTTTTTATTCAGGAATGAAGGCAGAGAATATTCCAGAGTTGATAATGAATCCACAGAGAATCAACTAATCCCAGCCCAAATAAAAAGAAACATACGTAAAGATATAAAGGTTAAAGAGCCAGATTGCTAAAGCAGTTCTCCAGGCAGATAATTTTATTTAAAAGGATCTTGATTTAATAATGCCAAGTCCAGTAAATTCTAGCTCCCTTGGAAGTAGCAAAATAGCCTCAGGAAACACATTTTGGTAATGTGATATTATGTTGTTCTTGTTCTTGTTAGTATTAGTATTTTACTTTTGAATATTTACATCATTATCTTGCCAGCTCAGGTACACTTTTAGACAATTACAGGTTTTTTGTTTGTTTTTTAATGAAAAAATCCCTTTCAATACTTTTTGGTATTCAGTTCTTGGAATGTTGCAGGGTTACTAAATTATAATGTTACTCTATTTCTGGAAATGAAAGTCAGAGGTAGATTATTTTTACAGCTTTCGTGGATTATGATTGACAAATAAAAATTATGTATATCTGAGGTATTTAACATGATGCTTTGATATACGTATACATTGTGATGATTCTTTAATATTGATACCCAGATGTCCTCTAGCGGCAAGTTCCGCTTTGCAGCAGAATGTGTGTACACACACACCACCGCCTTTTCATTGCCCCGTATCAGGCTGCATACCTGGAAGTCACTGGTTTTGTCCATGCACACCTTCAGGCTGGAGAATTAGGCATAGAAAAGTGTAACTGTTTTCAAATTGATTAGAAAACAAAGGATTCACTAGGAAGGACTAATTGCACATTTCTTTGTCTCCTAAGTTTTTTCACCCAATTTTAGTGGAGTATAAAAATGGTATTTCTGTGTATAATTTTTCTTCTCTAGAGTTGCCAGCATAACTACTATGAGGACGCAAAAGCCTATGGATTCAAAAATAAGCTAATTATAGTTGCAGCTGAAACAGCTGGAAATGGATTGTATAATTTTATTGTTCCTCTCAGGGCTTATTATAGACCAAAGAAAGAACTTAATCCCGTAATACTGCTATTGGATAACCCGTAAGTATATCTTAAAATACACAAGCAAGACAAAAATTTGTTAATATTTTATCAAAAATAATTTAATTTAGAATTAAATTTAGAATATTTTAAATCAGAAACATTATGGCATATATGGGAGATATATTCTATGCTGTGGTACAAAACAATCATTGAGTATGATTGTGTTTCACAAATACAACTTAAAACATAACAAGAGTACTCTGAGCCTTTTGTTTAAGACTATTTTTGCAAATGGTCATCTCTCTACCAGTGGGAAACATGCCACTGAAATAATTACAGTTATTTTCCTTAAATTAATCAACTAGCCTGGAAAATCTCTGCCAAAAGTGGACAATTTTGTTGTCTTTAAAGAACCATTAATTATCAGAGAAGCATATTAATGATCCATTTTATGTCATATCATAACACATCATCATTACTTATGATTCTTTCACTGTTAAAACATATATCCTGTGACATAACATGAATAGTTTACACTTTACCGTATTCTTTTCTTTAGAAAATGTTTGATTAATAAACTCATGAAAAAAGACTACTTAAACATTTCAAGATCCTTATACAGATATAAATATACAGCACTGAATGCTGTGGTCAAATCCATTGTATGTGCTAAAATTACAACACTTCTCTCTCTGACTCAAATTAGTAGCAGATGGTCCTTAAATCAATACCATCGTTTAACATCCTCCAATTCTCCTCTTACATTCTAAAGTGATGCAAATTTTGGGATAAGCTAAATGAGGCCAACATCTAGTGCTTTGTCTCTGCTTTTAAAATTTATGAAAAGAATTTTCTCAAAACAGAGATAGCTCCCCGATATAACTTCATGACATTATTTATTCTGAATATATGAATATCAAGATTCTCATGGATGCATCTCTTTTTAGCATCAGAATGTCAGTGATAATCAACTCTAAAACTTGAGCACACTTCTAGAGGTTTCAGTTGAAGAACTTTCAGGTCTGATGATTCAATGCTTTTTTGATACCGTTTTGGCTTCCAGGGAAAGGTGATGTAAAGTTAGGGCAGGTGTAGGAAAACAAAAACTTAGACCCAATGTTAGATGAAATAAAAGTTTAATAAAGCAAATCCTAGCAGGATAAGAGTGGTTACTGGGTAGCTACGGTGATGGAGCATGGAATGATCTGACACACAGGAGATGCTCATCCACTATATGAACTCAGAAGTGTCAGATGCTGGCTTTTTTTGCTTATGGGGTAGTGTGTCCACTCCCTTAAAAATGCATGGGTATTTACAAGCTGATTGACTTAGAGCAGGTGGCTCAATAGTAAAAAATCTGCATGGTGGGTGGGGAGGATCCCCTGGAGGAGGAAATGGCAATCCACTCTAGCATTCTTGCCTGGAGAATCCCAAGGACAGAGGACCCTGCAGGGCTACAGTCCATAAGGTCATAAAGAGTCAGATATGACTAAGCATACATGCTTGTGCAACTCATGAATGACTTAGAGCATGAGTTCCCATGTCCTATGGCTTGGATTAAAGTGGGTCAACTCAGGCCTCAGAATACAGAAAAGCAGAGAGGAAGAGGCTTGAAAAAAAAAAAAAAAGAACTGTGCCTACAGCATCCCTGTGTAAAGTAATGGGTAAAACTTATTCTTTCACCTTCTTTATATTATTTCAAGGTATAATTACTGGTCCTGATGTATAAAACTCCTAATTGGGTTCTGGGACCCAAATTCAATGTGTGTGTGTGTGGGGGGGGGAGGTTTTTCCACACCTCCAATAAGCAGTTCTCAGGATTCCAGCTCAGTTCTGACACTCTCTACCCAGAAATAGCATTAGCTTCCCAGGTTGAAGTTTCAGTTCTACAAAATTTCCCCACCCCCACTTCAGAAGTCAATCACAAGCCAGGTTATCACCTTATCACTGATCAGCTGTAGACTAAAAAAGACCCTGATGCTGGGAAAGACCGGGGGCAGGAGGAGAAAGGGGTGGCAGAGGATGAGATGATTGGATAACATCACCAACTCAATGGGCATGAGTTTCAACAAACTCTGGGAGATAATGAAGGAAGGGGAGCCTGAAGTGCTGAAGTCCATGGGATCACAAATAGCTGGACACAACTCAGCTACTGAACAACAACAACAGACCGGAAGTTTCAGTGACCCCCGGAAGTTTCAGTGACCCCCGGAAGTTTCAGTGACCCCCTGCATGAACTTTGATGCTAGTTGCAAGTCAAGGTTGTTACTTGTACTTCTGACCGACTGGCTGTAACTCAGAGATTTCCACCAACACCTACTCAAGGTCAACTTATTTGGTAGAGCAGATCACAGAATTCAGATAAACATTTTACTGACTGGATTGCCAGCTTATTATAAAGGCATATAACTAGGAAAAACTGGTGGAAGAGATGCACAGGGCAAGATATAGGGAAAGAGCATCACTGTCACCAAATCTCTACCTGTTCACCAGCCTGGAAGTTCTTTGAACTGTGTCTTTTGGGGTTTTTAATAGAAGATTCATTACATAGGCGCAATTGACTAAATCATTGGTCATTGGTAATTTAATTCAATCTCTTGCCCCTACCCCTTCCTCAAAAGTCAGGAGGTAGGACTGAAGCTCCCACTCTCTATTCAGGCTGGTTTCCCTGGCAAACAGCCTCCGTCCTTAGCTGCATTCCAAATGTCACCTCATTAACATAAACCCAGTGTTCCTGGAGAGAGGCTTGTTATGAAGAGCAAGACACCCATTTCATCTTCATGTCTCTGAAGTGATTTCAGGAGGGTAAGAGACCAAATATTATTAACAGAAGATGCTTCCATGACTCTTGTCATTCAGGAAATTCCAAGGGTTTTGGGAGTTGTGAGCTAGAAAATGTGGTGAAGACCAAAGACATGTGAGGAATCTGAATGTGAATGCCAAATACACATTCCTTATAAATCACAGTACTGTACTTTGCAAAAGAGTCAATCTCACCAAATTTAGGAATGGAGTTTACTTTTGTCCTTTTCTGTATCTAGTTTCCCTAAACAATCTTGTTTCAGAATCACTAATCCCATCTTATCCCAGTGAGCAGGTGGCAGGAGTTAGGATTTCTTAATCTGTGTATCTTGTGTAGACTTTGGAATTGCCATGACTAAATCGTTCCCTTTCTGTTTGGTTTTGAATTAACAAGTTACCAAAATGCCCAATTACTGCATTATTGATTGATTTGTATGATAGAATTATAAAATCAAGACTGTTGTGTCCACAGTCTTAATTCCTGAATCTGATCAATCATCAATCAAAAAATCTGAAAATTCTGTTTCTCTTAGTTACGGGAAAGATTGTCAGTAATTCAATATAAGTATACATGTAGCTTTTATCAGAGATTATTTTACCTAAATAAGACCATAGTGATCATTTAATAAAATTAATAATCTTTATCACTACCTTTGTTCATTATAGTCATAACTGCTGAGCATTTACTATATGGCTATCAGAGATTATTTTACCTAAATAAGACCATAGTGATCATTTAATAAAATTAATAATCTTTATCACTACCTTTGTTCATTATAGTCATAACTGCTGAGCATTTACTATATGGCAGTCATCCCAGTAGATACTTAGCTTTTATTTCATGTTTTATTTCCATAAAAAATATATCCATGTCATATAGCATGGTTTATCCTCAGAAAGATGTACCAAGCAGCTTAAGATCTCAAAGCTTACAAATTACAATAATATTTAAACAAATTGGTCTGTGCAACTTGATTACACCACTGTCTCTTATTTCATAGAAAGGAGGAACAGGCCAAAGAAGTTATATGACTTTTTCCAAGGTCGATTCTAGGATTAGAACCTTCTCTGTAGTTCATAGCTCATTGTTCTTTCAACTATGTGATCTTACTTTAGTTACACGTTTTTGACATATGCAAAAATACATTGTTTATCAATTGTCAAACAAGAATATTTTAACTTTAGGTTATTTTGCATTTAAGTATTTTTCTTTGCTTTCCTAAGGACCTACAGTTTGAAATCCAAGTATTCACATGACATCTGTTAAATGATTTTAGTGGGTTTGACTATTTTTCAAAGAGTGGGGATGAAAGTGCTCTCTGTAAAATTGACCAGCATCCTGTGTATTTCCCAAAAGTGGTGTCGAACAATTTTATTTGTTGTTCTCTGTTCCTTTGATTGAGAATGAGGAAACAAGAACTAACACCAGTAAATAATGATCCAGAAAGTTTTATGCAATCCTCTTTTTTAAAAAAACAATGAAATTGTTTTTAAAGAACTTGTTTCTCTGATGTGGCTAGTATTTTTCAATCTCGCCTACAGTATTATAAAGAAATATGATGCTTTCTTCTTTAATATATTTCTGGGTTATAAGAATTTACACACTAATAATTACACACACTTCTACAATTACTAGTTAGTTTAGTGAGATTTAATGAACATGAGCATTGTTAAAAATAATGTCAATGCATGGCTACTTAGGAGATTTAGTGGAAAAACCAGTTAATTCAATATAAAAAACAGATGCCACAAATATGGAATTAAAAATGTAAATTAAATTTATGATATTCACATACATAATATGCCAAAGTAAATGTTCATAATGTTTCGAAGTAAAACGCCTTCTGCATTTCATATGCTAATCTTGTACTGGATACTGGTTCATCAGAACTGGTCTCAGTTCTGATTGGTTGACCACCTGTTCTATTCTGCTGTGGCACCATACTGATTTTAAACATTTTGATTACCGCTTCAACCTTAAAGGTCATCTAGTTATCTGATGATACCATTTCATATGAGAGATGGAAAAGTGAGTCAAAAAACTTTGGAATATATTACCCAAAGCTACGCTGATTTAAAGTACAAGATTCAGGCTTATCTTCTTAACTTTTACAGCATCTTGTTTAAAGTATCCCTTTACTAAATCAATCTTCTTTGCACATATAGGTACAAGTAGGCTCCAGTTCAGCTTATTTCAAAAGTAATAGTACACTGTCTGATATTTCAGGGTCCTTATTAAAAACATTCAAGCCTTGGACTCACACAGATCTGAAATAAGGTCTAACTGACCCTCTTGTTAGGCTCTGTGTTACCGAATTTCTGTAAGCCTCAATTTTCTCATTTGTAAAATGAGAACATTTATCTTATTTTATAATTATATAAAATAATGTATATGGAGCACTAGTAGAGTATCTGACTCATGAAAGCCAGTCCAGAAATGTAGTTTTCCTACTTATACCAGTCAACAAAAGGACACTGTCACTATTCAAACTAATGAGTGAGTTTCTGTGAAAACCCGATTAACAACAACAACAACAAAAAAAACAAGGAAATTTATTTCAAGTTGTTGAAATTAAAATACTACTTCATTTTTCAGGAAGAAATAAGCTTAAAATTGGGATTATGAAATGCTAACAAAAAAAACTGCCTCATACATTCATTTCTTGAATTTGAAATCTAAAAAATGAGTTTATTAGAGTGTTAGTTGCTCAACCTTGTTCAACTCTTTGCAGCCCAATGAACTGTAGCCCTCCAGGCTTCTCTGACCATGGGATTCTCCAGGCAAGAATACTGGAGTAGGTTGCCATTCCCTTCTCCAAGGGATCTTCCTCACACAGGAATTGAACCCAAGTCTCCTGAACTGTAGGCAGATTCTTTACCATCTGAGCCACCAGAGAAGCCCCCAAGTTTATTATAATTATTAGTTAAATGGGGATCTTCAACTTGAAAATCCATGAAGTTTCATGAAACTTTTCATTTCCTACAATTAACTGGTTAATTCATAGTTGTGTATAATCATAATTTTTGTAATGAAAGTCTTTGTAAAGATATTTAGACTCATAAATAGTCATCTTTATTAATTGAATTACAGATAAGACTGATTAATGATGTGCTGTTTTTGTTTTTTTTTTTCCTGGACTTCCCTGGTGGCTCAGCACCTGTCTACAATGCGGGAAACCTGGGATTGAGCCCTGGGTTGGGAAGATCCCCTGGAGAAGGAAATGGCAATCCACTCCAGTACTATTGCCTGGAAAATCCCATGGACAGAGGAGCCTTATAGGCTAGTCTATGGGGTCGCAAAGAGTCGGACACGACTAAGCGACTTCACTTTCATTTTTTTTTAGTATAAGCAGTTTAGTGCCATAAAGACCTTTGCCAGTTTACTTAAATGTGTCAGCATAGTACATATAAATGTATGATTGATCTATTCCTTATATTTCAGGTGTCCTTTCAAGCCACCTTTATCAGTAGAAGTAGTGGGTGGGTCTTATGATTTCACCAGTGGCTCAAGTGGTAAAGAATCTACCTGTAATGCAGGAGGTAGAGGAAATCAGAGTTCAATCACTGGGTTGGGAAGATACCTTGGAGGAGGAAATGGCAACCCATTCCAGTTTTCTTGTCTGGAAAATCCCACAGACAGAGGAGCCTGGTGGGCTACAGTCCATAGAGTCGCAAAGAGTCAGACAGGACTTAGTGACTGATCAAACATGCACATGGCATACTAGACTCCCTACATTAGATATACTTCATCAGAATTATATATTTACCAGGTTTCAAATGACTTGCCTTGCCTTGTAACATTGCTGGATTCATATAAGGATGTACCGTGCTACCATAATACAGATGTTAATTTCTAAAAATTTGAAAGATTGCTTGTGCATTGTATAATAAATGCATGCTTGTGGCAGAATGGCATGTCTGTAAGATTCACAAGTTTCCTAACAACAGGCAGTAATTTTGATGTTTCAGTACTTTGAATGATTTCTACTCAACAGAGCAACAAAATGCAAAGACCAGAATAGAAGGGTTGGCATAACATAAAGACTTACTTTGTTCCTTGTGATCCCAGTACTTCTCATCACATGGAAAACTTAAGTTGAATTATTTGGTAACATCAAGTACTGTTCCAAGTCTTTGGAAGACAGATATGTTACAGTGGACAAATGGTCAGAGAAGATAGAATAAAGAATGGAAATGATCTGGATTTTTTAAATTAGGAGATTATTTCACACAGGGTATAGCTGTGCAATTAATAACAAGGAATTATGAACATAATTCTGCTATGTAAGTTCTTGAGCTATTCATTTTATCTGACTGGAACTATGTAAGAGCAAAGAGAGATAAAATAATGACCCCCCAAATGACACAGTCAAAAGGATCTTTCAAAGCACCACAGAACCTCAGTGCTGTTCCAGTCTGTGTCACTTGAATCCTAATATCTTCTTCCATAACCACAAGGCAGGCAGGAAACATAGAAGGTCTGAAATGAGCAGTGTGAATACCCCTTCTGATTGTAAGAAGCAGCACCCAGAAAGAGAAGACCGCTACTGGAAGTATATATGATTCTATTTGTGAAACCAGCCTTCACCATGAGCTTTAAAAATATTCGTATCCTGTGATTCACTAATGGGAAAACTTCTATGCATGTTTTAGGGCAAATGATAAAACCAAATGCTAGGAAAAAAGTCACCAAAAAAAGTCCAGAGCAGTAATTTTTATAATAGCAAGATATTAGAAATAGCTTGTCACTCCAGGGATTAATAGCATAAAAGTGAAAATACCTTAGAAACTGAATAATTGAAGTTTTTTTTTTTTAATGAATTGTGGTACATTTATAATATGTAGTAATGGGACCACTTAAAATGGCTAGGAAGTCATTTTAGGAAAGATGGTGGGAATGTCATCAACAGTGAGATTCTTTGGATGTTTTCTTTTTATGATTCATGCACTAAATATTATTTTTCTTTAAAGTGAAGAGAGATGAAATTGATCAACAGGAAGAAATGAATCAGGGAGCAGACTTCTGGCTGGAATGTTCTTGGGGCTGTGCTCCGCTTTGTCTAGAAGTCCCCTTTCCTCCCCCTTTACTGGTCCATCTCCTACTCATCCTTCAACATCCAAATTAAATATTTCCTCTATACTGTCTCCCGAATGCAACCCATTCCTTATTTTTCAGCATATTCTATAACTTTGTGCTTTTACATATGTGTTCCAAAAACTCTTATTTCTTGTAGTACAAGCTAACAAGATATATATATATTTTTGCATACATCTTAGTATACCAAAATGTCTATTATGAAAAACTTTTGGATTCAGAGATGCTGCATGAATAGATGCGTGAAAGAATTGATAACTTTATAAAATGAATACAATGGATTAGGTAATTTCTAAGGAAGCTTCCAGGTTTATGAGTCTTTCCCCAAATGTGCATAAAGAGTAAAGATTTCAGTTGTAATACAATTTGCTCAGCAGTGTATATTGAGAAAATCAGTAGTGTAAAAGTTGAAATGCTTTCATTTTAATTCTGTATTTTATATATATATATTGCATGGGTACATATACTATATTTATTTACTCATATGTTGATATATTAAGGGATATGTGGTGATTCTCTGTATCTCTTAGAGAAAATTACTCTAGAGAGACACAGTAATTTAGTTTCTTATATTTTATATCATCCAAAAAATCACTAGTTTCCCATTTTACAAGACTTTCTCAGGATGAATCATTTCAAACTCATTGAAAATACTTTTTAGTAATAAACTAAGCGTATCAATTTGGTGGTTTTGTAGAATACAGCCATAATGTTTCTGATTTAGAAAGCAGAAATGCGACTTTTTTTTTAAATTAGTGTGTTGTATTATTCATAACAAGTAAAAATGACATTTTAAGTTAATGTAAAGAGAAAAGGCACTTGAGAATGAGCTTGCCAATGGCATTTAGTACTGGAAATGAGAACTGAGTCAGCTTACTTCCTTCCCTAGAAGTGCTGCCGCTGTTGTGACACTGTGTTTCATTTTGTAACCCATGTGCTACTTAGGCCAGACATGCATTTTCTGGATGCCATCTGTTGGTTTCCAATGGTTTACTACATGGTGGGCTCTATTGACAAGTAGGTGACAAAATCTTTGGCACCCTCACCAGTGTGGTGTCCTGTGCTTGTCATGTGCTGTGCCCCGGTGTTGCATGTTGAGTGTAACCTGCCACTTCAGTGTTGTGAATATGATGTATATTGCATGTAGAGCTTATGGTCTCGTGTTACACATCTTGCATTCAAACTTCCTAAGCAGTAATCTGTTGTTGAATTAAACAGATCTTGTTGCATGTCAGTCTTGTTCCATTTCTAAACCACTTCGGTTTTGTGTCTTCCACAGCAGTAAGATTTTTAACTGCTAATATTGTGCTAGAGAGAACCTAGAACTTCAACACTGTGCTGCATTGGTATCATTACCATTACTTTTGGAAAACTTTAAAATAATTTGGAATGCTCATTTTTAAGTCAAATTTTTTAATTGGAGCATTTCCTTAGTTTATTCTTAGAACATATTAGAGTCTGTAATTTCTAATAATTTGTTAATTAAAAGTCAAATGTGTGTGATGCTTCAGCTTTAAAATACAAATTCCTTTATATGCATGAACATGACACTGTAACAAGTACTAAAATTAAAAGATCATAAAACTAATATGCTTATAAAATGTGTTAATTTTCCATTCTAAAAAAAATCAGCCAGAGCATTACAAATAATATGCTGAAAGTTATCCACTGAGAACTCCTGTGTTTACATTTCGTCTTATAGATGTTAAAAAAACAAAGCTTTGTAACTTTGAGAGTGTTTATTGACTGTGGATACATTAATGGCCAAACAGATTAACACACATTTAGTCTCCATTCTACATGAATATGCCTGGGTTTCCTTGGTAGCTCAGTGGTAAAGAATCCAACTGCCAGGTTAGATCCCTGCGTCAAGAAGACCCTCTGGAGTAGGAAATGGCAACCCACTCCAGTACTCTTGCCAGGAGAATCCCATGGACAGAGGAGCCTGGCAGACTACTTTCCATGAAGTCACAAAAGAGTTGGAAACAACTTAGCAACTAAACAACTACATTAATATAATTTACATTACTGTTGTCATAATACTAACCAACTAATTAAAATATAGAGGTACTAAAACTACTATTTGAATCCACGAAAGTGAAATCAACCCATATTTTATCATTAGTAATGTTTCTTTGATGTGATATTAATAGTATTCTATTAAAATTCATTAGGACATTATATTTAAAAGATACAAAATAAACCTCTCATGCATCTTTTCTTATGTAAACTATAAAATGAATTCTCCCTTTATAAAAGTATTAATGGGGAGGAAAGGAAGAATGGAAAGGATCAAATTCCTAGGATTAGAGGTGAAAAAGGATTGACTACAAGTCACCAATTATTGAAACTGGGTAATTGGTACAGGAGATTCACTATAGTATTCTCTTCTGCTAATGTTTGAAATTTTCCTTAAACATAAATGATGAGCAAACAAAATCTATGAATGAATTAAAATGCTCTCACAAACATTCCTTTATATTTATACCTTCACATTCTGGTTCTCCTCAAAAAGAAAGTTTTAGAGAAGGGGAGAAAGAGAAGCATTGCCAATTAGAGTATCTGTAACTTTTTCAACCATATTGACTTTTTTCTTGTGCTGCCATCTGGTGGCCAAACTGTGTAAAGCATTCATGCTTAATTAAAAACAGTCTTTGTAGATAAGATGGTGGGAAGAAATTGTGATACACACAGAATTATAAAAAGAAAGTGGTAGTCTACCAAAAAGATAAAGAATAAAATACAATTCTAAATGAATACAAATAAGCTAAAGTTAAAACATGAAGAATAGTTTTTATGTGATTCAGAAATGCCACTCTAAATTTGTATAGATCCTATAAATTTCTTTAGATTTAAATTCATATTCAATGATAATTACTAAAATCATTTGCCAATGTTATGTGTAAATTGCAACAGCCAGTATTTTCAGTATGGCATTAACTGATATGTACAGGTTTGGCTAGCAAGTAACTGTTTAGTACAAATATTCTCATAGTGACTTTTTTTGTCAAGTCTCAACTTCCTTGATTTATTGACGATGAAATATTCATTTTTATTACAACTTCTGGGTATCATTTTTTGATCAAGGTTACCTTCTATTAATTAACTTTTCCTTTTCCTATATAGACAATTTGTTTAATGGGGGAAATAAAGATCATAAGAGCTGAAATATGAAAAAGTGAATTAACACTATAATAATAGTGCGTGAAGTCATAAGATTTGGCATCTTATTTATGGTCCCCAAGGGATCATATTTGCTTTCCAACTTCTTCTTTCCTTTAAAAAGTATTTTAATAGATGTAAGAATAATTATAAATTTCCTAGATAAAAAGAATACCCTAGCAAAGCATTCCTGGAAATTTAAACTTGGTCATCATATTGATTAGATGTTATGGACCTGGCCCCTCTCACCATAGGAAATTTATTTGGGATAACATTCTGTTTCCACAGTTTTAGCCATAAAATCCCTGCTATAGAACACTGTGCCTGATTCAAGCAAAATATTTTTTTCTGGACTATTCCTGGGGATCTTGGACTCAAAGCTTTGGTAATACTCTCTCGCCATTTAACAGAGTAAGAAATCTTGCCTCTTGCCTTCCTGTAACAGGAAAATAATCCCCTCTAATGTGAGAGAGCTAATTCAAGGGATCATGCAGTTTGAGACAATCTTTAGCAGAATTAACTGTTCCTTTTAAGAATCTAAAAGGAGCTACTGCTCTTTGAGTTTTACACTTTTTACATTAGAAAATGGAGAAATCAGTTAGCCCAATTTTTCTTATTTGTCTTCAGTCAACTCTGAACCTAGAATACCCTTGCATTCACTCAAATATAATCTCCCTTCTCCAATTCAGTCCTATTTTTGAAATTTGTGTGAAGCAGAGGCAATGAAAAATGGTTTTCTTGATTCAGCTTTTGCTATAACATTGTTTTTAAATTCAATGCTAGGTAAATTTTTTATCACTGATAGGGGAGATGACTGACTCTATCTATGGTAACTCATAGGAACTTGTGTCTTAGTTTAGCAATTGTTTCCTGCAACCAACAAATTTAATTCATTTAATCACTTGCTCAAAAAGTGTCTAAAAGGTAGGCTTGAAAGCAAATGATATTTATATGTTTTACATGTTTTTGGCTGTGTAGAACCAATCTATAAAACATAGCTTCACACAGATAAATAGACATTTAAAAATAAATATCTCTAATAAATATATTTCCTTGTTAGGCTTGATCATCTAAATTAATATATGTTCATTTTTATTCTTACCAGAAGTGCTTCAGAGATTAAAAAAAATGCAAATGCCATTTTTGAAATAATATGCTAACTGTAAAAACAAAGGTCTAACATGCTCTCATTCTGTTTGATTGCAAAATTGGTGTTTTCAGGCTTTATTTATAAAATTCATAAATATTATTAAAGAAAGATCCTTAATGCATATGCTTTGAAATTATTGAGATCTAATGAAGCATATAGAACCCCCAAAGGCAATTTATTTCGTATCTCTGGAGAATATTGTATTAATTCCCATAACATCTATCAGTGTCCACTCTGTGCAAGCCACCTATAACAGTAACCTCTATGCATAAGCGTGGGGAGCGGGTAGATGAGTTTCAGCATCATCCTAACACTGAGATTTACTGAAAGTTCACTTTTCTCTGTTGATTTTTATCAAAGCCTCGATGATTTACTCAGGTGTGGAGTGACTTTTGCTGCCAACATGGTGGTCGTGGACAAAGAAAGCACCATGAGCGCCGAGGAAGACTACATGGCGGACGCCAAAACCATCGTCAACGTGCAGACCCTGTTCAGGTAAACGTCTGGACAGCCCGCCCCTTCCGCAGACTTACTGCTAACCACCTGTGAAACGCCCGACTGTCTCTAAGGAATGCAGGTGGGATGCAAACTGAAGCTATGTTTATCCATTCGATCATAAAACAGATAGGATTTAGGACCTAATGTGTGACTGGTCCTATGTGAAACGTACTTTTTAACACAAGGTCAGCAATTCTTTTAAAAATAAAAAGAATAGTACATCTGTTTTCTTATATAGTTCAACTAACAGATTCTAAAAATTGTGTTCAGTAGCAGTCGTGATTTTTTTTTTTCATGTTGTGCATGTTCTGATTTTGCTTTTATGCCTAGCAGTGGCCAAAGGTATTCATTTGCATACTGAGTAACCAGGAATAAAAGATTTCAAGGCTCATTCACCCATGTCAGGAGCTAAGTCATAAGCTTATCCTCGCTGTTTTCCTGCCTTTTGTTAATTCAGCCCACCCAGATAGGAATTCCTGTTATGGAAATCTTTGGGTAAGAATGAGCAGTAGTGCCCAGATAAAAGTTCATGCTGTGAGCAAAATCAAAAGCTCTAATAGGGACTTTCTTGGCAGTCTAGTGGTTAAGGCTTCACCTTCCAATGCAGGGGGTGTGGGTTCAATCTCTGTATTATAGCAAATTCAATAAAGACTTTTTAAATGATTCATTAAAAAAAAGAAGAAGAAAAAAAAAAAAAAAAAACAGTCAATTTACCTCTAAAAAGAGTCACCAGTAAATTGAGACATCTGCATCACTTGGAATGATTCTTTTTAAAATCATTTAACATTTAAATATCTAAAAGATCATTATTTCAGTTTTATGAGCTTTGCAGAAGTCTAAAGGAAGTATCTGAGCTACCAAATTAAGAAAATAAGTAAAACAATCTGAACTTGATTTTTTTCTCTCCTCCCTTCATACCTTCATATTATAGCAGAACATCTATTGAGGGTAGTTATCTGTTTACAGTTTGAGGTCAGAATTCAGGAGAGTGGAGATTTGTGTCTCACTTAAGTTGGCTATATATTACATGATCTTAGGTAAATTACTTTCCTTCTCTAAATCTTGAAGTCTTAACCATAAGGTTGTTGGAGTTATAACAACATATACCTGCCTGGTCATTTTCAGGTTCCCAATAAATGTTGTGCTCACCTGTGTCCAACTCTTTGTGACTGCTTGGACTGTAGCCCACTGGGCTCCTCTGTCCTTGGAATTTTCCAGGCAAGAATACTGGAGTGGGTTGTCCTTTCCTTTTCCAGGGATTTCTCGATCCAGGGATCAAAACTGTATCTCTTGCATTTCCTGCATTGGCAGGCATACCACTGTGCCATCTGGGAAGCCCCAGTCAACATTGTGCATGCTACACTAAGTCGTTTCACTCATGTCTGACTCTTTGTAACCTTTTGGACTGTAGCCTTCCAGGCTCCTCTGTCCATAGGGATTCTCCAGGCAAGAATACTGGAGTGGGTTGCCATGCCCTCCTCCAGTGGATTTTACCCCAATGAATATTAGCTACTGTAATTATTAACCATATGATTATCACCCCCCTGGGGCAGAGTGGAAAAGCTGTGGACCTTGGAACAATATAACAACAAACTAAGTTCCTAGAGAAAATTACTAAATGTGACTTTGAGTGTATTTCTTAACCTCACTGAAATTCAGTTCCCTCATCTATAAAATGCATGTGGAGAATAATTCAGTCTTCTTGCAGTATCAGTGTGAAGACAGGAAATCAGGTATATAAAGATACAGAGTACATCATGAGAAATGCTGGGCTGGAAGAAGCACAAGCTGGAATCAAGATTGCCAGGAGAAATATCAATAACCTCAGATATGCAGATGACACCACCCTTATGGCAGAAAGGGAAGAGGAACTAAAAAGCCTCTTGATGAAAGTGAAAGAGGAGAGTGAAAAAATTGGCTTAAAGCTCAACATTCAGAAAACTAAGATCATGGCATCTGGTCCCATCGCTTCACGGGAAATAGATGGGGAAACAGTGGAAACAGTGTCAGACTTTATTTTGGGGAGCTCCAAAATCACTGCAGATGGTGATTGCAGCCATGAAATTAAAAGATGCTTATTCCTTGCAAGGAAAGTTATGACCAACCTCGATAGCATATTAAAAAGCAGAGACATTACTTTGCCAACAAAGGTCCGTCTAGTCAAGGCTATGGTTTTTCCAGTTGTCATGTATGGATGTGACAGTTGGACTGTGAAGAAAGCTGAGCACTGAAGAATTGATGCTTTTGAACTGTGGTGTTGGAGAAGACTCTTAAGAGTCCCTTGGACTGCAAGGAGATCCAACCAGTCCATTCTAAAGGAGATCAGTCCTGGGTGTTCTTTGGAAGGAATGATGCTACAGCTGAAACTCCAGTACTTTGGCCACCTCATGCGAAGAGTTGACTCATTGGAAAAGACTCTGATGCTGGGAGGGATTGGGGGCAGGAGGAGAAGGGGATAACAGAGGATGAGATGGCTGGATGACATCACCGACTCGATGGACATGAGTTTGAGTGAACTCCGGGAGTTAGTGATGGACAGGGAGGCCTGGCGTGCTGCAATTCATGGGGTTGCAAAGAGTCGGACACGACTGAGCAACTGAACTGAACTGAACTGAAAGAATCTCTCCAGCACCTGCAAAATCTACTATGAACTTGCCTAGAACTTACTCCTGTTCAGAAGGAGTAATACATTATCTGAAGTCACTGTAATGGGTTGGATCATTTAGAATATAGCTCACTAGTCATTGAGCTATGTAAGTAGTACATTTAAAAGTAGCATAACACATGGTTAAAATATGACATATTATATATAAGCACTTTTTTTCTCTCTAGAGAATGAAAAAGGAAATACAAGGTAGAAAATTAATACAGAAGGATGAGATTTATAGTCAATGAATAAAGTCAACTCATAGTGTTTTATTCCATGCTTGGCAAAAGCTAATTATAGTTTTAGCAGCAGAGGGTCCTGGGTCTTTAATTAAGCATACCATTTTAATTTTCAACTTACTGTGAGTTTATTTGTATTATAGTGAAATTTCTATTGATTTGATATATGCTCTGAATGAATTATTTTTATGTTAAGAGAATAATAAATCCCCATTTTACTGAGAGATGCAAAGTCTCAAATTAATCATTTAAAATGAACCAGAATACCTAAGGGCAGATACACATGTGTTTGCTGATGGTGGCAAGCCTGCCTGCCCTGAGTACCTGGTGGAGGAGGACCACCTCTTAAAAGGATGGATGGAGAGCAGATGTGTGCCTTTGGACCTTTTTGCTATTAAAAGTTACTTATCTTCTGCAAGATATTTTAGAAATTATGCAATTTGTATAGTGCAAAAACACATCTAGAGTAAATAGTTTCAAACAGAAATTTGAGAAGCACTATTAGGTACCCAGACTCTGCTCTTCTCTTTCCTCTCTTCACAAAGGCATTATTATTTATCTAAGTACAAAACAATATTTTTCAGGGAAAAAAAATATTTTAGACCAATAGATATAGAAAAAAAAATTATGGTTACCAAAGGGGACAAGGGGAGGAGGGATAAATTAGGGGATTGGGATTAACATATACACACCACTATACATGGGGGGCTTCCCCAGTGGCTCAGCAGTAGTGAATCCACTTGCCAATGCAGAAGACATGGGAGACTCAGGTTCAATCCTGGGTCAGGAAGATCCCCTGGAGGAGGGAATGGCAAGCCACTCCAGTATTCTTTCCTGAAGAATTCCATGGGCAGGGTAGCCTCACGGGCTGCAGTCCATGGGGTCACAAAGAGTCAAACACAACTGAGCATGCACGCAAGGCAACTACTATATATAAAATAAACAACCTATAAGGGAGAAGAACTTGAAAAACAATAGGCATATATGTATGTATAACTGAATCACTGTCTGGTACACCTGAAATGAATGCAACGTTGTAAACCACCTATAATTTTTACAAAATACGGTAATACTTAAATAAACGTTAAAGAAATCTAGGAGACTTTTTGATGGAGTAATTCATCAGTTAATTAGGCATGCTAAACTAGGCTAGTCTTACATAATAAAAGAACCAGAATCAGTATGTCTCTATGGTATATATAATACCATTTATGTAGATAAATAACCAGAATTATAGACTCGGTGGTTTCATTTTATTGGTCAGTCAGTCATCACCCTTGAGGTCACTCTTCCACACTTCTTGAAGGTTTCAGTTCCTGATTCACTGTGACTCTTGCCAGCCCTGCTTCTACCATAATTCTTGATGATTTCAAAAATCCTAGGCAGATGGTCCTTTGGATATCTGCCCTTAGTCACCCATTCTCATGTGATTGGAAAATCAATAGTTTCCACTCCATACTCCGAGTTGCATTCAACTCTCTGAGCACTACTACTTATTTTCTATGTCATTGCTTCTCACATCCCCATCTCTGAACCGTCCTTTTTCACTGGAATCTACTGTCCACTGATCCTACTGTCCTTAGTCACCTGAGGGCTCATCTTCCTTCCTTACCCCAATTCAGTTCCCAGATCAATCATGATAAACAGCCCTGTGCTGATCCTCTAAACAATCACTGATGATCTACTGCAAGCTAACACTAGTCTCAACTCTGCTCCCCTTTTCTCTCTTCCTCCTACTCCCAGTTTTCTGACCTTTCCTGTTTTCTATCCACCACTTTGCATGAAATTTCCTATAGGAAGATGACAAATTGCAGAGGGAGGATCCCAATTACTCTTATAGTAAGCATCAAGCTCCCAGAAGTCCAGTCAGTGTGTGGATTGAAGACTATTAGGATAGTATTAGCAGATATTAGGATAAAAGCCTAGGGCCCCATCTTCAAGGGAACTAGATTCTTACACACCGAGTTTGCAGGAGGGAATAATGTTAAAAATGAATTTGTTGTTGTTGTTCAGTCTCTAAGTGGTGTCTTGCTCTTTGCAACCCGTGGTCTGCAGCATGCCAGGTTTGTCTGTCCTCCACTATCTCCAGGAATTTGCTCAGATTCATGTCCATTGAGTCGGTGATGCTATCTAACCACCTCATCCTCTGCTGTCTCTTTCTCTTCTTGCCCTCAGTCTTTCACAGGATCAGGGTCTTTTCCAATGAGTCGACTGTTTGTATCAAGTGTCCAAAGTATTGGAGCTTCAGCTTCAATATGAGTCCTTCCAATGAATATTCATGGTCTATTTCCTATAGGATTGACTGGTTTGATCTCTTGCTGTCCAAGGGACTCACAAGAGCCTCCTCCAGCACCACAATTTGAAAGTATCAATTCTTTGGCACTCAGCCTTCTTGATGGTCCAACTCTCACATCCTTAAGTGACTACGGGAAAAACCATAAAAGTTATTAAAGAAGACAATTTAGTACAATTTGATACAAACAAACATTAACACTTCACAAAGTGTGCAATCTCCATTCCCAAGAGTCCAGAGAACTGCAAAATGGGATGCTGTGCTGTGCTTAGTCCTGACTCTTTGCAACCCCATGGATTGTAGCCCACCAGGCTCCTCTGTCCATGGGATTCTTCAGGCAAGAATACTGGAGTGGGTCACTATTTCCTACTTCAGGGGATCTTCCTGACCCAGGGATTGAACCAACATCTCCTTCATCTCCTGCATTGCAGGCAAATTCTTTACCTGCTGAGCCATGGGGTGGGAGGAAAGAAGCTTTTAAAGCTTAAAGAATAAGAAACAAAGAAGAGAAACAAATAGAGAATGAATAAAGAAGTAAGTACCAAGCCGAGTTGGCTTGGCATTTGCGGACTGGCTGACTGGATGTAATCTATTTCTGGTTGAGTGGGACATTTACAGGGACAGGAATATGATCTAAGTTTTGGTTTGCAGATATGGCACCAGGACAGGAGCCATTCCATCTTGGACCTAGAGTTTATTTTAACAATAATATCTCTAAAATATTTCAGCCAGTCCTCTAAAATATTTCAACCATTATTCATTTCCTCAAAGAAGAGCCAGTTCTAATCAGTTTATTAGTGAGGCGCACAGTGTCGACAGAAATATAGCTAATAGAACCATCTCAACTCTAGGATATACACTCTCTGATGGGGAAAAAAAAAACCTGAGGCACCCTGGGTGGTGAAACTAAATGCTAGCTGCAACTGAAGTTTATCTTAAACCTGACTCTGAACCTATCACCCTGTTTATGCTGAAGTATTTTAACATGAGAGATAGCCTAAGAGTCATTCAGCTGATATTGATGGAGTTTGGGATTTAAATTGGAAGAGTTCCAAAGTCTAACATGAACTTCACTTGAATCTGGGTAGTCTGAATGCACCCAAACTCTTGCATCGTCCTGCCAAGCAAGGCTGTTGAAAGGACTAAGTGAGATGATTTCTGAGAAGTACATAATAGGCAGATAGTAATAGGCCGTTTCTACATATTAATAGAATGTGTCTTTTAACACAAGAATGTGTCTTTTAAGCAAACTTGAATTGCTGTTTCTAAAATACTGTGGCCACCAAAATGTGTAAGCAGACATCATGGTGAGTTTATTAATTAGAAAATTGGGGCAAGAATTTAGATGCATTATTTCCTTGGCTTATTTATTTCTAGGAGACAATCAAATCTTGTGATCTCCTTAGTATCTGGATGTTTTAGATGAATAAAATTACCGTATGCTGTTACTTTATACAGGGTGATGCTACATTTTATGTTAGCATTTCTGTGTAGCAGTTTGAGCCATGCCATTTTAACTTGATTATTTTGGCATTCCGTTTGGATGGGAGGCCTTTTGAGTTTTATATTTTTTGCTTTTAAAACTGTGAAGGAATATGTTAGAAAAATCTTCAATCTGTGCTTATATTAGAGATAAAAACAGGATAGAATTCAAGTCTGAAGTGAAAGTTAAGAGTGCTCTAGCTCACAACTTACTAATATATGACCAGTCTGGAATAAGGTTGAATTTGTTATTCAGAAGCTCAGATTGATCACTTGAGCTCCTACCCGCCCAGCTTATGAGGACACTCAGCTTTACTGACCAGGGCTCTCTTCTCCCTGGTTTGTCTGAGGACCCTCCAGAGTTAGTCCCCAGAGACCAAAGGCAAACAAGAGAGTCTCCTTACTTGATTGGCAGTGTTTGTGTGTGTGAGTGGGAAGCAGAAGAGGATTTTGGGGGTTTGGGGGGATTTGGGGAGAATTCCTTTCCACCTGGAGTTGTATCTGAAACATAGCTTTGTGACTGAACACTGGACAACACAGCTTAATGTATCTTCATCCAGTGTGACGGTTACCTGTTTGCTGTCTGGGCCCCAAAATACCCACCCAGGAAGTGATTTGTCTTTAGCATACAAAGTTTAGAGTGAAATACCCAGAGTGTAAACACTCAAACACTTAGGGAGAACCCCTAAGTACTGGGATGGCTGAACCAAGAGGAACCTCCACACTCAGCCATGCTTTGTGCCAGCATGCAATGTCTCTGCAGAAGCGGGTCCTTACCCGGATGCATGCCTCTCTTCTGGGGAGTTTCCTCTGTGGGCTCCTAGTTGCTCCATAGAGCAGCAAACTTCCTGTGGATGACCTCTAGCCCAGAGGTTGCCAGATCCCCTCCCCTGCTTTGCTCAGAAGAGACTATTGGAGTCCCTAGCAGCTGGCCTGCCTGCTCCCCTAAGGGCCATTTCAGAGCACAGAAGACAGTACCAGATCTTTATCATGGTGTTGTTGTTATTTAGTTGCTCGGTCATTTTCCAACTCTTTTGCAACTCTTGGACTGCAGCCTGCCAGGCTCCTCTGTCCATGAGATTTCCCAGGCAACAGTTCTGGAGTGGGTTGCCATTTCCTTCTAAAGGGATCTTCCCAGCCCGGGAATTGAACTCATGTCTCCTGTGTCTCTTGCATTGACCTGAGCCACCCCAGAGAAGCCCCCTTTATCAACTCTTCCACCTGCCTAAGCACCCATCCTTAAACATCTCAGAGAAGCACTCAGGTGAGTCTCCCAGGCACAAAGATTCCTTAAAATTTTTTCAAATTGAAAGAAAAGCTGGTCCTCACTTTCAAATTTAAATTTATCTTGCTGAGGTTTTACCTAACGAAACACTCTGTACATTTGGGAAATGCTGAACGTTTTCACACTTTTATGAACAAGTGTTAGTACCTAAATTCAACTTAGGCACATCAAAATGTGCCTTGAATAAAAACAACCATTTCCAACACCAAAGACATTTTGAAGTGGCAAGTTTTGCTCCACTTTACAAAAAAAAAATTAAGCAAGTCGTTTAAAGATATAGCTAGAAGGATCGTTAGTGAAACGTTGTTGCTGAACGAAAAGACACTGGGATTCCTGGCCTCTGGAGGAGAAGAATTCAATCCAGGGCCAGAGACAAGGCTTGATTGCTCAGAGCTTTTGTGTAATCAAGTTTTATTAAAGTATAAGGGAGATAGAGAAAGCTTCTGACATAGGCATCAGAAGGGGGCAGAAAGAGTGCCCCCCTGCTAGTCTTCAGCTGGATGTTATATAGTCACTAGCAGTCTGTTAATGAAAGAAAGGAATGTCTTAAAACTCAGAATGGCACCAGGCCCCTCACCCATAAGATGCATTTTGGGATAATTTTGGCACCAAATGGTTCATCCTGGGCCATAAAATGATTAACTTGAATCTTGTAGAAGGACAGATTACCATACAAATAGTTTCATTTACATAGATTATGGGAACAATATCTGAGTATAACATACCGGTTTGTCAAGTAGATTCTGAGCCATGAGGCAACCGACAGGAAGACAGAGTTTGAGGTAAATGCATATTACATTAGCATATCTTAAGACAAACATTTCCATAAGAAAAATGCATTGGTTATCTCAAGGTTTGAGAATAGTTAACTTCAGGTGAAACCAGGTGTCATTATGGCAACACAGTATTTTAAGAGAAACCTCCTTTTAAATTTGTATAGAGAAGGGAAAATATCAGCTAGTTTGTTTCCTCCTGCCCTTTAAGAGAGATAAAAATGTCTGACACTTGCAAGCTATTTCCTCCGTTTGGAGACCCCTGGCTTCCTGCCTATTACCCTCTCATTAGTTTGGCAACTAAAGAAAATAGAAGAATCTATGTGATCTAGTCCACTGGGTGAAGGAATGCCTCCCTGAGGAATTGGTACTCAGTGTTTAACTAGAAGGGCATCCCAGGAGGCACAGTGGCAAAGAATCCGCCTTCAATGCAGGAGACGCAGGTTCCATTCCTGGGTCAGAAAGATCCCCGCCGGGAGGGAATGACAACCCACTCCAGTATTCTTGTCTGAGAAATCCCATGGACAGAGGAGCCTGGTGAGCTACAATCCATGGGGTCACAAAGAGTCAGACGCAGCTGAGTAACAGCACACACGCACTTTTACTAGAAAGAGGTTGAGTGGGTGTAGAGATGAGCAGCCTGGTGGGCTGCCGTCTATGGGGTCGCACAGAGTCGGACAAGACTGAAGCGACTTAGCAGCAGCAGCAGAGATGAGCAGAGAATTCCACAAGAGGGCAGCAAATACCAAGGCTCTGGGAACTAAACAGCACTTGGAGCAGAGCCAGGGGAAAGTCCAACTTAGGCTGCATGGAAATCAGAAGCCAGACTACTCATGGCTTTGAAGAGCAGTTTAATGAGCTGCGCTTTATTTTAGGAATAACAGGAATTGAAAGATACAGGATTTAAAATATTTTTTTGCCAATTAATTTTGCTGTATAGTAGAGCAGTTCAGTTCAGTTCAGTCGCTCAATCGTGTCCGACTCTTTGCGACTGTATAGTAGAAACTGTATAGTAGAAACTAACACCAAATTGTAAAGCAAAGTTAAAATTAATTAAAAATAAATAAATAAAATATTATTTTAGCTTCAAGGTAAAGAGTGGTTTGAGGATAAGTGAGAGCAATTGAGAGCCAGCCAGTTAGAAGACGTTTGAATGACAGGAGGAAAAACATCATGTTAAGAGTAAAAATAAAAAGGGAATATTATTTCTAGCTTGGTACTAGTAATTATAGTCTTACTGAAGAAATGACACCCATAGGCACTTGGGAAATGATGTAATTCAAGAATACTGATACCGAATATGTATCAATGCAAGAGTAATTCCTTTATATAGTGCAAAAACATTTTAATATTTTCTTTGGTTTACATGGGTTAAAATTTTCTTTTTAGGAGATATCTGATGTTTACTATATGGTCATTTAACAACGACCTCAGACTCAGATCTAAATTGTTTTAAAATTGTTTGTGAAAAATTAAAATATTTTCGTATTTGTTTTAGTGCCAATATTTAGTTAGAGTCTAAAACTGGTGTCTCATGCATTTAAGTGTGTCTATATACCTTACATTAATATATACCCCTTGTGATTTAAAACATCAATCCCAGCCACCACAGATCAAATTGAACAGAGTGACACACTAGCTTAGTAATATTTTATTAAATATTATAAATATTTTCCAGATTTTTATGTTCTTATGTTTGATTGTCTTGCTTTAATATATAATGCAGCTAGTCTCAGAGTTCTCCCAGTTTGTGAAATAAAGTGTATAGTATGATTTTCATCTTTATGTTGGTTAGCATACCTGAGCATTTCAGAATTATTTATTAAATGAATTAATTCATGCAGGTAACTAGTCCATAGATATTTTACACAATTACATTTACATCACTGAGTAAATTTAAATAGCCACATCAAAATATGCCTTGAATAAAAAATAACTTCAAATGCCACAGGCATTTTGGGGTAGCAAGTTTTCTTCCACTATACAAAGAAAGTATTAAACAAGTCATTTTATTTTATTTTTTTTAATTTTATTTTATTTTTAAACTTTACATAATTGTATTAGTTTTGCCAAATATCAAAATGAATCCGCCACAGGTAAAATGTAACTAGAGTATTAACTAGAGAAGTAATTGTAGAACATTTTTAGATAAAACAAAGTACATTAGTTTCAGTTATTATGTTGCTTTATGGTGATCCTCGGAGAAGGCAATCGCACCCCACTCCAGTATTCTTGCCTGGAAAATCCCATGGATGGAGGAGCCCGGTGGGCTACAGTCCATGGGGTCGCTAAGAGTCAGACATGACTGAGCGACTTTACTTTCATGCATTGGAGAAAGGAAATGGCAACCCATTCCAGTGTTCTTGCCTTGAGAATCCCAGGGACAGGGGAGCCTGCTGGGCTGCCGTCTATGGGGTCGCACAGAGTCGGACACAACTGAAGCAACTTAGCAGCAGCATGGTGATCCTAGTACCTAGGAAAAAGAGAATTGTTGTTGTTCAGCTGCTAAGCCATATCCAACTTTTGCAACCCCATGAACTCAGCACACCAGGCTTCCCTGTCCTTCACTATCTCACAGAGTTTATTCAAACTCATGTCCATTGAGTTGGTGACTCTATCCAGCAATCTCAGCCTCTGTCACTCCCTTCTCTTCCTGATCTTAATCTTTCCCAGCATCATGGTCTTTTCCACTGAGTTGGCTGTTTTTCGTATCAGGTGGCCAAAGGATTGGAGCTTCAGTTTCAGTATCAGTCCTTCCAGTGAATATTCAGGGTGAATTTCTTTTAGAATTGACTGGTTGGATCTCCTTTCAGTCCAAGGGATTCTCAAGAGCCTTCTCCAACAGCACAGTTCAAAAGCATCAGTTCTTCATTGCTCAGCTTTCTTTATAGCCCAACTCTCACATCCATACTGGAAAAACCATAGCTTTGACTAGACGGACCTTTGTTGGCAAAGTAATGTCTCTGGTTTTTAATATGCTGTTTAGGTTGGTCATAAGTTTTCTTCCAAGGAGTAAGTGTCTTTTACTTTCATGGCTGCAGTCACCATCTGCGGTGATTTTGGAGCCCCCCAGAAATAAAATCTGTCACTGTTTCCATTGTTTCCCCATCTATTTTCCATGAAGTAATGGGACTGGATGCCATGATCTTCATTTTCTGAATGTTGAGTTTTAAGCCAAATTTTTCACTCTCCTCTTTCTCTGGATAGAAGCTAAATAAGTAAGGTGGCAATATACAACCTTGATATACCCCTTTCCCAATTTGAAGCAGTCTGCTGTTTCATGTCTGGTTCTAACTGTTGTTTCTTGACCTGCTTACAGGTTTCTCAGAGGCAGGTCAGGTGGTCTGGTATTTCCATCTCTTAAAGAATTTTCCACTGTTTGTTGTGACCCACACAGTGGCTCAGATGTTAAAGAATCCACCTGCAGTTCGGGAGACCTGGGTTTGATCCATAGATTGGGAAGATCCCTTGGAGAAGGGAACAGCTAACCACTCAGTATTCTTGCCTGGAGAATTCCATGGAAGAGGAGCCTAGTGGACTACAGTCTAATTGTTCCAAAGAGTTGACATGACTGAGCCACTTACATGTAGGACTTCTTTATAGCTTAGATAGTAAAGAATCTGTCTGGAATGCAGGAGACCCTGGTTCTATCCCTGGGTTGGGAAAATTCACTAAAGAAGGGAATACAACCCACTCTAGTATTCTTGCCTGGAGAATCCCATGACAGAGGAGGCTAATGGGCTACAGTCCGCAGGGTGGCAAAGAATCAGACATGATTGGATGACTAACACTATGCTTCTACACACAGTCAAAGGCTTTAGCGTAGTCAGTAAAGCAAAAGTAGATGTTTTTCTGGAATTCCCTTGCTTTCTCTATGATGCAACAAATGTTTGCAATTTGATCTGGTTCCTCTCTCTCTTCTAAATCCAGCTTGTACATCTGGAATTTCTCGGTTCACGTTCTGCTGAAACCAAGCTTTAATTATTTTGAGCATTACCTTGCTACCATGTGAAATGAGTGCAGTTGTATGGTGATTTGAACATTCTTTGGCATCGCCCTTCTTTGGTGGGATTGGAATGAAAACTGACCTTTTCCACTGCTGTGGCCACTGCTGAGTTTTTCAAATTTGCTGGCATATTGAGTGCAACCCTTTAAGATAGTCATCTTTTAGGATGTAAATAGCTCAGCTGGAATTCCTTACCTCCACTAGCTTTGTTCATGGTAGTGCTTCCTATAGCCTACTTCACTTCACATTCCAGGATGTCTGGTTCTAGGTGAGTGCTCACACCATCATTGTTATCTAGGTCATTAAGACCTTTATTGTACAGTTCTTCTCTATATTCTTGCCACCTCTTCTTGATGTCTTCTGCTTCTGCTAGTTCCTTGTCATTTCTGTCCTTTATTGTGCCTATCTTTGCATGAAATATTCCCTTGGTACCTTCAATTTTCTTGAAAAGATCTCTAGTGTTTCCCATTTTATGGATTTCCTGTATTTCTTTGCCTCTTTTTCTTATGGCTTTATTATCTCTCCTTGTTATTCTGTGAATCTCTGCATTCAGATGAGTATATCTTTCCCTTTCTCCTTTTCCTTTCACTTCTCATTTTATGTCATTTTATTTCTAAAATGTTATATATTCAAAATATACTTAAGTCATGTTAAGGTTCAGAAATATGTGTACAGTGTCAGTATTTTAAAGGTATATAATTAAATCTCTTAAGCAATCAAATGTGTAAATATGAAGTATTATAATTCAATACAGGTAATATTTTATGGATTTGAAGGACACTGCAGTAAAATATTTCATTATTTAAGTGGTTATTAGTTCTAAGATTTTACTAGGTGGCAGACTAGATAATTCACTCAATTTTTCAGTTTAAAGTAACATAAATGGAGTAGGTTCAGTTATATAGAACAGAAATGGCACATCACATAAATATTGTTGTTCTATCTAATTTCAATTCTAGAAGTCACTTAAACACAATGACTGGATCACTCAAATATTTTATCACTGTCTGTTACTAAAGCCTCAAATATATCTGTCTACACATATATATGGACAGAGGAACCTGGTGGGCTACAATCCATAGGATTGTAAAGAGTCGTACAAAGCACACTGTATGTACATATTTGATGTATTTTGTTAGAAAAGGATTATAAAGAAAAAAATTCAAGTAATCAAAAATTTTTCTAAAATTCAAAAATAACATATGTGAAAGAAAAAGTCATATTTCTCAGAGAAAATAAAAATTTCTAAAATATGAGATACATTTCTTGCTTGTTGACAGCTTTGTTTCCTCAGAAATTCCTTCCCTGACCATGCATCTTAGCACCTTCCAAGATGTTCCTATTTAATTTGTGAATCACAGATTTCAGTCAGCCACTTGCAGCATCCTTAGAAAAATATATACATTCATATAATTTATGAACTTTTTGCAGTTTTTTTCTAAAGTCTAAACCAAAGGCAGGGATTTAACATTATACTTTTGTTTTAATCTCTCGGAAACCAGCGTTTTCCAATAGCAGATACTTGATACTTATTTACTAAATTAGATGCTAAATATGGTTCTCAGTAATTTGAAACCACCGTAATGAAATTATGATCTAACAACTACTATTGAGGGGTAGATACAGAAGTAGAGATTACAAAAGTTTAAATTAGAAACTCTGACATGTAGTTAGATATTCTTAGTAATACTCCTTTTTATTTGGCTCATCTGAATCTCTTTTCTTACCCACCTATTTATTGAAAGTAGCAGTGACCATAGTAGACCTCCATCTGGCAGAAGGTGATCCCCACGTTAGGCAGAGCTGTGCTGGGTTGGTGCCTGGCAGTAGAGAGGAGTCTGATCAGAGGCCCTGCTAGGCATTCACTGGGCCCGCCCTGTAGGGCTGAGCTCACCCCAAGGCCTGGCTCAGACCAGCGCAAACCCAGAGAACTGAGAAGGCAGAGTCAGGGATGAGCCATAGGTCCCCAACTCCTCCCAGGGAACAGGAGGTGCAGACAGAAACACAGAACAAGGAGGTCTCCACCTGATGTTCTGGAGATTTGCATGAGTTAATGCATGGAAAGCTCTAATAATAATGCTCTTTAAATTTTATGTGTTATAGAGTTTTGGACTTTTTTTTTTTTTTTTAACTTCCGAAAGAGATTTTTAAAAACTGAACAAAGAGGAAAACCTTGGGTCAGTTAATTTTCCTTTTCAGAAGCTCAGATCATGAATATGCTATTTATTCTCTAAATGAGACTCTGCTTTATCTTCACTGTCCATTTTGCTACTTTATGTATTCATTTTAGTTTCTGCTGCGTCAGATTATTGAATATTGTCTGTGACAGACCATAACACGGTAAATATCTTTAGTGACATGGTTGTTTCAAAATGTTTCTTAAATGAAGACTTTTGAAACTTCCAGATGGTATGAGATTTGTCAGTTGGTGGCACTTCCTAGGCTTACCAGGTGAAGTAGAAACCAGCCCCAAAGTCAATTGATATTTTTTTTTTTTTGATATTTTTTTGCCGTTAGGCCACTCTTCTAATTTCTCAGGTTTCTTTGGTGGCTCAGATGGTAAAGAATCTGTCTACAATGCAGGAGACCTGGTCTCAATTCCTGGGTCAGGAAGATCCCTGGAGAAGAGAATAGCACCCCACTCCAGTATCCTTGCCTGAAGAATTCCATGGGCAGAGGAGCCTGGTGGGCTGCAGTTCATGTGGTCACAAAAAGTCAGACATGACTGAGCAACTTTCACTCACTAACTCACCCTTCTAATTTTTCAGAAGTGTCTGAAAAAATGAACTTTTTATCAATGTATGCACATTGGTGACTTTTGAGGGAGAAGAATAGAGCTTCTAAAAGAAAAGTGAAAGTGAAGTCCCTCAGTCGTGCCCGACTCTTTGCGACCCCATGGATAGTAGCCTGCACCAAGCTCCTCCGTCCATGGGATTTTCAAGGCAAGAGAGTACTGGAGTGGGTTGCCATTTCCTTCTCCAGGAATCTTCTCACATTGTACACAGATGCTTTACCATCTGAGCCACCAGGAAAGTCCAGAGAAAGTCCATGACTTTCTTTCTAAAAGAAAGTCATGTGGAATACAAATTATACGGTGTTTCTCCATAAACTGTGTGTGCATGCATGCTTGGTAGTGTCCAATTCTTTGTGATCCCATGGACTGTGGCCTACCAGGTTCCTCTGTCCATGGGATTCTCCAGGCAAGAATACTGGAGCGGGTTGCCATCTCCTACTCCGGGGGATCTCCTTGACCTAGGGATTGAACCCATGTCTCTTGCATTCCCTGCATTGGCAAGTGGATTCTTTACCACTGCACCACGTGGGAAACCCCATACTTAATATAGTTATGGGAAAATCTGAACAAACTTTTTTCCAACCCAGTTTAATAATATTTGCTCTCAAAATGGAGGTGAGGCCATGCAATTCTGGTTATATTGCTTCCCACAAAGTGCAGATCTCATCAAACACCTAATGATATCATAATTTTCAAATGTTTTTATTAGGTAAGTGTCAATACTGTTAACAGTAATGTAACCAAGATGGCATATAGTTTTCACAGATAACTCTGAAATTAAGTATTTTTAAGAGTTGTTTAGATCTTAAATGAGAGGATAATTAAGCCCAGTGGAAACTGACTTCAGGGCCCTTTGGGAAAATCCCAGCAAGCCTGCAGGGAGCCCTCTCACTCCCAAAAGGAGGGAGACTTTCCTTCTGGCAAAGCACCCATCTGTTTTATAGAGTTAGAGCTGAGGAGAGGAGTGATCTCTCGGGTCCTGCTGACAGTCAGTTCCTCTCTAAGACCTCAGATCAAATGCTCACGTGCATGTGAGTAACAGTGCCCTCCCTCCTGGACCCAGCAGATAATGAGAGTAAGATCAACTTCCCTGGTGATCCGGTGGTTAAGACTTCACCCTTCCATTGCAGGGGATGTACATTCAATCCCTGGTCGAGGGGGTAGGATGCTACATGACTCATGGTCAAAAAGCCAAAACGTAAATATTGCAACAAATTCAATAACAACTTTAAAAACAGACCACATAAAAAAAATCTTTAAAAAAATAAAAGGTTAGCTGGAGACGACCTGTTTCTGAGCTACTAACTGAATGTTTCTGTCCTGAATATTTCAGTCAGTTCTGGAGCCTGAGGTCTAGGCAAAGGTGCAGCTACCAGCAGGGATTTTTTAAGTGGCCTTAAAAAGTGAAGTTGCTCAGTCGTGTCTGACTCTTTGAGACCCCATGGACTGTAGGCTGCCACGCTCCTCCATCCATGGACTTTTCCAGGCAAAAGTACTGGAGTGGGTTGCCATTTCCCTCTTCAGGGGATCTTCCTGACCCAGGGACTGAACCCAGGTCTCCCACATTGTAGGGAGACGCTTTACTGTCTGAGCCGCCAGGGAAGCCCCCATAGTTAAGTGGCCTTAACTAAGTTTAAATACATATTGTATGGAGAACAAAGCTGATTATCACTTAAAGTGGCTGCTACAGGGAATCTCAAAATATGTGAACCAGGAGAGCTACCAGTGATGCAGAGACATCAACTAAAGATCAGATCACCAACCACAGCAACAGTAAGGTGTTTGTTGTGGTTTTATCTTGCCCCATTTTTCTGCGGGAAACATCAAGTGTGTGTGTGTGTGTGTGTGTATGCGCGTGTGCACGTGCATTGTGCAGGAGGATGTAAATAGGAAGAAAGCTTATGTAAAACCCTAGGACGAGTGGAAATTCTCAGGATTCTTCTAGAACAACACTATCAATTGAGCCATGTCCTCAGTTCATTACAATGAGTTGTTATCTCAATGACAATATTTGCTTCATTGTAGTAAGATTTGACAATTAAAAGCACAGACTGTGAGAACAGAGAGCTGCAAGAAATCTTAGAACTCACATTATGGACAATAAGTTCATTGTGAGAAATTTTTGTCAGTCCACATATTCATCTTATAAATTCGTATTTCATTATTTTTCACGCGGTAACTTCTTCAATCAGCTTTATGAGGAGTGAGAAAATGCATTATAAAAATTAAATTACTGAATTTAGTTTTCTTACAGTGCTAAAATGTTGGTTAAAATATTCTTTGGAAAATAGCAATGCATTTCTTTTCCACAAAACAGTTTGTGTGGGATGACTTGCTCTCAAAACTGCATGTAGTTTAATGCCTGAGGCTAGGAATCACTCACTCCTAAACCTGTTGTTATAAAAACACCATTTTGGATTGTTAGTGTAATGCAAATATTTCTTTGAAATGTAGGTTGTTTTCCAGTCTCAGTATTATCACAGAGCTCACCCACCCAGCCAACATGAGATTCATGCAATTCAGAGCCAAAGACTGTTACTCTCTTGCTCTTTCAAAGCTGGAAAAGGTAAGTCACCACATGATCAAGTAAGTTGCATTTAATTGTTTGGATTGAAAGACTAACTTGGGAAATTTTTACATGTAGAAAGAAATGCCATGAAATATTAAAAATAAAAATGCTATTTTGAATTCCTATGTGGGGCTAAAATCTTAATTTGTAAGTTTTTTTAAAGTGTATAGTGATGGGTTTGAACCAGTAATATCAGAAGTGAACATGATGGAAATATCTCATTCTGGCATCATGGATCACAAATTGAAAGCATGATTTATGAAAGAACTAAATGCACCTGGAATATATATATATATATATATATATATATATATATATACACACACACACTCACAAATGATGTCTATTATTGATAATATCATTAGTGCTATGTCAAGACATGTATATTTGCAGTTTTCAAAAATCCTTTAAATCTCAGAAAACCCATGGGCTTTGTTGAAAGTCAGTCCCCAAATGAGATAATCTGACATACAGTCTGAGACAAAGTCAAGTTTATTGCTTAGGTAAGTAAGGGAACCCTGAATACTCATTGGAAGGACTGATACTGAAGCTGAAGCTCCAATATTTTGCCCATTTGATGCGAACAGTCGACTCATTGGAAAAGACCCTGATGCTGGGAAAGATTGAAGGCAGAAGAAGAGGGCAACAGAGAATGAGATGGCATCAGAGGATGAGAGGTTGGATAACATCACCGATCCAATGAACACGTGCTCAGTTGCACAGTCGTGTCTGACCCTTTGCTACCCCATGGACTGTAGCCCACCAGGCTCCTCTGTCCATGGAATTTTCTAGGCAAAAATACTGGAGTGGGTTGCCATTTCCTTCTCCAGGAGATCTTCCAGATAAACTTGGGCAAACTCTGGGAGATAGTAGGGAACAGGGAAGCCTGGTGTGCTGCAGTCCATGGGATTGCAAAGAATTGGACATGACTTGGTGACTGAACAACAAAGTAAGGGAACTGTCACCTCAGGAGAGTTTTTTTGTTTTGTTTTGTTTATAAATATTTATTAAAATTGAGAGGTGTTTGCTCTTCCGTCCCATGAGCATCCATCCAGCTGCTCATCAACTGCTAAGATGCAGAGTTGCTGTCATAAATGCCCTTGAAATCGTCAGGATAATCGATTATCTGCCTTTACTTATAACTCCTTGTTCCTTGACTTGTGGTCAGTACCTCTTTTTACACTGTTATGTAAAAGGTGTCCAGAATTTGTGCCCCGAGTAAGCCATCCATGGGTAAAAACGTATGTGCTGTGTGCTAAGTTGCTTCAGTCATGTCTGATTCTTTGCGACCCTATGGACTGTATGTAGCCCACCAGACTCCTCTGTTTGTGGGATTCTCCAGGCAAGAATACTGGAGTGGGTTCCACGCCTTCCTCCAGGGGATCTTCCTGCCCCAGGAATGGAACCCACGTCTCTTACATCTCTTGCATTGGCAGGCCAGTTCTTTACCACTAGTGCCACCTGGGAAGCCCTAAAAAACATATACCTGCGATCAAATAAACATTGGCCCTGACATGTCAAAGACTCAAAACCCACCTGAGAAGAGTGGTTTTAAAATAGCCAAAGATGGATTTTCTCAGCACAAATCTAAAATGTGCCTGAGATCAGATAGAGCTAATTAAGACTCAAGAGAGCCTTGTAGTGGGGGAAGGAAGATCAAAATCTATAAAGAACTGAAATTTTATCGAATGAGGCTCTTTCCAGGTAGAGACTTATTAGGATTGCGAGGATATGAGAATAATGCTAAGGAAGACGGTAGCGTTACTGTGCAGTCATGTTATGGGGACAGAAAGGAGTGGTTTTCATTCTCAGTGTCCAGGCTGCCTGTGAGGATAAACAGACTTTGCATTCAAGGTGTACTTGATGTTAGTACACTGGGAGAATTAGATATATGAGAGGAAAAAAAAAAAAAAGATCCAGTCTTATACATGTGAAAATGTGTCAAATATATGCCATCTTCATTATTTGTAACAATATAAGGTAGAGAGAAGGATGGCTTATGTTTTTGTTTGTTTGTTTGTTTTTTGGTTAGTTTTTTCTTTCACTTTATTTTGATTCCCTGTTATGCCAGGCACTGTCTTGATACCTGGGTGGCATATCGTTGAGTGAGGGCTCTTCTGTGCTCTTGTCTGGTGATTTCCATCTTCACTGCTGATCACGTACATTATGTTAGTAGAGTCTTAGCACTGCTTCTTTATAAGTACAGTGATACTGCTATTAGAGACTGCTTCCAGATAAGGAAACTGAGTTTAAGAAAGACTAAATCACTTTTTTTCAAGATCATATAATGATCAATGTTGTCAAACCCAATCAGCGAGCCGGAGGCACAGTGAGGCCAAAGAAACAGAAAGGTCTGAGTTTGGCATGGAGAAAGTTTTACTGCAGGGCCATGCGGGAGAACCGGGAGGCTCCTGCCCTAAAGACCTGAACTCTGAAGGTTTTCTGGGAAGACTTTTTATAGGCAAAATTGGGAGGGGAACTTCAGGGTGTGTAACTCTCCTCTGATTGGTTGGAGGCTGTGTTCTAAGAATCTCAATGATCAGCCTTCTGGTTCCAACCAGTCTGGAGTCCAGGAGCTGTTGCTCAGCATGAGGTTACCATCCTCCACCAGTGTGGGGGCCTTAGTTCCTATAGAATTCAGAGATGTGGATCAGATTGTATGCACATCCCCCAAGGAGGAGCCCAGACCTGGACCCATAGCTGTACTATCCTTTTCTTTCCTTGTTTATTGAAGTATAGTTGATGTACAGTATGGTGATTCATATTTTTTTTAAGTTTATACAAACTAGTGAATATACAAAAAAGAACACTAACAGATATGCAGAACAAACAGGTGGGTCAAGGAAGAAGGGAGGGGCAATCTACAGGGGATTAAGAGGTAGAAACTGTTAGGTATAAATAAGCTATAAGGATATATTGTTTAACAAGGGAAAGACAGCCAATATTTTATAGTAACTCTAAATGGATCACTATTGTTTCTTTCTGCATTACCTGACTCCCCTAATTAGTAACTGAATCTGCCCTTTAAAAATTCAGGAAGGTCTAGGAAACTGATAAAAAAAGGTAGGGTTCTGCTCAGTTTCATCTGGTCAGTGCATAAGAGAAACTTAAAGCCATTAGTGTTCAGAAAATATTCCCTGTGTCATACGCTGCCTTAACACCAAGAACCACAGCTGAATGGCTCAGCATCCACAGACAAATCCAGGATTAAGAAGCCAGTGGAATCGATGCTGGCCTGGTGTGGCATGGTCTCCTTCATGACGTGTAAGGGAGGAGCACCCCATGATGAAGCCAGACAGGTTCTGCAGTCACATCACCCATGGCTCTACTGTCCATTCCATTTAGGAATGGAACCTAGATAAAACATTTACACCACCATAGCCCTTGGCAGTTGTCTCTGGAAAATAGTGATGATAGCCAAATGATAGGGTCATTGCAAAGGTTACATCACACAATCTAGTCACAATATTTAGCCTGGTTTGGGCATATAATCAGTGCTCAAATAAATAGTCTCAAAAGCATAATTATAAATTAGTATTGTTGACATCATTACTAATAAATATTCTATTGATTTTGTGTTCCATTGCTAAGTCATGTCCAACTCTTTGCAACCCCATGGACTGCAGCACACCACACTTCCCTGTCCTCCACTATCTTTCAGACTGTGCTCAAGCTAATGTCCATTGAATCAGTGATGCCATCCAACCATCTCATCCTCTGTCACTTTCTCCTTCTCCCCTCAATCTTTCCCAGCATCAGGATCTTTCCTATGTGTATTTAATTTTATACCAGTTCAGTTCATACAGTAAGGTTATAATTGTGGAAGTTATTTTCTGTATTGGTGAATCTGTGTGTCTACACTATTGTGTGTCACTTGTGTTAGGGGAAAAGAAGAACAAGATGAAATTTGACCTGTGTTGGGGAATTAATTAAAAACAAAAACTTCCTCCAACCTAAAATCCTCTTCATTAATGTAGAAAAGTTTTGTTTGAATAAGCTTTAAATCAGATTATGTATGATATGCATCTCAGAAATCCCCTAAGAGATTACAAGGACAGAAAGACATTTCATCTGTTTATGTAGCTGGGCAGATACGGTCATTTACATACATGTTAATTGTCCTGATCTAAAGGAAAAATAAATTGTCTTCTATCTTTGCAGCAAACAAGAAGTTACAACTTCGAGCCTGGCATCTAGGCTAAACTCCCAAAGAGACAGACAGAGTACTTTATGTTCCCATTTCAAAAAGATAGTTCCAAGGCTCTCAAGACATTCCTGGGAAACGAAGCTGTCTGGAGGTTATTCACGTTTTCAAAAGTTTTGCATCTGTTTCTAAGAGATAAAGAAAGGATTTACAATTGCAAATTTTCTAAAAGGAAACTCTCTAGGAAAAAGAAAGTGAAGGAGACAGTTTTATTTTTTGGCATGAGGGAATTAATGTATTTCTTGAGATTTATATTTACACTTGCATCTTCTTTGGGGGCTTCCCTGGTGTCTCAGATGATAAAGAATCTGCCTGCTATGCAGGACACCTGGATTCTATCTCTGGTTTGGGAAGATACCCTGGAGTAGGAAATGGCAATCCACTCCAGTATTCTTGCTTGGGATATCCCATGCACAGAGGAGCCTAGTTAGCTATGGCCCATGGTGGTCCATGGGGTTGCAAAGAGTCAGACAGTACTGAGCTACTAACACTTTCCCTTCACTTTCTTTCACTTGCATCTTCTAGATATTTTCCAAGAAGAATAAAAAATAACATATTACCAAATTATTAAGAATAGAGGAGTTAAGGGAAGTGGAATTGAAACCAATGGTTTCAATGTTATAAAGCCATGGAAATTTTGTAAAAATTCAGTAAGTGAATTTTAATTCAGTTACTCTCAGTTATATCTATTGAAATAGGATTTATGCATGTTGCAGTCTTTTTTACAGACTGGGGCCTGGTGGATTGGAGTTGACAAAAAGAAAGCAAAAGAGAGAGAGACTAATATTCCCTGGGTTACGTGGAAAACCAATAAAGCTCTAGAATAGGGCTTGTACCGCTCATGAAGGCACAGGGCGTCCTCTCAAGGAGGTCTTGAAATCCTGGGCAGGAAAGTGAGCTCGGCAGGCCTCCACACTCCAAAGAACTAGCCAGAGATGGAAAGGACATGGGGGGCACAAGTCTCTAGTGGAACAAGGGTGCTTTATTCATGTTTGTGTGAGCTTATATATTGTTATACAAGGAAGCTTTAGGTAGAAAATAAAGTTAGGCAAAGAACAAAAAACCAGATGCATAACAACTGTTACCAAGGGAATAACAAGAAATAACAATTGTCAGAAGGCCAGAAGACAATCCATATCTTGAGTAAGAGGGTCGTGACTAAACAATTTTACCTTAGGGTAAAAGGTTACTGAAGGAAATCCATGCATGTGTTCTGTCCCATGACCTCAGTCCTGGGAACAGTGTACCATTCCACTCGTTCCTGTCTACCAGGAACTGATAAGGAACAGAGGGTTCATGAGAAACAGAAAACAACATACAGGAACCCTAAAGTTAAATGTTCTCTGACAGTTGCATAGAAACATTTTAGGCTGCTTCCCTTATAGCTCAGTCTGTAAAGAATCCAACCTCAGTGCGGGAGACCCAGGTTTGATTCCTGGATTGGGAAGATCCCCTGGAGAAGGAAATGGCAACCCACTCCAGTATTCTTGCCTGGAGAATCCTGGACAGAGGAGCCTGGCAGGCTAGAGTCCATGAGGGTCGCAAGAGTCAGACATGACTTAACTACTAAACCACCACCACCACCACTATGGGTCATAGTGTTTCTCTGCCCCACCAAAAATGTCCTCGAGTCTCAGCCTCCACTACTTCAGAAGGTGAAATTCTCTGAAGAGAGGGTTTTACCGAGGTAAGCAAGATAAAGAAGGCCTTTAGGGCCTAATCCAGAATTACTGGCATCCTTATAAAAAGTGTAAATTCAGACCTAGGGACAGATACTTGTACATGGAAGACAGACATCCACAAGCCAAGAGGAGAGGCCTGGAACAAATCCATCACTGAGTCCTCAGCTGGAAACAAAGCTGGAAACACCTTCATTTCAAACTCTGAGCTTTCATAACTGAGAGGAAATAAATTCCAGTTGTTTTAGCACTCTGTTTATGACACTTCCTTATGGCAGTGCTGGCAATCTAACACATGTGCCATCACTGATAATGGTAACTGTTCATTTCTAACTGGTGCTTTTTATCACTGAACTGTTTGGAGGAGGTTGCCATTAACCCCACCATAGAGCCACCAGAACTTATACAGGATGGGGGAAACAGAATCTTGGAGGGCACAAACAAAACCTTGTGCACACCAGGACCCAGGAGAAGAGAGCAGTGACCCCAGAACAGACTGACCCAGACTTGCCTGTGAGTGTCCAGGAGTCTCTGGCAGAAGCCGTGGCCTGCTGCAGGGTCAGAGGCAGTGCGTGCAGCAGTGCCTTCATGGGACCTTTATCTTCATTACCTCCACCATAGTTTGGCCTCAAGTCAAACAACACGAGGGAATACAGCCCCAAAGTCAACAGAAAAATTGGAATAAAGATTTACTGAGCATGGCCCCGCCCATCAGAACAAGACTCAGTTTCCCCCTCAGTCAGTCTCTCCCATCAGGAAGCTTCCATATGCCTCTTATCCTTATTTGTCATAGGGCAGAAAAAATGAAAACTACACTCACAGAAAACTAATCAAACTGATCACATGGACCATAACCTTGTCTAACTCAATGAAAATATGAGCCATGCCATGTAGGGCCATCCAAGACAGACAGGTCATGATGGAGAGTCCTGACAAAACATGGTCCAGTGGAGAAGGGAATGGCAAACCACTTCAGTATTCTTGTCTTGAAAACCCCATGAACAGTATGAAAAGGCAAAAAAGAATACACTGAAAGAGGAACTCCCCAGATCTGTAGGTGCCCAATATGCTACTGGAGATCAGTGAAGAAATAACTCCAGAAAGAATGAAGAGACAAAGCCAAAGCAAAAACAACACCGAGTTCTGGATGTGATTGGTGATGGAAGTAAAGTCTGATGCTGTAAAGAGCAATATTGCATAGGAACCTGGAATGTTAGGTCCATGAATCAAGGCAAATTGGAAGTGGTCAAACAGAAAATGGCAAGAGTGAACATGGACATTTTAAGAATCAGTGAACTAAAATGGACTGGAATGGGTGAATTTAACTCAGATGACCATTATATCTACTACTGTGGGCAAGAATTCCTTAGAAGAAATGGAGTAGCCATGATAGTCAAGAAAAGAGTCCAAAATGCAGTACTGGGATGCAATCTCAAAAACGACAGCATGATCTCTGTTCATTTTCAAGGCAAACCATTCAATATCACAGTAATCCAAGTCTATGTCCTGATGAGTAAGGCTGAAGAAGCTGAAGCTGAACAGTTCTATGAAGACCTACAAGACCTTCTAGAACTAATACCCAATAAAGATGTCCTTTTCATTATAGGGGACTGGAATGCAAAAGTAGGAATTCAAGAGATACCTGGAGTAACAGGCAAATTTGGCCTTGGTGTACAAAATGAAGCAGGTCAAAGGCTATCAGAGTTTTGCCAAGAGAATGAAGAATGTACTGGTCATAGCAAAGACCCTCTTCCAACAAGAAAAGAGAAAACCATTAGATCATTCAGGTATGACCTAAATCAAATTGTACAGTGGACATGGCAGATAGATTCAAGGGATTAGATCTGAAAGACAGAGTGCCTGAAGAATTATGGATGGAGGTTCATGGCATTGTTCAGAAGGCAGTGATAAAGACCATCCCCAAGAAAAACAAATGCAAATAGGCAAAATGCTTGTCTGAGGAGGCCTTACAATTAGCTGAAAAAAGAAGAGAAGCTAAAGGCAAAGGAGAAAAGGAAAGATATGCCCATTTCAATACAGAGTTCCAAAGAATAGCAGGGAGAGATAAGGAAGCCTTCCTCGATGATCAATGCAAAGAAATAGAGGAAAAGGATAGAATGGGAAACACTAGAGATCTCGTCAAGAAAATGAGAGATACTAAGGGAATACTTCATGCAAAGATGGGCACAATAAACGACAGAAATGGTATGAACCTAACAGAAGCTGGAGATATTAAGAAGAGGTGGCAAGAATACAAAGAAGAACTATACAAAAAGATCTTCATGATCCAGATAAGCATGAAGGTGTGATCACTCACCTAGAGCCAGACATCCTGGAATGCAAAGTCAAGTGGGCCTTAGGAAGCATCACTACGAACAAAGCTAGAGGTGATGGAATTCCAGTTGAGCTATTTCAAATCCTAAAAGATGATGCTGTGAAAGTGCTGCACTCAATATGCCAGCAAGTGTGGAAAACTCAGCTGTGGCCACAGGACTGGAAAGGTCAGTTTTCATTCCAATCATGCAAAGAATGTTCAAACTACTACACAATTGCACTCATCTTACATGCTAACAAAGTAATGCTCAAAATTCTTCAAGCCAGGCTTCAACAGTACATGAACTGCAAACTTTCAGACGTTCAAGCTGGATTTAGAAAAGGCAGAGAAACCAGAGGTCAAATTGTCAACATCCATTGAATCCTCGAAAAAGCAAGAGAGTTCCAGAAAAATATCAACTGCTATTTTATTGACTATGCCAAAGCCTTTTACTGTGTGGGTTACAGCAAACTGGAAAATTTTTCAAGAGATGGGAATAGCAGACCATGTGACCTGCTCCTGAGAAATATGCATGTAGATCAAGAAATGACAGTTAAAACTGGACATGGAACAACACAAACTGGTTCCAAATCATGAAAGGAGTATGTCAAGGCTGTATATTGTCACCCTGCTTATTTTACTTACATGCAGTAAACATCATGGGAAATGCCGGGCTATATGAATCTCAAGCTTGAATCAAGATTGCCGGGAGAAATATCTATAGCCTCAGATATGCAGGTGACACCACGCTTATGGCAGAAAGGGAAGAAGAACTGAAGAGCCTCTTGATGAAAATGAAAGAGGAGAGTGAAAAAGTTGGCTTACAACTCAACATTCAGAAAACTAAGATCATGGGATCCAGTCCCATCACTTCATGGCAAATAGATGGGGAAACAATGGAAACAGTGAGAAACTTAATTTTCTTGGTCTCTAAAATCATTGCAGATGGTGACTCCAGCCATGAAATTAAAAGATGTATGGTCTTTGAAAGAAAAAATATGACCAACCTAGACAACATATTAAAAAGCTGAGACATTACTTTGCCTACAAATGTCTGTCTAGTCAAAGCTACATTTTTTTCCAGTAGTCATGTGTGGATGTGAGATTTGGACTATAAAGAAAGCTGAGTGCCAAGTTATTGATGCTGTTGAACTGTGGTGTCAGAGAAGACTCTTGAGAGTCCCTTGGACTGAAAGGAGATCCAACCAGTCAATGGTAAAGGAAATCAGTCCTGAATATTCATTTGAAGGACTGATGTTGAAGCTGAAACTCCAGTACTTTGGCCACCTAATGCAAATTACTGACCTATTTAAAAAGACCCTGATGCTGGGAAAGATTGAAGGCGGGAGAGGAATGGGACAACAGAGGCTGAGATTGGTTGGATGGCATCACCGACTCAATGGACATGAGTTTGAGTAAGCTCCAGGAGTTTGTAATGGACAGGGAAGCCTGGCGTGCTGCAATCCATTGGGTTACAAAGAGTCAGACACAACTGTATGACCGAACTGAACTGATTGTGGTGCTGGAAAAGAGTCTTGAGAATCCCCTCAACTACAAGGAGATCAAACCAGTAAATCCTAAAGTAAATCAACCCTGAATATTCATTTGAAGGACTGATCCTGAAGCTGATATGAAGAGTCAACTCATTAGAAAAGACCCTGATGCTGGTAAAGACTGAGGGCAGAAGGAGATGGGGTGACAGAGGATGAGATGATTGGATGGCATCACCAAATCTATGGACATGAGTTTGAGCAAACTCCAGGAGACAGTTAAGGACAGGGAAACCTGACATACTGCAGTCCACATGGTTGCAAAGAGTCAGACATGACTGAGCGATTGATCAACATAAATGGAGCATGAGGGGTCTTAGTTCCCTGACCAGGGATTGAACTCATTCTAACCGCATTGGAAGGCAGATTCTTAACCACTAGACCACCAGGGAAGTCCCCTTTTGCTACTTTTATAACCTAAGTCTTGCTTATACAAGTTAAGAAAAAAACTAAAGATTTTTAAGTTCATAAAGACAATTTTATTAAGATTTCTAAAATTTTTTAAAGATTTTTCAGACTGGACTGCTCATTTCTCTCAAAAACTTGACAAAATTCTGGTATGCTTAATTCATTTTTATGGCCAAAATATATCTAAAGTTCCTTCTTAAATATAATGTTTAAGTTATTTCTTTGCCTCCTCACCCCTATCTCTCATATCTTTTCAAAACTCCTTTGAGGTTTTGAGACGATAGTGTTGGACTTTGTTGTTCAATCACTATTTTTTCAGTTGCATATCCTATTTTCATAGGCATCCAGAAACACACCTTTTATCATTATTGGAGGCTCTTAATCTCTGACTCCCTTTTTAGTCTGTGCACTAAATTGCTTCAGTCGTGTCCAGATGTTTGGGACCCTTTGGACTGTAGCCCACCAGGCTCTTCAGTCCATGGGGTTCTCCAGGCAGGAATACTCGAAGGGGTTGCCATGTCCTCCCTCAGGGGATCTTCCCAACCCAGGGATGGAATCCAGGTCTCTTACATCTGCTGCATTGGTTAGGAGGGTTCTTTACCACTAGCACCACCTGGGAACTTGAGCTTAGTTCTTGCCTGAACTGCTGTCTTTCTTCTAACATCCGACTGACTGTAGCAAGTACTGTTCACACATCAATATTAATTAGATGGAGATTCCCCTGGACCAGGTCTGGGAGTGGCACACAGACTCCACTCAGATGCCATTGGCTAGAACTCAATCCTGTGACCACACCTAACTTTAGGGAAGACTGAGAAAGGTAGTCCAACCATGTGCCCAAGAATAATTGGGCAACAAGTTTTGGTGGACAGTCAATATTCTTGGTCATATGTGATATATCACCCTTACTTTCTCCAAATTTGTAAACCCAATCTAAACATTCTTGAACATCATGCTTTAGCTTGCTTTTTTAATCTGTTTTTCTCTCATTGTTGCTGGGTTTTTTTTTTGTTGTTGTTGTTCTTTTGTTTTGCATTATCTTTCTGGTCCTGGATATTCACATTGCCTCACTGACATTATTTATCCAATAATAGAGTCCTCCCTCAGGGTCCATGGGGAATGGGTTTCAGTCCCCTGCCTTCCCACTCTTCAGCAGAACCAAAATCTGAGGATGCTCAAGTCCCTTATATGAAATGATTTAGTATCTACATATAGCCTATGTACCCATATCCTCCTGTGTATTTTAATAATCTGATTACTTATAATATCTAATATTATACAATGTAAATTCCATGCAATTAATCATGCTTATATAATGAAACTTTGATAAAAACGCTGAAGAATGAGGTTTAGAGAGCCTCCTGATTGGTGAACATATTGATGTGCCAGGAGAGTGGTGCCCTCAGACTCCATGGAGACAGAAGCTCTTATGCTTACGACTCTTCCAGACTTGCCCAGAGTACCTTTTCATCTGCTGTTCATTTGCACTCTTTATATTCAAATGATAGTCCTTAAATATAGCACTTTTGTGAGTTCTGTGAGCATTCTGGGAAATTACTGAAATTGTGGGAGTTGTGGGAAACCCCAGATTTCCATCTCTGCTTGACTCCCATACCATGTTTCTGATGCCTGCTGCATCAATTTTGTTGGATGGACAAGAGGTGCTTAGTATACGTACTCAGCACGTCTGTCAAGAGGTCCTGATTTGGATGATAAACTAACCTATCATTCTATTTCTGAGGTAAGGACCATGTGTATCTTAGTGCAGGAGGGTAGTAACTGCCTTGAAGACCTTGCATTCTTCTTTAAGATAAGGAATGGGGTTTCCCACACCCCAAACTCCTTCAGCATGAACTTGCCTTGGGCTGACTCAAAGGTGTTAGGGGATGTGGGCCTGAGGTTGCCTTGAGTCCTCATAAGCAAGATGAACCCATGGAGTGTCCAGAAAATGCAACCCCTCTAAGCTGGCACTGAGACTGGAACAGACGTGTATGTGTGTGTGTGTGTCTATGCACATGCACTTGTCTGTGTGCATGTGAGTGTGGGGGTGTGGGAGGAACCGACTCTTTCCAGTAAGAAGAGTGGAAATGCAAAGAAATGCTCTGTATTACTGGAACTGCCTCCTTCTTGTGTGCAATACGAAGAAGTAAAAGAAAGAGAGATTGACTTAAAGCCACTGATGACTCAGGGTCCTCTGTCACTTCGGTTCCTAAGCACACACTTCAATGAGAAGGTCTAATAGGAACCCTGTTCTGAAAGAGATACAGATTCAGAGCTGGTAGGCCACCCCTGAGACTCTTTCCTAGTGAAAGCTCTAAGCAGGATACACAAAACTCTAGCAACACTTTGAAGATGCTTGTATTTTACTGAGAGGATTTTCTGTACTTGAATTCCAAAGGTCACTCCCTGGGCAAGCAACTTTGTGAGAAGAAAGGCAGAGTTAGCTCGACCAGGACATGAGAATTTGGAAAGAAGATTTGAGGGCTGTTAGTGAAGTAGAGTAGGGGTAGGGAGAAAGAGGGAGGAAAAGAGTGGAAAAAGAAGAGAAGATGTTGTGTCATACCCTGTAAAGAAGGTCAAGTAGGGTGAATGGTAGGAAAAGCCACTAGATTTGGGGTTACAGTATTACTATGTGTCGGGTCTGGGCAGAATCTGCTAAGCTGAACTGTGCTATCAGCTCATTCCGTATGGGACTGGCTGGACACAGTAAAGAAAACACAATTTATGCCAGAAAAAAAATGCCTTCTTCCAGCAAAACCATGTGTTCACGATAGCAAACCAAGTGGAAGAGATAGATAAGACCAAGGATATTAAAGTGTCTAGGATCTCTGATTTGGATGTCTGAGATATCTTTTAGGTATTTTTAGGTAAGTGTCAATCCCTTGGATGAAAAAATCCCCTGGAGAAGAAAATGGAACCCACTCCAGTATTCTTGCCTGGAAAATCCCATGAGCAGAGGAGCGTAGTGGGCTGCAGTCCAAGGGGTTGTGAGAGTCAGACATGACTTAGCGACTAAGCAACAACAAAGTTTTAGATGAGTGGATGTTAGGAAAACACAAAATCATTGCTGAAACTTTAACTGAATCCAGAATTATACCAAGAAACAAGTATGCCTGAAAAAAACATTAATACAGTATATGTTTGTACTAGAAGAAATCACAGAATATTTATTATTATATTTTGTAAAACACAATAGTCAGAAGACATGCTAAAGTCAGAGAACTTTGTGTAACACAAACTTTCAGTTTTTTTCCACCTTCAAACCTCCATTAAAGAACTGAAGTGAGAAGAGAGGGGTGTTGAGGTAACCTCAAGTTGTTTGTTTCTTGCCTCTTCATACAAATGTTATAAACTTTATGCAACAAACTTTCTTTACATGTAGACAACCACTGTAAGTAGAAAAAGATTTATTCATTTGTTCAATAAAATTTCATTGGCTGTGTGCTAGGCATTTGGCACAACTTAAGAACCACATGCAGAGTACATCATGAGAAACCCTGGGCTGGAGGAAGCACAAGTTGGAATCAAGATTGCCGGGAGAAATATCAATAACCTCAGATATGCAGAGGACACCACCCTTATGGCAGAAAGTGAAGAAGAACTAAAGAGCCTGTTGATGAAAGTGAAAGAAGAGAGTGAAAAAGTTGGCTTAAAGCTCAACATTCAGAAAGCTAAGATCATGGCATCCAGTCCCATCACTTCATGGGAAATAGATAGGGAAATAGTGGAAACAGTGGCTGACTTTATTTTTCTGGGCTCCAAAATCACTGCAGATGGTGATTCAAGCCATGAAATTAAAAGATGCTTCCTCCTTGGAAGGAAAGTTATGACTAACCTAGACAGCATATTCAAAAGCAGAAACATTACTTTGCCAGCAAAGGTCCATCTAATGAAGGCTGTTGTTTTCCCAGTGGTCATGTGTGGATGTGAGAGTTGGACTATAAAGAAAGCTGAGTGCTGAAGAATTGGTGCTTTTGAACTGTGGTGTTGGAGAAAACTCTTGAGAGTCCTTGGACTGCAAGGAGATCCAACCAGTCCATTCTGAAGGAGATAAGTCCTGGGTGTTCATTGGATGGACTGATGTTGAAGCTGAAACTCCAGTACTTTGGCCACCTGATGTGAACAGCTGACTTATTTGAAAAGACCCTGATGGGGAAAGATTGAGGGCAGGAGGAGAATGGGACGACAGAGGATGAGATGGTTGGATGGCATCACCGACTCGATGGACATGGGTTTGGGTGGACTCCAGGAGCTGGTGATGGACAGGGAGGCCTGGCTCGCTGTGGTTCATGGGGTCACAAAGATTCGGACATGACTGAGCGACTAAACTGAGCTGAACTGAACTGAAGAACCACATGTGGCCCCAGGTTCATAGGAAACCTTACCTATTTCTGTAGTAAGACAGCTCATTTGGAGCCCCTATCTAGATGGTTCAAATAAGCCTTGTTGACTCCAAGGCTAATAAGTCAGTGACTGCATTGTGATGTAATGGGCACAGATACCAATGGGGCACAACTTCCATATCCTCCCTTCTCCCTACATTTCAAGTCAGGATGTCGTTATACTCTGGACAGTCTTCTCAACTAGTAGATATGATAGATGTGGTGGAGTAACTCCTCTTTCTTCCTGACAGGATTGATGCTGAGCCCAGCCTTATCTGTCAGTCCAGGGAAAGCCCAAGGGTCTAGTTCTCTAGTACCATCATTACAACAAGCAGCAGCTGCTGCCCTGTTTATCTCCAAGACCCCCTCTATCAACAGTATGCCCTCCCACCTATTCCTAAAAAGATCAACCCAGAGCCATCCCTTCCCCTGAGATCTCTCAAATTTGCTGCATTGGAGACTAGAGGCCTCTTCCATTGCCTCAGAGAGTGAGAGCTGATGTTTTCATTTGCTTTTCTATGTCTGTCTTTCCTGGTAAGGGGAAGCTGGCAAAAAGAGAAAGAAGCATCTTTGAGGTGACCACTTAAGTACAAGGTGAAGTTTCATCCTTAAGAAATTTGTTCCAGTCTTACACAAACATTTGCTCTTAGGCCTTTGCTTATTAATGGGTAATAATAGCAATAGAATTTTTCAAAAGAAACCCTCATACACCATTATACACACAAACACATGCTTTTTCACATTTTTTTTTTACTTTGGTAAAAGTCGTATAAAATAAAATGTGCTATTTTAAGCATATTTAACTGTACAGTTCAGAGACACTAAGTACATTCATGTTGTTCTGCAACACTCACCATCATCCATCTCTGGGATTTTTCACCTTCCTAAACTGAACCTCTATCTCCTTTAAAAACTAACTCCCCATACCTCTCTTACCCCTACTCCCTGACTCCTGGCATCTACCAGAGTCCTTTCTGACTCTGAATTTGAAATTCTAGGTACCTCATGTAAGTGGATTCAAACAGTGTTTTTTGCACCTACTATATGCTGGAATCCTTTTTTTAAGATTAACAAATATATGTCCTGAAAACACATTGTACCTTCCTTTTATTTCCCCTTGTGCTTTACAGTAGGTTCTCATTAGTTATCTATTTTATAATAGTATCAATAGTATATATATATATATATATATATATATATATATGTTAATCCCAGTCTCCCATTTCATCCCACCCCCACTTTAACCCTCAGTGTCCATGTATTTGTTCTTTATATTGTTGTCTCTATTCCTGCCCTGCAAATAGGTTCATCTATCCCTTTTTTCTACATTCCACATATATGCCTTAATATATGATATTTGTTTTTTTCTTTCTGGTTTGAACATACTTTTGGGGGTCATTTACAGAATTTTAGCTACAGTTTGGTATGGCTCAGTCAATTGAGTTCAGTAAATCAGTCGTGTCCAACTATTTGCCACCCCATGGATTACAGAACGCCAGGCTTCCCTGTCCAACACCAACTCCTAAAGATTGCTCAAACTCATGTCCATTAAGTCAGTGATGCGATCCAACCATCTCATCCTCTGTTATCTCCTTCTCCTCCTGCCTTCAATCTTTCCCAGCATCAGGGTTTTTTCAAATGGGTCAGTTCTTCGCCACAGGTGGTCAAAGTATTGAAGCTTCAGCTTCAGCATCCATACTTCCAATGAATATTCAGGACTGATTTCCTTTAGAATTGATCAGTTTGATCACCTTGCAGTCCAAGGGACTCTCAAGAGTCCTTTCCAGCACCACAATTCAAAAGCATCAGTTCTTCAACCCTCAGCCTTCTTTATGGTCCAACACTCACATCCATGCATGACTACTAGAAAAACCATAGATTGCACTATACGGACTTTTGTTGGCAAAGTAATGTCTTTGCATCTATGTTTGTCATAGCTTTTCTTCCAAGGAGCAAGCGTTTTTTCATTTCATGGCTTTAATTTCACTTTTATCAAGAGGCTCTTTAGTTCTTCTTTGCTTTCTGCCATAAGGGTGGTATCATCTGCATATCTGAGGTTATTGATATTTCTTGTGGCAATCTTGATTCCAGCTTGTGCTTCATCCAGCCTAGCATTTCACATGATGTACTCTGCATATAAGTTAAATAAGCAGGGTGACAATATAAAGCCTTGACATACTCCTTTCCCAATTTGGAACCTGTCTGTTGTTCCATCAGTTCAGTTCAGTTCAGTTCAGTTCAATCACTCAGTCGTGTCCGACTCTTTGAGATGCCATGAATCACAGCATACCAGGCTTCCCTGTCCATTACCAACCCCCGGAGTTTACTCAAACTCATGTCCATCGAGTCGGTGATGCCATCCAGCCATCTCATCCTCTGTCATCCCCTTCTCCTCCTGCCCCCAATCCCTCCCAGCATCAGAGTCTTTTCCAATGAGTCAACTCTTCGCATGAGGTGGCCAAAGTATTGGAGTTTCAGCTTCAGCATCAGTCCTTCCAAAGAACACCCAGGACTGATCTCCTTTAGAATGGACTGGTTGGATCTCCTTGCAGTCTAAGGGACTCTCAAGAGTCTTCTCCAATACTACAGTTCAAAAGCATCAATTCTTCAGCACTCAGCTTTCTTCACAGTCCAACTCTCACATCCATACATGACCACAGGAAAAACCATAGCCTTGACTAGCCAGACCTTTGTTGGCAAAGTAATGTCTCTGATTTTCAATATGCTATCTACGTTGGTCATAACTTACCTTCCAAGGAGTAAGCATCTTTTAATTTAATGGCTGCAATCACCATCTGCAGTGATTTTGGAGCCCTCCAAAATAAGGTCTGACACTGTTTCCATTGTTTCCCCATATATTTCCCATGAAGTGATGGGACCAGATACCATGATCTTCGTTTTCTGAATGTTGAGCTTTAAGCTAACTTTTTTTTTTTAACTTTGCAATATTGTATTGGTTTTGCCATATATCAACATGAATCCACCACAGGTATACACGTGTTCCCCATCCTGAACCCTCCTCCCTCCTCCCTCCCCGTACCATCCCTCTGGGTCATCCAAATGCACCAGCCCCAAGCATCCAGTATCGTGCATCGAACCTGGATTGGCGATTCGGTTTTCACTATCTGTTTCTAACTATTACTTCTTGATCGGCATACAGATTTCTCAGGAGGCAGGTAAAGTGGTCTGGTATTTCTATCTCTTGAAGAATTTTGCACAGTTTTTTGTGATCCACACAAAGACTTTGGCGTAGTCAGTAAAGCAGAAGTAGATGTTTTTCTGGAACTCTCTTGCTTTTTCTGTGATCAATCATATGTTGGCAATTTGATCTCTGGTTCCTCTGCCTTTTCTAAATCCAGCTTGGACATTTGGAGGCTCTTGGTTCATGTACTGTTGAAGCCTCTCTTGGCAAATTTTGAGCATTATTTGACTAGAGTGTGAGATGAGTGCAATTGTGCAGTAGTTTGAACATTCTTTGGCATTGCCTTTCTTTGGAATTTGGATGAAAACTGACCTTTTCAGTCCTGTGGCCACTGCTGAGTTTTCCACATTTGCAAATTTGCTGGTATATTGAGTGCAGCATCATCTCTTAAGATTTGAAATAGCTCAACTGAAATTCCATCGTCTGCACTAGCTTTGCTTGTAGTGATGCTTCCAGGGTCCGCTTTACTTCATATTTCAGGATGTCTGGCTCTAGGTAAGCGATCACACCATCATGGTTATCTGGGTCATTAAGATCTTTTTGTATAGTTCTGTGTATTTTTACCACTTCTTCTTAATATCTTCTTCTTCTGCTAGGTCCCTACCATTTCTGTCTTTTATGACAGAGAAAATGTATGGCTGGCACACCTTGAAAGGCACGTTGACAAATTAAAACTCAAATGACAGAAAGCTAGAATCCACTGGTTGTGATCACTCCTACTTGCCTGTGTTCTGTGTCCTCACATATGAGAATATTCAAAAGCTGATATTCTGGATATTATAGTACATTATGTGGCTTTGGGGATTTTTCCAAATTTGATGAAATAATGATATTTTGTTTGTTATTTTTATTAACATTATTTCAAATCCTGTTAAGAAATATGTACAAAAGGTAAATAAATGTTTAATGTATGAAAGGATCCAGCTTTCTTAACTGTTGGGTATTTTAATGAAGAAAACATGGTTATGAAAGGGGCTTCCCAGGTGGCTCAATGGTAAAGAATCCTGCCAATGCAGGAGATGTGGGTTCGCTTCCTGGGTTGGGAAGATCCCCTAGAGAGGGAAATGGAAACCCACTCCTGTACTCTTGCCTGGGTAATCCCATGGACAGAGGAGCCCAGTGCACTCCAGTCCACAGGGATTGAAAAAGAGTCAGACATGACTGAGCATGCATGCACAGCTCTTCTGTCCATGGGAGTTTCCAGGCAAGAGTACTGGAGTGGGGTGCCATCGCCTTCTCCGAAAGGGACATTAACAATACAATTAAAGGTGAAGTCATGGTGCATTCACAGCTAAGAACCACATGACAAAAATTACTTTCTTCACATTTGTTAGAATTTAACTAAGCAGAAAAGCATAAGATAGAGGATGCTCACAAATTATTATTTTTCAAATTTCTGAACAGAAAGAAAGAGAACGAGGTTCTAACTTGGCCTTCATATTCCGACTGCCTTTTGCTGCTGGAAGGGTGTTCAGTATCAGCATGTTGGACACACTTCTTTATCAGGTACTCAGTGTTTCTTTCCTGTTGCTCTCTGAAGCATTTATTTTCTATTTTGTTTAGATCCTATCAAACGAATGATACAACTAGTGTTTCTCATGTACTGTCAACTTAAATTGGCTCTGGAAAGTAACCCGATATTTTATTTCATGTATTTAATGAATGATCTAAATGTGCCTATGAAAGACATCATAAGAAAAAAATTATTTTTCAGAATACTATATGAAATGATATTAGGCAGTCTTTGACACCAGTGTCCTACAATGTTTCATGTGACATTTGAATGCATTTGCATATTCCTTTACATATATAACTAAACTATAAATAAAAGTTAAGAAAAAATTACTAGGTTAAGAAAAAGACACCTTTCTTTCTAATGCACATTTTTTAAAAATGATACCAAATAATGTCAGTAAACTGTCAAATCAAGGACATTTTCAACATCTGATAATTTTGCCTACTTTAGAAACATGTAAGGAAAATTTTACAACCTCTAAGAACCATTCAGTTTGTTTCTGAATGCCAGAGTTTCACATTGTCATTTCATCATTGCTAAGTTCACAGGATTTTATTTTATACAAATACACTAATTTTTTAACTGTGCCAAAAGCTGGACAGCAGCAATATTTCATATTATTTGATTCAAGTATTCAGATAATTTCTAAATATATCTGTTAAGGAAACAAAAAGATATTCATAGGGCTTTAAACAAAAATCAACAACAAAAAAAATAGTTGAAATATTTGTAAATTTTAGTCATTACAAACTTTTAAAAAATATTCTCTTTTGTTCAGCTTATAGTTTTTTGTTATTAAAAATATAGAATTGTTTTCCTAATGTCCAATACCATGCATAAAATTTAAACATATCACAATATCCTAGAAAATAATAATTTCTCATATTTTTTGAGGACAGCTTAACTGTACATGTGTATTTAGCACACTGACAAGATCGATTTTTATTTCTTTTTTTAATGGAGGCTTAATGATTGGAGAAGGAAATGGCTCCAAACCCACTCCAGTATTCTTGCCTGGAGAATCCCAGGGACAGAGGAGTCTAGCAGGCTATAGTTCATGGGGTCACAAGAGTCAGACACCACTTAGCGACTAAACCACCACCACCTAAAGTGGGCTTCCTTGGTGGCTCAGACTGCTAAGAATCTGCCTGCTAATGCAGGGACCCAGGTTTAATTCTTGGGTCAGAAAGACCCCCTAGAGAAGGGAATGGCAATCCACTTCAGTATCCTTGCCTGGAGAATTCCACGGACCAAGGGGGTCAGACACAACTGAGTGACTAACATTTCACTTTCAGTGATATGATAGTGCTTCCCTGGTGGCTCAGTGGTAAAGAATCTGCCTGCCAATGCTGAAAACGCAGGTTCAATCCCTGGGCCGGGAACGTCCCCTGCGAAGGAAGTGGCAACCCACTCCAGTATTCTTGCCTGGGAAATCCCATGGGCAGAGGAGCCTGGCTGACTAAAGTTCATCAGGTTGCAAAAGAGTCCGGCGTGACTTTAGTCACTAAACAACAGCAACGCCATGATAACCTTTAACATAACCTTTAAGATGTGATAACATATTCACACTCTAAGCTATTCTGTTTTTCATATACACGATAATACATATTTTATTTCTGTTGCAGTCATTTGTGAAGGACTATATGATTTCTATCACCAGACTTCTGTTGGGATTGGACACTACACCAGGATCGGGATTTCTTTGCTCTGTAAGTTACTACTGTCTGAAGTGGAAGATGATTCTTGTGGGCAGTTCTTAAATCCATCTATCATGCTCTTTGGCTGACTCTTCTATATCATTTATTATTTATTTTTCTAACAAGTGCTCAAAGAATAGTATCCTGGTTTTTTTAATTAATTAAAAAATGTTTAGGGAAAGCATTATTTAAATTAATAATCTTGCAGATAGCCATTTGGAGCAAAATTCACAAGTGTTTTTTTTTTTTTTTCCTCCCCTAGCTGGCATTTGAGATGAACAGTTTCTGACATACGATGTCATACTGCCAAGGAAAACACTGATCATGTTGTTTTACTTCTGTTCCCTGACCGGGCCTCCTGTAGGGGAAGCATGAAATCCTAACCACTAGACCAACAGGGAATTCTCTAACCTCTCTGTTTTATAAAAGACTGTGCAATGTCCAAGTGTATTTCATTAAGTGTCTTATTAACAATTCAAATTCGTGATTAGCAGAGAGGGAGCAGCACTTATGCCTCTGTCCGGGAGTCCTGTGCTCCTTCTATTGCACACCTTTCTCAGTAGGGATGCTATAGAACTTTGGATGGGCTATTCGTTTTTGTGCTGGAGTTATCCTTTGCACTTCAGGATTTGTAACATCAGCAGACCCAGTCCACTAAGTCCCAGTAGCATCCTCTAGTTATTGCAACATTCAAACAAGTCCTTACATACAGGTTTCCAACAATTCCCAGTCAATTACCAGTGATGTTGCTCACTGAGATGGAACTAATGCAATGCCGTGCTGCCACAAATTGAGCAGTGGGTTTCTTAAGTTTGAGTTAACCTGAGGGATAAGGTTTAGACGGCAGTAAATAACTTTAATATATGGGTAAGCACTTAAGAAATGTTGCTTTGAGATTTTAAAATATCAATGAAATCTACTTTTAAGGAATGAAAAATAACCATTGGGTTTTTTATTTCTTAAAAATTTTGTATGTAAATAATCCAATTATATTTATTACAGATGAAGATCACAGAGGATGACCTATGGATTAGGACTTATGCCAGACTTTATCAGAAGTTATGTTCCTCTACTGGAGATGTTCCCATTGGTATTTACAGGACGGAATCTCAAAAGCTTACTACATCTGAGGTTTGGAAATATCCACATATTCCTATCTTAATGTTTAATGTGATTGAAAACTATGATTCCTAAACCTAGAAACTTATTTCTGAAATATTGGCCATTAAATTATGTCAGGAATTTCATAAAGTATTTTTGGCAAAAGTGATATTCTAGAGTTTGGACTCTGAATGCTTTTTGTAGGTTTTCAGGAAGTAAATTAATTCTAAATAACCTTTTGACACATAAGAAAAGTTCTCAGGGCAAGCAATCTAGTTTGTAATATAATCTTAAACTCCAGTATATTAGCATTTGGAAAGAAGGAAACAGAGATAAGTTAGGGAGCATGAAACTCACATTTTTTCAAACTCTAGGTTGAGAACTACTTTGGAGACAAGGAAAAAACCCCAGGAGCAGTGCCAGACCCTGGCTCAATAATCATAATAGCAAACTAGAGCCTATTAAAAATGGAACAAAATTTACAGTGCCTGCATATGACTGAAAACATATCTATATTTTAATTTGGCCACACTGTGTGATTATAAATTATGGTTTATATTCTTGAAATATTTATCTTCTTCAGATACCTCAAAGTTATTCAAAATTTTGTTTAATCATTTCTTTCTTTGGTCTTATGTGAAACAGAACCTCAACTATGAGACTTAGATTAATTGCATGCATTTTAATAGTCATGTAATCATTACATCAGCTTGTGATTAAAATCAATGAATCTGTGTGTGGAAAAGAAGAACTTTATAGGAAGCATAAGGATAATGGAGTAGATTTTTATTTTCTTGTTACAATTTATAGTTTGACATTTAAGTAAGTGATATTGAGGCCAGAAGAAAATAGTTCCGTTTTTCTGAGATGTTCTTTGCTGGTTTCACTGCAGCTTCAGAGGTGCTAAAAGATGTTTTATTGCCATTTCTGCAGCTGAATCTGAGTTTTTCATTGGCTGTGGTCCCCGTGGTTCACACCACAAAGAGCAGGACCAAACTGGAGAAAATCAGGAATGACTGATGGGAAAAGCATACCAGACAGTTAAATATGTAAGACAGCTTGGCAGATATGCCTAAAAGTTTAAGAATATTGCATCCAAAAATATTATTAGATTAACGGTTAAGAGAAAAAAAGTGCTTTCACACCTAAGCAATTAACCATGTCTTACTCAAGCTTGATAAAGACAAAGATTTCCACATAGCAGAGTATTATTCCTGTTTTTATCTTGTAATATGGATTTTGTAAACTTGAAAACAGTTAATTCTTCCATTGGTCAAGTTCATATCCATGTTTGTCATTTTGTATTATTAAGAGACTTTGTTGTATGCTGTTCACAGTGTAGATAGGGAAAAGACAATTGAATATTCGTACTGTCATCAAGGAGCATTTAACACTACATCTCAGTCAGTTCTTCCCATCACAAATCAGCAAAATATTTATAAATCCTCAAACCTCCAGCTTATATTAAAAGCACACATCCTTGGAAAAAATAAAAGAATGCTAAGTTACATGAAGATAATATCTGCTGTCTTCCTATACTGAGTTCAGTTCATCTTTTGGAACACAAATTTTTGTTTAAATTTTATATACTATCTATTACAGAAAAAAAGAGGCAATTTAAATATTACAATAAACTTCAAGTACTTTTACAGTAAAATATATTAGTAAGGGCAAGAAATTAATGTTACTTTACATCTAAAATGACCTGACTGCTATAGTTGAAAAGGAATTCTAGTTTTATTTTTCTGGCAAATAAGGCAAAAATAAAACTGTTGAGTTATATAATAATTGTAGTTTGATACACAAAAAGATGTAAGTTCATCTATAGAAAGATTTCTTTTTCCTGATCATTGTTAACAGAGTGAGTATATGTTTCCTTATATGAGATTTAATATTTAGAGATATTTAAGAGATAGATAACATGATGAACATTATCTCACTTTATAGTTTTGCAAGATGCTAAAGTACCAAAAAAGGTGGTACTCAATAAAATCTCATTTTATAAAATCAGACTCTTTCGTGTCTGACTCTTTGCAACCCATGGACTGTAGCCCACCAGGCTCCTCTGTCCGTGAGATCTTCCAGGCCACAATACTGGAGTGGGTAGCCATTCCCTTCTCCAGGGGATCTTCCCAATCCAGGGATCGAATCCGGGTCTCCTGCATTGCAGGCAGATTCTTTGCCATTTTAACCACCAGGGAAGCCTCCAAATTACATTAACATAAATATTTTAGTAAGGCTTAAGATAAAAAAAAGTTTTGAAACTGGAGCTGCTCATTCTCTACCATTTTCTCATCAGTGTTATTCCATTGTGCCAAGTGTTAAGAATCTGGAGACAAACAGTTCCAACAAGCCTATATTCATATATTTTTAATGTGTTTCTTAATATTTGTAACAATAGTGACAATCCTAAATAGTGGGTTAGACTTGAATTACAACAAAAATTATAACTGAAAATTTCACTTCTGCCTTTTGAAGGATGAAGATCATGTTATTCTGTAGAACTGAAGAACAAGATAACATGATTTTTATAACCCCTAAATGTTTAGGGCTTATATATTGACTGGGCAGATCAATTTTTAACCTTTATAACATATTTGAAAACTCAAAATATTTCTATACATTTACTTGAATGTATATGTAGGGGTGAAAAATAATCTTATTATAGTATCTAAAATTTTAAAAAACAGTACAACTATTAATACCAATAATGATTATTGAATATCAATAATGATGTCAGTTTCATCTCATGAATATAATCCTTTATATCTTATCAATTTTTTTAAATTTTCTATTAACACCACATTAACTTTTCATCAAATCATAGAAAGATGATTTTAGATAAAAACCTAACAACAACTTTTTGGCAAGTTTTTTAAATATTAACTTATTCTTTACATAATTTTATTCAAAAGTGCTATGATAAGTAATCAAACACATAATTAGATGATAAATGTTATGTGGTATCTGTCGTACATTGTCCTGTTGCTGATTGTTTTGTGTATGTACTGTTTAGTTGTTGTTTAAACTGTAATTTGTGTGTTTCTTTTCCCTCCCTTTGTGTCAGTGTCGAGAAATAGCATCACAAGTAAGTATTTTGTTTGTCTCCCTTTCTTCAAATGGTCTAATATAATGAGTCATTGAAAACAATATTAAAGGTTAAACTCAGTAGTTCAGATTCTAAAAGAAAACAAGCCGAAATGGTTTAATATGTTCTCTTCAAGTTAGTGTATCTATATTTCCCTAATATGATTGCAAATCAATATTACCTATTTGTCTTAAATTATGTTTATGTATTGATCCAATCGCACATTTTACTGCGTGGTATCATTACCAGCTAATCACTTACTGGATGCAGATTATCTGTCCTCAAGGGACGTGCCACCTTCTGTGCAGTCAGCTAGGACTGAAAAGGAATGGAGCTCTTGACATAAAAACATACCTTTAGTTTGCTTCTTAAAGTATCCTGGACCCCCTAGGAACAGTTATGGGAACAATAGGACCTGAGATGGATTCCTTCTTATACATTTATATTCCTGAAACCTTGATTTCTCTTTATGTGATTTGCATTTTTTATTTTATTTTCCACTTTCTTCATGTAGATCATGTTAAATAATTGCCATTATGGCCTTAGTACTTAACACAAACTCCCAAACATTAATAGAATTAAAGAAACTATTACAAATATAAGTATTTTCAACTTTAAAAATTGCATTTTGAATGTCAAAGCAGTGGTACAATTCAGCCTACTGTGGAATAATATCACAAGTATAAAACTTTTGTGTCAAAATTACCAACCAAAAATATGAGTCTTATTTTTGAGCTTGTTGGAATTCTGTATTATCATAATTCCAGAAATTTTGACAGAATGACTGGTATTTTCTCTACAATTTGAAACCATGTAATAAATGCAAATGTTTATTAAATTATTCTGAGCATTCTACATTAGTTATTTAAGGTTTAATAAGTTCTGGCTCTGTTATATTCTTAAATATTCTAATTTTTTTTCTATATATTGATTCCTTCGGAATTTACAAGATATGTACTAAAGAAGCTTCTCTTTGGGCTCTAAGAATGTTTTAGCTGCTTTCTGACATTTTTCACATGATGGTACATAGACAGTGGTAACATTTGTTTATCATGAAGTTGCTCAGCAGTTCCAGCCACCATGGCTGCCTGCAGGTGATGCAAATTTAAATTCTAGTTTAATGCAGAATACAGTGCTGGCAAAGACAAGGTTTGGGAAGCTTATCTTAGAGTTTTTATGGTTTACTTATTAAAGTATCTTTTGTAATGCTTTGAAAAGTTTCTAATGAATTTAAGCATATATTTCTAAAATTTTTCATTTGTACCAGTGTTTGACTTGACCTGATTGACAAGTTTTCATTTTATTTATAATGCACTGGCAGACATTATTTCAGGAAGTATTTTAGGAACGTGTCACAAGCCAAACTGGTTCACTTTGCCTCTCTTAAAGGTATTTCTCAAGTGTGAATCCAGACCTGGTCCACAGTTGTAGAAACACTAGTTAGTGGTCACACCATGTCCCTAAAAGGAGTTTGCATTTGGCTAAAAATTGTATAGCTTCATGTTTGAAAGTGGAGTTAATTTTTTGAATGTAGATTTTTGGCTCTGTTGTAGTTTTCCATGTCGATTCATATGTTCCGCACTTTTAATTCAGACGTCAAGCTTTACTATCTCCTCTTTTCTCTAACTTACCATTATAGATTCAGAAAGTCAAAGGTTTGGCTCATTTCCGAATTTTTGTAGCCAATTGGAAGTTGACTTGTAACTTTCTTCCTGTAATTGCTTTCTTTCTTATAGTTACTATTCTAGGTCTTAAAGTCCTCCAGTTATTTCCCTATCTATGTAAACTTAGCTTCTTCCCTCTAATTTGCTGAGTTTTCCAATATAACTATCTCCTCAAAATCCATTTATGAAGAAAAAGCTCTAACTGTACTTTAGATATTAAAATATATTTATCCTTGTAATTCTATTTTTTTTCTTCCACAATTCTGTTCTTTCAATTTTTTTTGTTCTCTCTCTCAACCCTCAAATATGTTCAGATTTCCTCAAACCTCAAGAAACATTCACCTCTTATTCTATTTTTCTTATTTCATTCTTGCTGTTAAACTCTCAGAAGCGTTCAAATATGACGTCCATTCTATTTCTTATCCATGTCTCTTAGTTTTTCCTTACTCTTTGATCGAGTCTGTTCTTACTAAAAATCTCTTTTAGCCAAAATCACTGGCATTTTATTTTAGTTGTAATTTGTTTAAACATTGTAGAAGCTTTAACTGGGTTCATTGTCTCTTACATGTCAAAATTCTCTTGTCAGTTTTCATTTTATGAATAACTCTTATTTATCCTGGTTTATTTCTTTTCCTCCTCTTTGTTCTGTTCAGTTTCTGCCTATAACAACTCATTTTATTAAAAAAAAATTTTAAGTCTTTATTGAATTTGTTACAATATTGCTTCCATTTTATGTGGTTTTTTTTTTGGCCCCAAGGCATGTGAGATCTTAGCTCCTGGACCAAGAATCGAATCCACATCCCCCGCATTGGAAGATGAAATCTCAACCTCTGGACCACCTAGGAAGTCCCAATACCAACTCATTTTAGATGCTGATACTGTGATCTTCGATCTGAAAGTTTGCCTCTAATTTCCTGTCCTGAGATTGGCTCTATAACTCAGGACCTCAAGGAGAGGCAGGGATTTACCTCCTATCCTAGGATGTGCCTTTATCTGTGAATTCCAGGATGTACACCATGATTTAAGTGTGGCCTATGCTTCATTGCAGATTGCCCCCTCCAAGAGTGTTAATCTTGATCTCTGCCCAGTGCTGAACGCTTTTTTATTTAATCCACACAGCAAGGTAACATGGCTGATGATTTTACTCCCATTTGTAAATGAGCAGAGGCTGAGACACTTAACTTGATAAAATAAAAACTTAAGAAGCAGCAGGCCTATATTTGAACTTAATCAAATTCTGACACCAGAGCCTCTTTTTTTTTTTTTTTTTTATCATTAGATTTCACTGAAGGAGCCTCTGCCAATTTCTGGTCACTTCTCTCTTTTCCACTACCTGCTTTGAGATCCAAAGTGCTTTGTTTGAGACTCAACATGGGAACCGACATTTGAAACCCAAACCAGGCATTTGTCAAAACTATGTGTATAGTCTTTCCTCTTTTTCTGCACATGACCTTGGAGAACTCATTGAATCTTTAGGTTTCAGTAATTACTCTGAGGTTGATGGAAGGCACATTTGTGTTTTATGAGCTTGGTGTTCTAATTCCTAAACATGAAGAACAAACTCATTATCTGCCAGATCCTCCCCGCCTTATCTCCCAGAATTAGACATTTCCTTAGCCTAGGTGTTTGGAATGAGTCAGCAAACATCCAAGAAAGATTTCTCAGAAAGCGGATGTGAGCTTTTCATGCCTATTCTTGGATTTAATGACTTATTGGTGGATATACTGTATCGGAATTCTCTTCCTTCAAGATCTTGCATAATACATACAGATAAATGATTATTTTCTTTGCATGATGTATATATAGTGGACTTTTTAAATTATTTTTTATTGAAGGATAATTGCTTTACAGAATTTTACTGTTTTCTGTCAAACCTCAACATGAATCAGCCATAGGTATACATATATCCCCTCCCTTTTGAAATTCCCTCCCATCTCCCACCCCATCCCACACCATCCTACCCCTATAGGTTGATACAGAGCCCCTGTTTAGGTTTCCTGAGCCATAGAAAATTCCCGTTGGCTATCTATTTTACATGTGTTAATGTAAGTTTCCATACTAATGTTACTCTTTCCATACATCTCATCCTCTCCTCCCCTCTCCCCATGTCCATGAGTCTGTTTTCTGTGTCTGTTTCTCCATTGTTGCCCTGTAAATAAATTCTTCAGTACCGTTTTTTAGATTCTGTATATATATGTTAGAATATAGTGTTGGTGGGAATGTAAATTGGTAAAGCTGCTATGGAAGACATTATGGAGATTCCTCAACAAACTAGGAATAAAACCACCATGTGACCCAGCAGTCCCACTCCTAGGCCTATACCCTGAGGAAAGCGAAATTGAAAGAGACACATGTATCCCATTGTTCATTGCAACACTATTTACAATAGCTAGAACATGGAAGCAACCTAGATGCCCATCAACAGATGAATGGATAAAGAAGTTGTGGTATATATACACAATGGAATATTACTCAGCCATAAAAATGAATGCATTTGAGTCAGTTCTAATTAGGTGGATGAACCTAGAACCTATTATATATAGTGGATTCTTGATGTCTGCCATACCAAGTCATTTTCTTGTTGCTGGATTTTAGACTCTTCTGTATTTTACCCATTATTTACATTCTTTCTGTCTCTGTTCCTAGAAGAATCAGTTATCCAATTATTTTTCCTGACCAAATAAGCACTGGACTTGGGACCACATGATCTATGTTTAAAGTTGGCTCCTGCTTTTACTAGCTGTGTGTGAACTTGGGCTGTTCTCCACATGTAGCAGAGTGGAAATTAAGTCAGAAATTTATTATCACTTCATTAATTAGAAAAAATCAGAAATGTGTTAACTGAATTGTTCATAGTTAATGGCAAGTACTTCTACATGGCATGGTACATAGACTAACATAGATCTTTTTCCATCATTTTTTACTGCTGCATTATTTTTTAGTGGATGACACTGCTTCAGAAAATGTTTGTGTCAATATACTTAAATTTATAAATAAAATAATAGTAAGTATTCCAGTGATCTGGATAAATGCCTTATAATATTTTTAAATGTAGATATATTCACTAACTTGAAATGTATTTTAATTCATACACATACATACACCATGAGTCTGAGCTAATCTATAATTTTCTTTCACTTTTCTCTTATAAAATTTTACTCTTGAATACTTTTATTTATTTTATTATTCCTTTTTCTAATATTTCCTAGCTCTACTAATTCTTGTCTTGTTTATTTTCAACCCTACGAAAGCATTTCTTACTTTCATTACTTACTTTAACTTAAGCATCTCACTATACAGATGGCTAACAAACACTTGAAAAGATGCTCAACATTGCTTATTATTAGAGAAATGCAGATCTAAACTACAATGAGATATCACCTCACAGGAGTCAGGATGGCCATCCTCCAAGTCTACAAACAATAAATGCTGGAGAGGGTGTGGAGAAAAGGGAACACTGTTGCACTGTTGGTGGGAATGTAAATTGATAAAGTCACTATGGAAGACGATATGGAGATTCCTTAAAAAACTAGGAATAAAACCACCATATGACCCACAAATCCCACTCCTAGGCATAAATCCTGAGGAAACCAAAACTGAAAAAGACACATGTATCCCATTGTTCATTACAGCACTATTTACAATAGCTAAAACATGGAAGCAACCTAGATGTCCATCAAAAGATGAATGGATAAAGAAGTTGTGGTACATATACACAATGGAATATTACTCAGTCATAAAAGGGATGCATGTCAGTCAATTCTGATGAGGTAGATGAACCTAGAACCTATTATACAGAGTGAAGTGAGTCAGAAAGAGAAAGATAAATGTCATATTCTAATGCATATATACAGAATCTAAAAAAAATGGTACTGAAGAATTTATTTACAGGGCAACAATGGAGAAATAGACATAGAGAATAGAATTATGGACATGGGGAGAGAGGAGGAGAGGGTAAGATGTATGGAGAGAGTAGCATGGAAACTTACATTACCATATGTAAAATAGATAGCCAACGGGAATTTGCTGTATGGCTCAGGAAACTCAAACAGGGGCTCTGTATCAATCTAGAGAGGTGGGATGGGAGGGCAATGGGAGGGAGGTTCAAAAAGGAGGGGATATATGTATACCTTTGGCTGATTCATGGTTAGTGACAGAAAACAACAAAATTCCGTAAAACAATTATCCTTCAATTAAAAAAAAAAAAAAAAAAGAGTCACACTGGCACACCTAGTAGCAAGAAGCTATTTAAATGCATCCAGTCTGCCTGATTTAACTACACAGCCCTGGCTTTCTGCTCACTTAGTGCCTTAAACTGCATGGACATCATTCTTTCACTTTGCCCTGCCACAAGAAATAAATTAAGCCTTTACTCACAGCTTCTTGGTGGATGACTGCTGGAGTTTATGAAATCAGAACTGAATATAAAATTATAAGGTTGATCTGAGTCATTCCAGTTTTCATAAGGGAGTGATAATTTCTAAGCTTTAATATACTTGGATCAATAATACCATTTTATATATATTCTTTACATAAGAATGGAGCTTCCCTGGTGGCTCAGAGGTTAAAGCGTCTGCCGGCAATGCAGGAGACCAGGGTTCAATCCCTGGGTAGGGAAGATTCCTCTGGAGAAGGAAATGGCAACCCACCCCAGTATTCTTGCCTGGAGAATCCCATGGATGGAGGAGCCTGGTGGGCTACAGTCCATGGGGTCGCAACGAGTCAGACACGACTGAGCGACTTCACTGTGCATATCCATTGAGGCTTAACTTAGCTGCAGTGCCCTATGGATACTTCTCCTTATGACTCTGTGTATCAGCATCTTTGTTATTGCGGAGGTACAGGCAGCAGCAGCAGAAGCATTTTGTAGGGCCCCAGAGAGCTGTTTTCAAGAGTGCAGATTTCAGCATGGCAACTACTCTTCTTCCACACAGGTAACCACATAATCTACCTCTGTGGTACCCAGAGTATCAGCATTTTCCCCTAACACTCTTTGCAATGCAGTTTGATGCCTGCTGTAAACACACAACCAATGGTCACGGGATAAGGATTGTTCACTGAACTTAGTGCCAGTCATGCCCTTTACTGGAATCTAGACATGCAATTCAATATGAAACACACAGAGAAGTCTGAGACCTGTGACACAGAGCCCCAGCTCCATCCTCTTGTCCTTAAATGCCAAAGATAGAAGCTTCTAACTTAAATTGGTGAAACCCAGACAGAAGCATGAGAGGACTGAACAAATGCAACTTAAAACTGTGCAGCTCAAAGCAAACACTTGACAGTAGGCAGTGATACAACTCAGCAAGCATGCTTATCAGCAGGTGGTACAACCAGTTATCAAGTCAGACCCAAATAAAATGAGTCTCTGTATGGCCCCCATGGGCTGAATACCCTGTTTGCTGTGCCTGTTGCTACAGCTCCGAGTCCTTTATGACTCCCCAAGCTGCAACTTTAAGTGTTTACTGAGCCCACATCGATAAATTCTGCCTGATCCAACTTAATCTTCCATTCTTATCCCAAACCCTTAATATCCACACATTCTCTTCAGACTTTGGTCTGTAAAAATTTAAAAACTGAAGTAGTTCTTTTAGAATGTAACTTCCTAAACATGTAATGAAAAGTAAAATGAGTAACATATATGCTGCCTAGTGTCTGCATATTTATGAATCACTTTATGAGGCTCCTAGGAATATAACACAACCCACTGCAGTACTCTTGCCTGGAAAATCCCATGGACGGAAGGGCCTGGTGGGCTGCAGTCTATGGGGTTGCTAGGAGTCGGACACGACTGAGCGATTTCACTTTGACTTATTCACTTTCATGCATTGGAGAAGGAGATGACAACCCACTCCAGTGTTCTTGCCTGGAGAATCCCAGGGACGGGGAAGCCTGGTAGGCTGCCGTCTATGGGGTCGCACAGAGTCAGACATGACTGAAGTGACTTAGCAGCAACCAAAATAAAGTCAAAATTATTTCTCAGTTTGCTTTTATGAAACAAGGAGAGTTATTTAGATTAATGAATTTAAAAGCATTAATTTATAGTATTTTAATAATCTATGATTAATTTAAATATCAATTAAATAGCATTTAGGCTAATAATAAAATTAATTAATTCATGTATTAAGGGAAGACATCTACCATGTAGTTAGTAATTGCATGATAATAGTATTCAAGATCCTAAACAGAGAAGAAAAAAGTAAGATTTTCTGGGCTTAAAGCACTAGGAGAGGCATCAGTTCAGTTCATTCACATAGTCGTAACCAACTCTTTGCGACCCCATGGACTGCAGCATGCCAGGCCTCCCTGTCCATCACCAACTCCCGGAGTTCACTCAGACTCACGTCCATCAAGTGGTGATGCCATCCAGCCATCTCATCCTCTGTCATCCCCTTCTCCTTCCACCTTCAATCTTTCCCAGCATCAGGGTTTTTTCCAAGGAGTCAGTTCTTCGCATCAGGTGGCCAAAGTATTGGAGTTTCAGCTTCAACATAGATCCTTCCAATCAACACCCAGGACTGATCTCCTTTAGAATGGACTGGTTTGAACTCCTTGCAGTCCCAGGGACTCTGGAAAGTCTTATCCAACACCACAGTTCAAAAGCATCAATTCTTCGGCGCTCAGCTTTCTTTATAGTCCAACTCTGACATCCATATATGACTATGGAAATACCATAGCCTTGACTAGATGTGTTGGGGGCCAGAGTGAGGTACTCCGCCCGTGACAAAGGTCATGAGGAAGGAGGCTCGACATACGCAAAGGCGGGATCGAGCCTCAGGAGTCCCCCTGGAACTCCTCGAGCATCTACCCCCATAACCAGAGCCTGCCTACTTTACTACTTTGTGCTCTCACCTACACCTCTGACTTTACGGGGGGCTGTCCCCCACCACCTCTTTCGGAGAAGGAGTTAACCTAGAGCTCCAGTCAATAAAAACTCTTGGGTGTGACAAGAGTGTTTTAACCTACAAACTCCTCTGAAGGTTCTCTAGCCTGCCTGACAGGCTCGTCCAGCCACATGTGATTGCTCACAGCCTCCCAACCGTGAGAGGCACGAGATGCTTTAAACCTTCTAAAAACAGGTTCCTTAGAGAAGTTAGAAAACTATTAGTATAAGTATAATGGGCTAATTAGAAATTGTGTTGGTGAAGGGTTTTTCATTTGTTGAGCCAATGTTTGTTGCTAAGTCTCCATATCCCCTGCCCTTACACACATTAATGAATATATAGAATTAACCTTTGATATTAATCACGTTAGACCTTAGGCTAAGTAAATTCTTTCCTTAACTAAAACCCACTACACCCTCACCCTGTAGGAATGTAACTTTATTTGGGTGGCGTCTGTTTTGAGACTAATCAGCCCTGGAGAAATAAGTGTCCTGACTGACTGACCGCTGTCACAAGGAGAGGGTCGTAAATTGTCAGCAGGCCCCCCTGGCCAGAAGATGATGTAACACCCCTAAGACCTCTGTATACATTTGTGTGAAGCCCCTGACTTTAATAAAAGTCAGGACTGCTGACCCCGCGTGACTTTTGCATAACATCTCAGTGTATAAAAGTAGACCATGGAAAATAAAGAATTGGGATCAGTTTCTCGAAATACTGGTCTCCCCATGTCGCTCTCTCTCCCACTCTGGCTGAGTCTCCATCTGGAGCGCGGAACCCACCATGCTTACTAATTATGCCTGGGCTTCTAAGATCCGACCGGGGAGGCCTCAGTGTCTCCTGTCCTTCGGGAGAACGGAAGGACGCCTGTGGCCTACGTAAGTGGTGCAAGCTTCTTGTCTTGAAGTTTTATTGGTCTCCCGCATAAACCAAGCCACTCAGCCTCTTTTTTCCACTGAATTTTCCTACTGAGCTATCCTTATTCTATTACTCTTTATATCTTTAATTAATATCTAATTGAAGCTATTGTATCCTGATCTTCGCCTACGCCGTCTCTCCTTCGAATACCCTGGATCAGCCGGGGCTGGTCCCCGGCATAGATGGACTTTTGTTGGCAAAGGAATGTCTCTGCTTTTGAATATGCTGACTATGTTGGTCATAACGTTCCTTCCAAGGAGTAAGTGTCTTTTAATTTCATGGCTGCAATCACCATCTGAAGTGATTTTGGAGCCCCCCAAAATAAAGTCTGTCACTGTTTCCATTGTTTCCCCATCTATTTCCCATGAAGTGTGGGACCAGATGCCATGATCTTAGTTTTCTGAATGTTGAGCTTTAAGCCAACTTTTTCACTCTCCTCTTTCATTTTCATCAAGAGACTTTTTAGTTCTTCTTCACTTTCTGCTATAAGGGTGGTGTCATCTGCACATCTGAGGTTATTGATATTTCTCCCGGCAAACTTGATTCCAGCTTGTGCTTCTTCCAGCCCAGCGTTTCTCATGATGTACTCTGCATATAAGTTAAATAAGCAGGGTGACAATATACAGCCTTGACGAACTCCTTTTCCTATTTGGAACCAGTCTGTTGTTCCATGTCCAGTTCTAACTCTTGCTTCCTGACCTGCATGCAAATTTCTCAATAGGCAGGTCAGGTGGTCTGGTATTCCCATCTCTTTCAGAATTTCCACAGTTTATTGTGATCCACACAGTCAAAGGCTTTGGCATAGTCAATAAAGCAGAAATAGATGTTTTTCTGGAACTCTCTTGCTTTTTTGATGATCCAGCAGATGTTGGCAAGTTGATCTCTGGTTCCTTTGCCTTTTCTAAAACCGGCTTGAACATCTGAAAGTTCACGGTTCACATATTGCTGAAGCCTGGCTTGGAGAATTTTGAGTATTACTTTACTAGCATGTGAGATGAGTGCAATTGTGCAGTAGTTTGAGTATTCTTTGGCATTGCCTTTCTTTGGGATTGGAATGAAAACTGACCTTTTCCAGTCCTGTGGCCACTGCTGAGTTGTCCAAATTTGCTGGCATATTGAGTGCAGCACTTTCACAGCATCATCTTTCAGGATTTAAAATAGCTCAACTGGAATTCCATCACCTCCACTAGCTTTGTTCGTGGTGATGCTTTCTAAGGCTCACTTCACTTCACATTCCAGGATACCTGGCTCTAGGTGAGTGATCACACCATCATGATTATCTGGGTCTTGAAGATCTTTTTTGTACAGTTCTTCTGTGTATTCTTGCCATCTCTTCTTAATATCTTCTGCTTCTGTTAGGTCCATACCATTTCTGTCCTTTATCGAGCCCATCTTTGCATGAAATGTTCCTTTGGTATCTCTAATTTTCTTGAAGAGAACTCTAGTCTTTCCCATTCTGTTGTTTTCCTCTATTTCTCTGCACTGATCGCTGAGGAAGGCTTTCTTATCTCTTCTTGCTATTCTTTGGAATTCTGCATTCAGATGCTTATATCTTTCCTTTTCTCCTTTGCTTTTGCTTCTCTTCTTTTCACAACTATTTGTAAGGCCTCCCCAGACAGCCATTTTGCTTTTCTGCATTTCTTTTCCATGGGGATGATCTTGATCCCTGTCTCCTGTACAATGTCACAAACCTCCATCCATAGTTCATCAGGCACTCTATCTATCAGATCTAGTCCCTGAAATATATTTCTCACTTCTACTGTATAAATCTCAACACATATAAATTTGGTATACTTTTTATTATATCCTACTGGAAGGAGAAGAGAAAGGGATGTAAATTTCAAGCGTAGAAATAATTATCTCTGTGTTGTGAATTTAGATTTCTTACATTTAGTCCCCAAATCCTTCTGACTCCATTTTTCTTTGGTTAAACTGAAATATGAAAAGAGACGTTACTTTTATTGAAATGATGATAAAAATGCCTTGTGAGTCCTATGGGTTTTTATGTAAATCATGATATTCTTTCCTTTGGGGGAATTCAAAACAGCGGTGAATAGGGGACCCAGTATTATTTAGCTCATATATGTTTGATATAATTCCTGGTACACATTACTAAGAAAAGCATTCACAAAGATAAAAAGTGTTTTATCCTTTACTTGGAAAATAAGCTAATCTTCAACTTCTTCCCCAAAATATTTATTAACTTCTGGTTCTGTGACTTGACTTGTCAGTGCCATTATATAAGCATACTATCTTGAGTATTTGATCTGACAAAATTACTGTTTCCACATATTTATGGGAAATAAAACTATTACATGGAGTTATGACTAGAAAGAGTACTTCAGATAAATTTTAGATTCTGATTCACAAATCTGTGCAAGCCAAGTATCTAAATGTGAGTGAACTAACATTTTCATTTTTGCTATAAAGTCCACATAAACTGAAACTCCTGAACATAGAATGATATTCTTTGCTGATGGTGGATATTACCTACAGTTTTATATATTTTACTTTCAGAGAAGAGGATTTTCAGTATATTATCAACCAGATAAGACTAGAGTAAGTTAAGACTTATAAGGGCATCCATTGTTGCAAAACCACAGTATTAGAATTTTTAATACTTCCAACCTAAGTTCTATAGCTAAAAGGAGGTTTCTATTTTGAATGAAATATTATGTTATTCCAATGGGATTCATGTATACATGCTAGTATATATAAAATAGATAATAATAACCAACAAGGGCCTTCTGTATAGCATAGAGAACTCTACTCAGTATCTTATAATAGCTGTAAGGGGAAAGACTCTGAAAATTATATATAAATAATACATGTGTAATTTGTTTAACCTTCATAGCTTCATAAGAGATTATTTCTTTTGTAAATAGAATTATACATATATATATAGCTAATACATATATATAACTGAATCATTGTACTGTACACCTGAAACTAACACATTGTAAATCAATTATAGTCTTTAGCTAAAAAAAATAATAAATCAGTCTTAAAAAGAGAAAAGTAGTCTAATTATGCAGCAATGAAGGTTTAACAAATCATTTTCATACCACTCTCTACAGTACTATTTTGAAACAAATATGAACAAATATTTGCATTTTTTATTGAATTTAAGTGTGAGACAATTTCGATTTCATAGCTTGCCACTAGAAATTGTGTGTAGGGCATTGACTAAGCCTCCATAACTCATATTCACTTAAAGGATCTTATTGGATCTGCCTTCTGACCTTACTTAAACTGGTAATTTAAATTATATTACTTTGGAAGCCAGCAACACATGCATGTTGTAGCTCAAACTTCCATCCACAGATGGCAAACACAGCAGGTTTGTGAACACGGCTCTTGTGCACAATAAAATGCAGGAAGTTTCCTTTTGCATGTGCATGCTTATAAAATAGGGCTTTCTGGTTTGAATCATGGTTCATTTCATATGACTTCCTGGTATGAAAAGCAACAATTCTGAAACAAGAAACTTTTGTTTATCTTAGTATTAAGGAAAGAGTGTGGTAGGGTCCAGCTGCTCACCACTCAGAAGCGAATAAACAGCCCAGATAGGTGTGAAAGGAAAGTTTCAGTTCAGTTCAGTAGCTCAGTCATGTCCGACTCTTTGCGACCCCATGAATCGCAGCACGCCAGGCCTCCCTGTCCATCACCAACTCCCGGAGTTCACTCAGACTCACGTCCATCAAGTCAGTGATGCCATCCAGCCATCTCATCCTCTGTCGTCCCCTTCTCCTCCTGCCCCCAATCCCTCCCAGCATCAGAGTCTTTTCCAATGAGTCAACTCTTTGCATGAGGTGGCCAAAGTACTGGAGTTTCAGCTTTAGCATCATTCCTTCCAAAGAAATCCCAGGGCTGATCTTCAGAATGGACTGGTTGGATCTCCTTGCAGTCCAAGGGACTCTCAAGAGTCTTCTCCAACACCACAGTTCAAAAGCATCAATTCTTCGGCGCTCAGCTTTCTTCACAGTCCAACTCTCACATCCATACATGACCACTGGAAAAACCATAGCCTTGACAAGACAGACCTTTGTTAGCAAAGTAATGTCTCTGTTTTTGAATATGCTATCTAGGTTGGTCATAACTTTCCTTCCAAGGAGTAAGCATCTTTTAATTTCATGGCTGCAGTCACCATCTGCAGTGATTTTGGAGCCCAAGAAAAATAAAGTCTGACCCTGTTTCCACTGTTTCCCCATCTATTTCCTATGAAGTGGTGGGACCCAATGCCATGATCTTCATTTTCTGAATGTTGAGTTTTAAGCCAACTTTTTCACTCTGTTTGCTTTATTTCAAATGCCAGCAACTGAAGAGAGGAGGGTGGTGGACGTCTGTCCAAAGGCCAACTTACCCTCTCCCCCTGACACTGGCAACCAGTGGGGATACAGATTTTTTCCACAGAAGGAGGGGTGACATTCAGAAACAGCACAGTCAGCTCTGATAGTCATCTTCAAATTGATGAGCATCATCTTGATTGTTAGATACAGTTAATTAGATTAACTGTAACGTTAGATACAGTTAATCTTCAGTTCCAGTGGCCATTTGTTCCCATTTCTCTGAGGCCAATTCTTGGAATTGTGGCAGCACGTATCCTGGCTGTAGTCTTGTCATCATGTAGTAATTTCTCCACCTGGTGTTTTAGTATATATAAAACAGCTCAATGATAAGGCTCAGAATATTATGTGCAACCCTTGAAAATGAACTAAAGGTCCTTGACTATGCTTAATGACTACATTATTATTATTTAGCTTCCTTTGACTGTTTTCCTTTGTTTCTGCGTTTCTCACTTCTCTCATTAAACTTATTGACTAAAGTTTCCACAGACACAAGGCAGGCAAAGGTCATGGTGAGGGGGCAAGCACCATAAGGTCTTGCTCCATTTCAGTAAGCACCTATAATCAAAGGAAAGCATCTCACTTTAAAATCAGATTTAGTAGTAAAAAAGTAGATCAAAATGAACTTTAGGAATTTTTTCATTGTTTTTCCTTCCTATGAAGAGTAGCCTAATGTAAGTTTTCTTTGTGAGTCTAGAATATATTTGTGAAATATTAATATTTATAGCATACTTTCACTTAGAACACTGAAAACAGTTCCTGAAGTGTATCATAATATTTTATCAAAACTATTTATGTGGTAAATAACTAATGCATAAATTAAATAAAATATGCTTTTTGTTTTCCTAGGGATCATATGAGCAAATAAAAAATTCACATTTTATAAAGTTCATGCCAATGCCCTCTTTAGAAAGAGCAATAATGTAAAACCTTAAAAATATTATTAACTCCAAAATTAAACAAATTTTCATAATTTTTCTAAATTTCATGTGGAGTACTATGAGTAAATTGAGGAAAGTCCATTACTTTTACTTCATTTGAATAACTCTATAAAATATCTAGCTCTTTTGTTTTGGTTTCAAACCACTCTATGCCAGTTGTTTGGTAACTCTGATACATAAAATGTTAAATTGTTTTTATAAAGAAACTTTTACTGGAGTATGCAAGGATATTTTATCTGGTTCACTATAAGTTCGAAAAACATATTTTCTAGTACTTTTAGTAACATAGAATTAGTGTCACTAATGATGATCTTGTCCTTTCTGTAAAAACTCTCATGAGATATATAATTGTATCAAGATTTAGCACACACACACAAAAAATATGACTAGAACTCTAGGCTACCTGATTCTTAAGATATCTAATTACCATATGCACTTCTTTTAAAGTCTCAGATATCCATCAGTGTAGAAGAGTGGGAAGACACCAAAGATGCTAAAGAACAAGGTCACCACCGAAGTAACCACCGCAACTCGACATCCAGCGACCAGTCGGATCACCCGCTGCTGAGGAGGAAGAGCATGCAATGGGCCCGAAGGCTGAGCAGGAAAGGCCCCAAACATTCCGGTAGAACCGCGGAGAAAATGACCCAGCAGCGCCTGAACCTCTACAGGAGGTCAGAAAGACAAGAGCTTGCTGAACTTGTGAAAAATAGAATGAAACACTTGGGTCTTTCTACAGTGGGATATGGTATGCTCTTTACAAGTATCGCATGATGTGGGCTTGTGATTTCTTTCCCTTAGTTGGAACAGAGTCAGCTCTAATTTAATAATTTAAGAATCGCCTTTATATTTTCACAGGTCAGTTAGAAGAGACTAGTGACAGGTCTAACCTCCTAGAGATAATTATGAACATGATATTAAAAAGAGAGGATTGAAAATTTTAAATATATGCTCAGGTCTCTAGGCACCTTGTTGAACCCTACAAGAATTACTTTAATTTTAATTTTCACAAAAACTCTCCGATTTTAGAGATAGGGAAACTAAATAACTTGTTAATTAGCTTGTTAGTAGCCTGACTGAGGCTTATATCCAGTGCTGTCTGGCTCCAAAGCCTGTTTTACACACACACACACGCACACACACACACAAACTGCATCTCATTTTAGAAGCCTGGAATAAAATAAATGTGTGGGATTGTTAAGTAATTAAATGGATAAGCTACAAATGAATGAAAATGTCTCTATAAAATGTGTTTATAGTTAGTTGTGATCCAGAAACACAGAGTCTTCAAAAGCTTTGATCTGAAGCTCAGATAGTGCTGGATATCTTACAGGTAAGTCTGAATGACTGTTCTGGTCTTACATTGATACACAATTGTAATATAGATATGCTGCATATTTGTTTAGTTGCTCAGTCATGACTGACTCTTTTGCAACTACATGGATTGTAGCCTGCCAGTCTCCTCTGTCCATATGATTTCCGTGGACAAGAATACTGGAGTGGGTTGCCATTTCCTATTCCAGGGTATCTTCTCAACCCAGGATCAACCCACGTCTCCTGCATTGGCAGACAGATTCTTTACCACCGAGCCACCAGGGAAGCCCCAAGCTCTATATTAGACACCTCTAATAACAGAAAGATTATGAAAAGAGGATTTAGAATCTCAGGGACCTCTGAACTTCTCCACTTATTCTTAATTCACAATAATTTATCCATTCAACAGATTTTATTAGGTTGCCTTCTGAGTTCCAGGCACTGGGAATAAAACAATGACCTATTCAGACAAGACCTCTGCATTTATGGAGTTTATATTCTAGTGTCAGCCAGTAGATTTGTTGTATTATTTAATTTCTCAAGGCTATTTTATTATTTATGAAAATGAAATAATAATCCTTTTGTCCTAAAGGACAAATGGGATAATGAATAATAATATGCTTAGCCCAGAACTGGCATTCAGCTCATCCACCCATCTACTGTATGTCTAAGAACAGCATGTCTATCTGTGTTTTATATATAAAAATGTTATTTTTTTTTTTTTGCCCACTTCAGCAAACAAACTGTTTGCATCTTTGGGAGCGATGTCTTCACTGAGAATACATGTTGTGATACAATTATTGTTTTGCATGTTTGCTTTTTTTTTTGAGGGAAAAGGAAATGTCTTACTTATCCTTTAAACTTTGTATTGCCAATCAATTTACACATTTTCTGACACATAGAAATCCAGTAACTGCATGTTGATTGCATGCACAACCAGAGTGCTTACAGATGAGAAAACAGGGTCTCAGATATAAACTATTTCCTTGGGTGACCCAACCCTAGTGTACCCTTGAGTCAGTGCTTTAACTTGTGACTTGATTCCATATCTTTTTGCGTCTCTGCTGGACCACTTATTTTTCCTACATTACTGTCAGTATTTGGTAGCACTTTACAGATTTGAAATGTTTTTACGTGCTTTGTAATAATGCATGATGACTGACTTAACCATTAGTCTTAATCTACTACGTCCTGAGTAGGTCTGGCCTGATTAAAGAGCATGAGCAGATTTCTTTTGATATATTAGATATGAGACAGAAAGGACAGGAAAAGGGAAAGTCACAGGATGACTTTTGAGGGCTCTAGCTTGAGCAACTAGTTCATAATTGTGACATTCACTGAGCTTAGAAGAAGAATATTTGAGGTGAAAATAATAAATTTAATTTGAGTGCCTGGAAGATTTCATATGGGTAATTATCCATAAGAAGCAAGACTTCTGCTGAATGGTGTTCAAGAAAAAGAAATGAGATGTGTTTATAGACTTTGACATCATCAGCCTATAGATTTTATGTAAGGTGAGAGATGGCTTCCCTCATGGCTCAGAGGTAAAGAATCAGCCTGCAATGCAGGAGACATGGGTTCAATGGCTGGATCAGAAAGATCTCCTGGAGGAGGGCATGACAACCCACTCCAGTAGTCTTGCCTGGAGAATCCCATGGACAGAGGAGCCTAGAGGGCTACAGTCCATAAAGTTGCAAAGTCAGACACAACTGAAGCATCTTAGCATGTGTGCACACAAGGTGTAGAAGTTGATGGAATAACCCCAGGTGAATGACTACAGGAGAACTCTAGAAAATACTCACATTTCTGGAATGATGAGGGAGGAAGTATTTAAAAAAAAAAAAGAAAAAGAAGAGGCTGAAGTGTCTATAACTGAGTTACCCAAAATATGTAGCATAGTACAATATTGGAGAAGGCAGTGGCACCCCACTCCAGTACTCTTGCCTGGAAAATCCCATGGATGGAGGAGCCTGGTAGGCTGCAGTCCATGGGGTCGCTAAGAGTCGGATACGACTGAGCAACTTCACTTTCACTTTTCACTTTCATACATTGGAGAAGCAAATGGCAACCCACTCCAGTGTTCTTCCCTGGAGAATCCCAGGGACAGGGGGAGCCTGGTGGGCTGCCGTCTATGTGGTCACACAGAGTCGGACAAGACTGAAGCGACTTAGCAGCAGTATGATATTATGCTATCGATTGGTTATGTGATTTATCATTGAATTGATCTTTCATATCTTTTGAAGGCAGGTGAGGCCTTGTGTAGTCAGAGGCTGGTCACTTCCAGTCATGAGAAATTTTGCCTTCTACCCCAATGTGATAGAAAATTGTATTTCCTATCTGATTTATGATATAAAAACTGTTGCAATTTTGGTGTAGAGAAGAAATCATTAATAATGCAGAAAGTACAGTGATATGTCATTGCTGACCTTGGTTATGTGTCAGTTAGATAGCATGTGTGAGAGGCAGATCTGAGTAGCTTGATTAATAAATTAAGACTTGAATATAGTGGATTTCATATATTAGGGACCCCAAGGTAATAGAATTTTAATCTTCTGTCTATTGCTCCAAATTCTATTGCTTCCATTGCTAAAGTATCATGGTATAAGATGCAGGTTGAAATGTCAGTCATTTTGTCCACATTCCATCCAGGAGGAAGGAGGGTGAGGCCAGAGAAGAAAGGATTATCTCCTCAGTTAAAAAATAGTACCAAGGAGCTGCACACACCATTTCCATTATGTTCCACTGGCAAGCTGTATGCTTTGTTTTCAATGGCCTAGATCTAATATTACAGAAGACAAGACAAATGGCTATTGAGAGATAATTAGCAGTCTCTGCCAGAATGGTTATGTTTTTTACGAAATTTTATTCTGAAGGAGAGGTGGGAAATATGGAAGTAGCTGGATGAGGAAGTGAACAAGGGAAGAGGGATTGTTTTATTTTTTAAGAACAAAGAGGTATGAGCATGTTTAAATAATAAGATTAAGCTACCAGTGAAGACGTTGAAAGAAAACACAGTAAAAAGAAAGCAGTTGGAGCCCTTGCGTAGATACTTGGAAGTGAAGAAAAGATGAGTGTTTTAACATGCACAAACTTGTAGGTGTTTGTCAGGAAGTTGAGTAATATTTTACATGATAGTAAGAGGTAAAATCCTTTGCTGAGAATAATGGCAAGAGTAAAAGAGTGAGTGTTTTAAAAATAAGCCAGAATGTTAGAAGTTTCAGGGGAAAGGGTATCCTTTCTGTGCAAGACTGAACTTCTTATCTTATTCTTCATTTCTTAAATTTATAATATAGAAAATTTCAGACATGAATAAATGTAGAAAGATTAGTATGATAAACCTTGCTGTTGTTTAGCTGCTAAGTTGTGTCCTACTCTTTTGTGACCCCATGGACTGTAGCCCACCAGGCCCCTCTATCAATGGCATTTTCCAGGTAAGAACACTGGAGTGGGTAGCCATTTCCTTCTCCAGGGCTCTTCCCAACCCAGCGATTAAGCCGGTGTCTCCTGCATTGCAGGTTGGATTCCTTACCACTGAGCCACCAAAGAAGCCCTAAGGAACCTGCATATACTCATTTTTCAACAGCAGTAATTATCAGGTCAATTATTATCAGATATTGTTCCATGTATGTGCCTGGTAATTTCCTTCACATCTCATATTAATTTCAGATAAATTTCAGATCCATATATTTCAATATATACATCTATCGTTTAAGTGCTAAATTAAAAAAATATAACCACGTACCATTTTCACACTTAAAAACAATTTTAATATCATCAAGTATTCACTTAGGGTTCAAATTTCCAGTGATCTCACAAATGTCATGATTTTTTATACTTTTTATCTAAATCGGGATCAATTAAGGTCCATTCATGGAGATGGGTGACAAGTTTGTTAAGTCACTTTTAAGTTTCCCCCATCTCATATTTTTCTAACTCAGTCTATTTCTTGGAGAAACTCACTCTGTGGTTTCCTAGACTCTGAGTCTCCAGGCTTAATTGGTCCATTCTATCCCCTGCCTTTACTTTTTTTAACCATTTTTTGTTAATGATTATGAATTCCTAGACATAAATGTATTTTATGTTTTTATATGCATGTTATCAATTATTCATCATATTCTAAATTTGACCAGTGGAAGCCTCTTCAGATAGCTTCCTGGGTCCTTTTGTCATGATGTCAACCATATTTCATAGACTTGCCTTGCTCTCTGTAGGACTAAATGCTCCCCACCTAAATTAAATCATCTCTCCCAGGATCACTCAAAATGCTAATCAAATTTTAGAGATATTCATTTTGCTGCATTTGTCACTTTTTCTAAGTTTGTTGGGAGGGCTAAAAGATTAGGCAGAAGGTAGATAGGTAGACAGATAAACAATTTCACCAGTTCATCAAGAAACTTACAATTAAAATGCAGGCTACTGGGTTTTTATTTAACTTTTTCTATCCTGTAGCTGTACTTTCTGCTATGCCAAGATTAATGCTCATCAACAACAATAGAAATGATGGAATTATCAAATTCATATTGCTTTTTCACAATTTATATAAAACAGTCTCAGAATAATAATACAGTGCTCTTATTAACACTATAATTGCCAAAGCATGAATTTTTAATGTGCTCCTTATAGACTAACCCAAAGGAATGTTTATTAAAATAACTCCAAGTCTTGGAAAAGTTCTTCTTGCTGTAGTTTTACCATCAGTTGGATATCAAGTTAGACTCATTTCTGTTTTCAAGGTTTAAGAATTCTTTTCCTAAAATTTGACTTTGTTTTTTTTTTTTTTAGTCATGTAAACTTTGTGCACAATTCAAAGCCAAATATTTCATACAAGTTATACTCAAAAAAATTTAACATCACTCCCCATCACTTTTACACAATCTCCTTCTTTCCTCATGAGTTACTTTTTTTAACTTTATGGTATATTCTTCCATGTATAAATATAAACTTTAAAATGTAGTTGGCAGCATGATATGTTCCTTTTTCTTTTTCCCACATTGCTTCTTCCACTTAGTGGTATATCCTGGAGATCACTGATTTAGTAGCATATAGAAATAGTTTTCTTTTTGAAGCTGTCTAGTGCTTCATTGTGTACAGGTTTAATAGTCTATTAAATGAGTCCTTCATGCCTTTTCTAATTACGAAGTCTTGCAATAAATAGGCATATGCATATGTCTTTTTGTATTTTTTCCTAGTGTACCTTTGGGATGGATATCTAAAAGTGAGATTATTGGATTAGAGATTAAATGTATTTAATTTTGCTATTAGAAAATTTTCATCCTTAAATGTGTATGATTTTGCATTTCTATCAGCAATATATGAAGGACTATTTTCCCAAAATCTTGCCAGCAGAAAGTCGTTAGACTTTTATGTGTTTTGCCATTCTAATAGATTAAGTAGTATCTCAGTGTGCCTTCTTATTATAATGAGGTATAGCATCTTTTCATGTGATTAAGAGTCATTTTCAGTGAATTGTTTTCATTTCTGGCCAATTTTATAGATTTATTTCTGTTTTTAATAATTTAGAGGGGGCTTTCCAGGTTGCGTAGTGGTTAAAGATAAAGAATCAACCTGCCAATGCAGGAGACACAAGAGATGTAGGTTCCATTGCTGGATCAGGGGGATCCCCTGGAATAGGAGATAGCAACCCCCTCCAGTTTCTTGCCTGGGAAATCCCATGGACAGAGTAACCTGGTGGGCCACAATCCATGGTGTCGCGAAGTGTAGGACACTATTGAGCAACTGAGTACTCACACACACACACGCATTGGGTAAATTAGAACTGTGGCTACTAATTGCAGATATTTCTTTCTCAGACTAGTTTTTTCCTATACTCCTGTTATTTAATATTTTAATCTAAGTTTTAAATTGCTTAAATTATTATTGATCTATTTTGAGTAGATCAAAAGGAACTTTCTCTCTTCCAATTTAGAGGGGGTTTCTTCCACATTTTTCATTACTTATTTGGTTTCACCTTTTGCATTCAAATATATGATCTATTTGGAAATTATCCTGGTATATTTGGTAGGCAAGGGAACACATTTTTGTATTTTCTAAGATAATTTTCTACATTGAGTTATATAATGTGCTGTGCTGTGCTTAGTCGCTCAGTTGTGCCCAACTCTTTGTGACCCCATGGGCTGTAGCCCACCAGGCTCCTCTGTTCATGGGGATTCTCCAGGCAAGAATACTGGAGTGGGTTGTCATGCCCTCCTCCAGGGGGTCTTCCTGATCCAGAGATCGAACCCAGGTCTCCCAAATTCCTGGTGAATTCTTTACCATCTGAGCCACCAGGGAAGCCTTTAGTTATGTGATAGCATTTACTAAAATGCACACCCCATTCCATTGATTTTTAGATCCTGCTTTTAGCAGATCTCAAATTCATACATGTTATTGTGTCTATTTCTAGACTTTCTATTGTGTTACAGTGGTCTGTCTGCCTGTTCTGACAAAAATCACCCACTGTTTTAATTTCAGTCTTTATAGTGTATTTTCATATCTGGTAGGGCTAGGGACATTTCACTCTTCTTTGTCAGTATTTGCTTAGCTATATTTAGATATTTCTTCTTCTGAATTAATTTTATAATTAACTTGTTTGTTTCAGATGAAAAGAAAGGATTATTTCCTTCTACTTTTAGTCCTTCTTCCTAGTTCTTTCAAATCCAAATTCTATTATCTAAACCCCCTCTCCTAATATGTCGTATTTCTCCCTTTCTTTTCTCTTAGTTCCTCTTCTAAGGAAATCAGGCCTCTTCCCTTAATCCTAAAACAAACACAAGTCCACATATGTGCGCACACACACTCCTTACTCCTCAATTTGTCTCCTGTGTTTTCTTTTATCTACTAATTACATTCCATGTCTTTGCATCATCACCTCATGTTTGCTCTCAGTTCACTTCTTCTCTACCCCTTTGCTGAGACACTACCAGATAGAAAGGATTCTTACTTTCCTTCATCTGTCTTCAGCAGTGTCCTTTCCCAGATCTTCTTTCTCTTTCTGAAAAATTACCAAACTTTCCAGAACAATGCTGCTTTATAAACAATACATTAGAAATGTTATTTTTATACTGTTTAAAGAAAAATTTAATTATATCTCAAATAATAGAAAATCATAAACACTGAAAAATGCTTAAAATCTAAAAAGTCACTAAATTGTTAACTTTTGACAAGTAACCTTGCTTCCTGAAGGCACAGATTATCTCTTACTTATTTTTTTTATCATGTTCAATTCCAAAAGAAAGGTAATTCTTTAAAAACAGAGGATAAATTTTTAATATTTCCTGATATAGCCTGTCTCTACAGGTTAGGTTGAAATAATGTAAATGCTTGTGCATGTTGTTGTCTAAGATCAACATATGCCTATCCTCCAAAGGACATTAGTTAGATTACAGGTATATAATCTCTTACTTGTACTTTTAAAATCCAAAATTTCTGCATACTGAATTTTTAAGTAGGTTTGACACCAAAACTTGTTTAAACACAGAAGTTGATCCAAACTGCTTGAAACTATTTGGATCTTTGATCAAATTTATTGTGAATATTCGTATGTTTGCTGCAGAAATATGAACCCTGCTGCTTCAGACCCAACTGAGAATATTACATGAAATACATTCTGTGCCCTAAATCTAAAAAAGTTACTAGTGGAGCACATCTGGCCTCAAGGGTTTGGGAGACAGAATGAGAACCTGCATATCTTGAGAAATTAACTAATGTGATGACCTACAAATTCTGCTTGTCTTTTATTGATTTTTTTTTTTTTTTGAAAATATCTTCAATATAATTTTAAAAACTTACCTCAAATTTCATGGTATTGTATACTAACTGGCCATGTGTCCTTGGATAAGTCACTGTCTCCCTGAACATCATGTTTTTTTTTAACCAACAAATAAGGTAATCAGGTTTTCCCAAAGAGATGTGATATAAAATAATAGAATGCAAAGGACAAAAGATTCTTCAATCTATAAGCTGTACTATAGATATACATATACAATCATTATTTTGTGTTAATAACTGGCATCATTCTTCAACAATTTCTTTGGCTCTGATACTCACTAAAATTATTCTTAATAACTATTGAAATATTCTTAACTATTAAAATGACACACTAAATATTTGATATTTATATAGTTTATATATATAGTTATATATTACATATATATAATTATATAGTTTATATATTATATAAATGTATTTGCCATTATAAATTGGGAAGTAAGTGTCCCTGGTATGACCAGTGCTGCAGGTTCTGATTTTGACGTGGATCCCTTTGTTTCATACTGTTAGTAAACAAAGGAACGTCAATGGGGGAAAAAAGAAATTCTTTTAAGTGACAGAGGTAACTACTAGTTAGATGTGGCTTTCATTACATCCATCAGGAAGCCTTAGTTTCTATGTTAAATAAGTTTATAATTTGCCTGAAATAATTAACAGATTAAGCAAGAGCTGGTTTTTATAGTTATCATGGTGACTTTAATTCTTAGTCATTCTCTTCTTTATGGGATAGAAACAGGCAAAATCAATAAGAAAGAATTGTTATTCCCACCCAAACCTAAGATATATATTGTGATGGTGGTAGCAGTAATAGTAATAATAATATCCTCAACTTCTATTTTCAGACTCTTTTATAAATCATTGATCATTTTCATGTGTTTTCATTAAAAATTCCCCCAAATTCTAATCAATAGGTCAAGTACATTTTTTAGTAAAAGATTATAAATTTGTCCTGAAACATATTACCAAAAAGGGAAAGGCACCAAAGTTAGACATTTTTCTGAAATATTTTACAACATTTAGCACATGGGAGGAATAATATAAGTATCTGAAGTGAAGTGAAGTGAAGTCACTCAGTCGTGTCCGACTATTTGCGACCCCATGGATAGTAGCCTACTGGGCTCTGCCGTCCATGGGATTTTCCAGGCAAGAATACTGGAGTGGGCTGCCATTTCCTTCTCCAGGGGATCTTCCCAACCCAGGGATCGAACCCAGGTCTCCTCCATTGCAGACAGACGCTTGGTCTGAGCCACCAGGAAAGCCAATATAAGTATCTGAGATCACTATAATGATGTAAGTAATAATTTATTATTTCAAAAGAAACTGACAGATACTGAATTTTTACTGTTTTGTGAAATATATAATTTACCATTTCCCAGTATGAGTAAAATATATTGATATGTACAATCATTATACTGCCAGTATAGATTTCCAGAAAAGGATGATTTTATGTTATTCTGTATTTCCAGAACTGACCCATTCTCACAAGGAGGCAGACACAGGAGGATAAAACCAGGGGTTTTATGTTAATCTCATTCTGTATATGGAATGTTAATAGAAAGAAACAAACTCAGCAGTTTCCTTAATAGATAAAGTAATGAAGCTTTCAAAAGAGGTAACTGCTGAGCTGATAATGATTTATGGTAAACGCAATTATTTCTGCAATGAATTTTCTATACCTCCGTAAAGTAAAACTGTAAAGTTTTGTTTCATGGAGTTGTATCATGACCTTCCCAGAACATTAATTTCTCAATGATGTCGATATTTTTACATAATTTAACTCCACGGTTAACTTAATTGCACTTAATAATACATGCATTTTATCCTTACACCTGGAAATCAAATATTGTGCTTTGGCATATGTCTAAGAAAAATGTGGACATTTGAATAAAATAAAATATTTTTGTCATTGAGAAAAAATTTAATTAGTTGAATGAACATTTTACGTTCAACAGTTTATGATTTCAGCATTTTATTATGAGTTTGTATAAATAGTCAATGAGAGCAAAAATGAGCTTTCTAAATGCATTGAAACAACAAGAAGAAGTTTCCAATTATGATGATTGTTTATAGCCTCAATTTAAACAACTAGAAAAAAAATAAACCAATAGTGTACAGGTGTTGGAAAAAATCAGCATATAATTTTGTTACCCGAGAAAAGGTTAACAAATGATTTAGGCCTTTTACAATCTGAAAGTCATATAAATGGACCCCAAACAAGAAAATATGACCAGTACCAGTAGAAAAAATATCAGTCAACAGAAACAGATTCATAAAATATGAATATTGAGGTAGTTATTATAATACAATATGATCTATATGTTCAACATGGTAGAGGAAAACAGAATAATAAGGAGAAAAATTGAAGACATGAAGCTCATATAGGTTAGAATTTGTAATACTTTACTTTTCCATATTTTACTTGGAAAAATATATATTTTCCAAGTAAAATGCATATTGCATGGGATTTACATAAAAATAGCTACTGCAGAATAAAAACATCAATGAACATAAAGTCATAGCAATAGACTATCCAAAATGCAGAATAAAGAAGAAAAGAAAAAGTAAAAGGCTTGAAAAAGTGGTGCTAGCTGCATATGGTATAATATGGAGTAATTTCATAATTGGAATAACAGGAGGAAGAGAATGGATATTTGAAGAGCTAATGATCAACATTTTTTGTCCAAATTTGGTGGGAACTCTATTCAAGATCCCAGAAGCTCAGTGAAGCTCAAACAATATAAATATAACAAATAAAATAATGCCAAGACACAATATAAAAAAATTGCTGGAAGTCAATGATAAAATACCTCAAAAAGAGCAGAAGGAAAACAGACATTTCATAAGGAAGAGACAAACATAAGGACAGTAGAGACCTTCATGTCAGAAACTTCTCAAACCAAATCACAACTGAGAAACTTGTTTCTAGTACTGAAAAAAATAGTCTACCTAATACACTATACATAGTAAAAATATCTTTCTAAACTAAAAGCAAATAAGGACAGGTTTAAAAAACAAAAGCTGAGAAAATTTGTCAACAACAGCTTGCAGGATGAAAGAAATTGTTAAAAGAAATTCTTAAGATAGAAGAAAAATAATGCCAGTGGAACTATAGATCTAAACAAAATAAGTAAGCATATGGGCAAATGTAAAAGATACATTTCTATTTTAAAAATTTTGTTCAAAAATAATTTACCATTTATAACAAACATTGTAAGGTTTATAATATATATAGAGAAGCAAAAAAAAGTGTGGCAATAATAAATAATAAGGAAGAAATAGAATATAGTAAAGTTGTTAAGGGCTTCCCAGTTGGTGTTATTGTTAAAGAACCTGCATGCAAATGCAGGAGACATAAGAGATATGGATTCAATCCCTGGTTGGGGAAGATCCCCTGGAGGAGCACATGCAGCTCACTCCAGTACACTTGCCTGGAAAATCACATGGACAGAGGAGCCTGAAGGCACAGTTCATAGGGTTGCAAAGAGTCAGACATGACTGGAGTGACTTAGCACACACGCAAGTTTGTAAAATTACATGTAAAGTGATGTGCTATTTAAGAGTAGACACTGAAAAATTAAAGCTGTGTATTTTAAGACCTGGAGCAAGGGACAGGAAATGGTAGCATGCCAGTTTTGGGAAAAAATAAAAGTAATCATTCTTACTGATATTTGCCTTTTCTATGGCTGCCTCCACTTTCCAGTTGAAAAAGTTTAAGTACAGCAGAGCTCATATGGCCTGAAAAGTCTGAAATATTAACTATTTGGTTCTTTTAAAAGCAATTGCCAACCAATGACCTAGAGAAGCTACAAAAAAGGAAAACAAAGAGATATAACTGATAACCAATGTTTCAAATAAAATGGAATGATTATAAGAAGAACTGTGTAAAACCTCAATTAATCCAAAGAAGGCAGAGAAAAAAGAAAGAGGCACAAAGAACATCTGGAACAAGTGAAATACAACTGCAAGATGGTAGATTTAAATCCTACTATATTGATACTTCATACCAGGGAAGCCTGTTGTGCTGCAGTCCACGGGGTATCAAAGATATGCACATGACAGCAACAATATTAATATTTATATTACATATAGATGGATTAAACATTTCAACTATCTTCCCTGGTGGCTCAGAGCTTAAATGTCTGCCTCCAATGCAGGAGACCCGGGTTTGATCCCTGGGTCGAGAAGATCCCCTGGAAAAGGAAATGGCAACCCACTCCAGTATCTTGCCTGCAGAATCCCATGGACGGAGGAGCCTTGTAGGCTACTGTCCACAGGGTTGCAAAGAGTCGGACACAACTGAGCAACTTCACTTTCACTTTTCAAACATTTCATTTAAGAGGCAGAAGTCATCAGATGGGATTAAAAGAAGCAATACCCAGCTTTATGTTGTCCAAAAGAAACACTTAAAATGTAAAGAAAGAAATAGATTAAAAGTAAAAGCATATAATTATATTTTATGTAATCACGATTCTAAGGAAAACTTGAATGACTGCATTAATATTCAAGTAGATCCATGCAACAGCTTGGATACTCAACAAAAAGATTTCACGAAGGGAAGAAAAAGCCTTACAGAAACACACTGTAAGATCCTAGCAGAGTGAATGTTTCTAGAAATCAGTGATTCTAAAGTTGGGGCATGAAAGGAAGGAATTAACTGCAAAAGGTCAGGAGGGAACTTTTTGTCATTATAGAAATGTTCTATGTCATAATTATGGTAAAGGTTGCATTATTCTATACAGTGTCAAAACTCATTGCATGTGCATTTGGAATTAGTGAATTTCAACAAAATGTTAATGAATATCCTAAGATAACTCAAATAAGATGCTTAAAATCATATAGAATGTTTACAGCTAACTTGTTATAGGTGAATCTGTAGACTTGGCCTGTCTTGTTCATTGTTGTCTCCAGATTTAGGATTATTTGTGACTAATCATACCTGAAAGTGAAAGTGAAATTCACTCAGTTGTGTCTCTTTGTGACCCCATGGACTGTACCCCACCAGGCTCCTCTGTCCATAGAATTCTCCAGGCAAGAATACTGGAGTGGGTAGCCATTCCCTTCTCCGGGGCATCTTCCCAACCCAGGGGCTGAACTCAAGTTTCCCACATTGCAGGCAGATTCTTTACCATCTGAGCCACCAGGGAAGCACAATCATGACTAGTTAACATTATTAAATGAGCAAACTGGAGAACAAAATAACAAAAATCATGTGATAAATTATGAACAACTAATGATAAAAATGCCTCCTGTAAGTCATTTGGGAGTACTAGAGGATGGCAGCAAAATTGAAAACCACACTTATTTTTAAATCAGATAATATGTTCAATACATTTTTCTTCAATCTCAGATATTACTTCAGGTGAAGTACCTTTAAGCTTAAAGTAGTATGCGTGCTCAGTTGCTGAGTCGTGTCTGACTCTTTGTGACCCCATGGACTGGACTGTAGCCCACCAGGCTCCTCTGTCCATGGGATTTCCCAGGCAAGAATACTGGAGTGGGTTGCCATTCCCTCCTTTAGGGCATCTGCCTGACTGTCTCCTGCATGGACAGATGGGTTCCTTACCGCTGAAGCACTTGGGAAATTCTTAAAGTAGTATATTTAACAATTAAAATGAAAATAAATAAATAAGGTCTTTCCAAAACCTTTTGGAATTTGTACAGAAGTGTATTTATTTTACTTTTTCATGTTATCAACTAGATGGTAGTTGAGAGCCAAATGAGGTGGAGATTTTCTAATGACCTGTTATGTTTCAGGGCATCATGCTTCAGTCTCCAGGATGCAGTATTAACTGCTGTTATTTTGTTTAGCCTATGTGAAAATTCATACAAAGGAGAAATTTTTCAAGAAGAATACATACATTAAAATTGTTTTCTGTATAAAAAAAGGATTCTGGTAATCTCCTGCCAGTACAATATGCTTTGAGGTAAAATCACACCTTATTTGGAGTAAGCTTGTCATATACTCATTGGAATTCCAAGCTCCAGCATTTTAAATTAGCCGAAACCATACACCCCCTAGTATGATTGGCAGATTTAGCAAAAAGAAATATAGGATGCCTAGTTAATTTGAATTTCAGATAAACAACAAATGATGTTTAGTACAAGCATGTTACATTCAATATATGGTATATAAATATGCTTAAACTTGTTCATTTTTAGTCTGAATTTCAGATTTCACAGGGCATTCTCTATTTTGCCTGGCAACCTTACCCCCATGGCAGGATACAATTCCTTGTGTCTTCCTTGGGGTTATGCAATTGAATATATTCCTTTATTTGAATATTAATTTGAAAATCTCATGATTATAATAATTTTACTGGCAAACTTACTGGAGGCTTCAATTATATTGCATTTTAACTGCCTTGTAAGATAAGGATTTTTATTTATAGACTTAAAAATGTCACATCTGCATATCAACTTGAAAGATCATAACTGAAAATACTATCTTTCACAGTCCAATGACAGGTTTCTAGTTAGAAGCACGTTGTGGTAGATATTATTTTATGAAAATAATATATATTTTCCAGTGTAGAAAATTATTAGAATCATATGTATTGGCCTAAAAATTATCTTTAATTTTATGCAGTTATTTTCATGTTGATGTATCTCTATTGGTATGAAATATAGTTTTAGATTTTTGGATGAAACTGGAAAATTTAATACCACTTTTAGGAGCCAAGCTTATCTTAACCGAAGTAGCTAGAGAGGACTACGGCTCTAGAGCAGGTTTTGATACAGTGCCCTTCCAGCTTAAAATCTTTACCCTTGGGAGGATTAATATTTATTGACTATGTATCCGCAAGCCTCTGTATTTACACCTTCTCATAGCCTTGGAAACTATAAAACCTCAATCCCAAAAATGTTTTCTTTTCCGTTCCAATGTCAAGTCAACTCTCCAAACTTGAAGTCTGATGATGTCTTCAGAGTGAATTGACAAAACTTAGAGGGCATAGCTGTTTATTTTTAGAATATGAATTGTTTTAGGGAAAAAGCAAATGATCCAGTGGTACATTCCCCTTGAAACTTACAGTTAAATCTGATCCACAGAACTCTGCATTCTTCCAGAATACTACCATTTTATATCAGACATATTATGTAAGGAAGTCAAATGTACTTAGGGTTTTCAAGCTATTTAGATACATATCTGTTGTGTTTTTTAAAACACAATGTCATTAGATGATTTTTTCTGCAGTATTTTCCATATGAATGCTCCTGTCTGGGATGGCCATCTATAACCACAATTTTTTATAATTATTAAAGCATAGCAAATCAAGTAAACATCTTGTCTAGCCATTTCTGTAATAGAAATACTTTTTTAGACTTAAAAAAAGCATTAGCGTAATAGCTTACAAGGTAGCTTTTAACTGTGGTTGTTGTGAACAGAATTAGATACTTTATTTTTTAACATCTATTAGAACAAAAAATGAGTACCTGTCAGATATTTCCAGTGACAGTAATTTGAAAATAGTCGAAGTTATATAAACAGTCATGCTGTGAGAAAAACTGTAGCAAGTTATTATTGACAGCTATGTGGTTTGAAGGTAAGATGCTCTGCAATAATTCCCATAATTTTCTGTAAGTGGTATAACTAACTTGGCATTTATTTATCTTCTAGATGAAATGAATGATCATCAAAATACCCTCTCCTACATCCTGATAAACCCATCTCCAGACACCAGACTGGAGCTGAATGATGTTGTGTAAGTTGATGTAGCTCACATAAGGCCTGTATTTTCAGAAAACCACAGATTTATTTAGCTTTATATTTTTATTTCCCCATAAAGCCTCATATTATTCTTGTGATATAAATACTTAGAAAATCAGAGTCTAATTTTGGTGTTCAATAAACAAATGCATTTTGTGCACTGCATTGTGTATTGCTGTGTGTCGTACTATACAAAAGCATCATAGGATGGTAGAGGTATAGAAGACAGCTTGAATTTTGTTTTCAATATACTGAGCACATATACATTTGGACAAATGATAGAAAATCTGTGGAATAAAAAGAAGAAAGAAGTTCAAAGGAAAACCTAAAATATCCCACACTAGCTAATTCTAAATCCCTTAGACTTTTCAAAGCCAAGGTAAAATTGGTCAAAATCTTTATTAGGAAGGGATCTATGGTAGTAATTTGTATTATGCATGTTTATAAAAGTGTTAAAGTGCTGCTTTAAAAGTGTGATCTATATAGCATGACTTTGTCACAAGAGTTAGATCAGATCAGATCAGATCAGATCAGTCGCTCAGTCGTGTCCGACTCTTTGCGACCCCATGAATCGCAGCACGCCAGGCCTCCCTGTCCATCACCGACACCTGGAGTTCACTGAGACGCATGTCCATCGAGTCAGTGATGTATTCCAGCCATCTCATCCTCTGTCGTCCCCTTCTCCTCTTGCCCCCAATCCCTCCCAGCATCAGAGTCTTTTCCAATGAATCAACTCTTCACATGAGGTGGCCAAAGTACTGGAGTTTCAGTAGCATCATTCCTTCCAAAGAAATCCCAGGGCTGATCTCCTTCAGAATGGACTGGTTGGATCTCCTTGCAGTCCAAGGGACCCTCAAGAGTCTTGTCCAACACCACAGTTCAAAAGCATCAATTCTTCGGCGCTCAGCTTTCTTCACAGTCCAACTCTCACATCCATACATGACCACAGGAAAAACCATAGCCTTGACTAGACGGACCTTTGTTGGCAAAGTAATGTCTCTGCTTTTGAATATGCTATCTAGGTTAGTCATAACTTTCCTTCCAAGGAGTAAGCGTCTTTTAATTTCATGGCTGCAGTCACCATCTGTAGTGATTATGGAGCCCAGAAAAATAAAGTCTGACACTGTTTCCACTGTTTCCCCATCTATTTGCCATGAAGTGATGGGACCGGATGCCATGATCTTCGTTTTCTGAATGTTGAGCTTTAAGCCAACTTTTTCACTCTCCTCTTTCATTTTCATCAAGAGACTTTTTAGTTCTTCTTCACTTTCTGCTATAAGGGTGGTGTCATCTGCACATCTGAGGTTATTGATATTTCTCCCGGCAATCTTGATTCCAGCTTGTGTTTCTTCCAGTCCAGCGTTTCTCATGATGTACTCTGCATATAAGTTAAATAAACAGGGTGGCAATATACAGCCTTGACGAACTCCTTTTCCTATTTGGAACCAGTCTGTTGTTCCATGTCCAGTTCTAACTGTTGCTTCCTGACCTGCATACAAATTTCTCAAGAGGCAGATCAGGTGGTCTGGTATTCCCATCTCTTTCAGAATTTCCCACAGTTTATTGTGATCCACACAGTCAAAGGCTTTGGCATAGTCAATAAAGCAGAAATAGATGCTTTTCTGGAACTCTCTTGCTTTTTCCATGATCCAGCAGATGGTGGCAAGTTGATCTCTGGTTCCTTTGCCTTTTCTAAAACCAGCTTGAACGTCTGGAAGTTCACGGTTCACATATTGCTGAAGCCTGGCTTGGAAAATTTTGAGCATTACTTTACTAGCGTGTGAGATGAGTGCAATTGTGTGGTCGTTTGAGCATTCTTTGGCATTGCCTTTCTTTGGGATTGGAATGAAAACTGACCTTTTCCAGTCCTGTGGCCACTGCTGAGTTGTCCAAATTTGGTGGCATATTGAGTGCAGCGCTTTCACAGCATCATCTTTCAGGATTTGGAATAGCTCAACTGGAATTCCATCACCTCCACCAGCTTTGTTCATAGTGATGCTTTCTAAGGCCCACTTGACTTCACATTCCAGGATGTCTGGCTCTAGGTCATTGATCACACCATCGTGATTATCTGGGTCATGAAGATCTTTTTTGTACAGCTCTTCTGTGTATTCTTGCTATCTCTTCTTAATATCTTCTGCTTCTGTTAGGTCCATACCATTTCTGTCCTTTATCGAGCCCATCTTTGCATGAAATGTTCCTTTGGTATCTCTGATTTTCTTGAAGAGATCCCTAGTCTTTCCCGTCCTGTTGTTTTCCTCTATTTCTTTGCATTGATCGCTGAAGAAGGCTCTCTTATCTCTTCTTGCTATTCTTTGGAACTCTGCATTCAGATGCTTATATCTTTCCTTTTCTCCTTTGCTTTTCCTTCTCTTCTTTTCACAGCTGTTTGTAAGGCCTCCTCAGACAGCCATTTTGCTTTTTTGCATTTCTTTTCCATGGTGATGGTCTTGATCCCTGTCTCCTGTACAGTGTCACAAACCTCATTCCATAGTTCATCAGGCACTCTATCTATCAGATCTAGGCCCGTAAATCTATTTCTCACTTCCACTGTATAATCATAAGGGATTTGATTTAGGTCATACCTGAATGGTCTAGTGATTTTCCCTTTCTTCACAAGAGTTAAGCATGGATTAAATGAGATAGTGTTTTTCTAAACTCAGGAAAGAAGGCATCATTGTGAGTTACTCTGATTATAAAGATGGAGGACTTGAACTAGACTCTTAGGGTAGATAGGATTTGTGCAGGTGGAGAGGAGAGATCATTCCAGAACATGGAGGTGGCTTGAGAAAATGCAGTACCTAGGCATCACATAATGTGTGCCAGCTGGCAATACTACAGAGCCTAGTGTGACCAGAGTAAAAGCTTTGTATTGTTAGCATTTGCATTGCTAATAACTAGTTAAACATGATATTCAGTTCAGTTCAGTCACTCAGTTGAGTCCAACTCTTTGTGACCCCATGGACTGCAGCACGCCAGGCTTCCCTGTCCATCACCAACTCCTGGAGCCAACTCAAACTCTATTGAGTCTATTGAGTCGGTGATGCCATCCAACCACATCATCCTCTGTTATCCCTTTCTCCTCCTGCCTTCAGTCTTTCCCAGCATCAGGGTCTTTTCAAATGAGTCAGTTCTTCACAGTATTGGAAACATATTAAACCTGATTTTGGAAGGACCTTAGATTAGAAAATAAAGAATTTATACTCAATCTTCTAGGTAATAAGAGCACTTGGTTATATGAGCAAGAAAGCAGCACAATTTTAGAAAAGTCATTTTGACAGCTGTTGATGTAAGCCTAGGAAAGAAATTCCTTATGAGAAGCTGCCCCCAAGATCCAGGGTTCTAAGGTGTTTCTAGACCAAGGCCTGCTTACACAAGGTAGTTAACTCCAGATTGTATTAGTGACATAAAACCAATGCCAAAGATTCAAAAGAATTGGTGGGTGTTAGGTCCACAGGATGTGTATGCCTATAACCAGGAAAATAAGCAATAAGGCCAGTGACTAGGAAGTGTGAGGACATTCTGTGATGCAGAGCATAAAGTGGATCCATGTCAAGTGGTTTAGAACTAAAGTTGGTATTAACAATATGCTACCAGTTAGAAGCTTACTTGTAGATGTTGCCAGTTTTCTGGGAGATTTCAGCTGGGATTGAAAGGGTTCATTTTTCTTTTTCTTCTTTTTTTGAAAGAGCTGTCTAGGAAGCAATGGAATTGATTGGCAGGATGGAGATAAGATTCTGTCATAACATCTGGATGAGGGTTGTAAAGGCAAAAGCCTATGGAATAAATTTATGGAGGCCAAGTGTAAAACTTGTTCATTGTTCTGGGAATTGGAAAATAATGGCTCTCACATGGTTTTAAGAGTTAGAATCTATGTGGTTGCAAACAAAAAAAAATTACTCTTTAACTGAAACAAGTTAAGATGGTGAGGCACTTTTCCAAGCAGAAAAGAGAAGTCTTTGGGTGAGGAGGAGAGAGAGATGAGGAGCTGGGGTTTCGATGCATTGTTCAATGCGCTAATAAAAATGCCTAGAAAGCTTAGGGGGATATAGTTCTGAGCTTTGGAAAGAAGCTAGTTCTACGTAGAAATTAGTTATTTTTTCATCTTCTAAATGAATGAAACTTAAAAGAATTATTTTTTTAAAAGATAAGATACTTAAAGAAGAAAAAGAAGAATGAATGTTGGCCTATTGAGTAGTAGTACTCAGTTTTAGGGCCAAAAGACGAATGTGCTTCAAAAACTTCTCAGAAAAATAACATCAGCAGAAGTAACTCTGACCCAAAATCAGTGTGAAAGGATTTTATATAAGGCATCAAAGATACAGCTAGCAAGTATAATAATGTCTTTTTTTTTCCTTTTTGCCATCTGATAGTTAACATATTAGAACTTTGAGGAATCAGATGATGATAATTCCAGCTGCTAATTGTCTTAAGGCAGCTGTTATATCCAGTAGTGATAATGAATTTATGGAGCACTTTAAGTTAGATGAAAATATCTTATTTGTGATGCACCTGGCTTTCAACTGTGCATTCTGGAGACTGCACTTCGTATGTAATTAAAATATGATAAAACTGCTCTGTTTTTCTTGTGTCCATATTTACACATATCTTTCCTCCTTTGATCCATAAAATCAGGCAATTTTTATTAGTTATCCAGTCTGGCATGTAGTCCCAACTTTTGTATGCCTCTTTTTCAAAGTTTCAATTATACATATATTTTTAAATTAATCATACCTTATTTTGATTTCATAACAAGTCATAAGTTTTTTGAGACTAATATGATTATTTTCCATGATTATATGTCATGAAATGGTAAGATCATGTTAACCTTTTGAGTATATGTACCTAACCTTCTATCAAATAGATTTTGTAACTCAAAATAATTCCTAAAACTTTTAAAAACTCAAACATAAAAATAAAATATGGATGTTACAATATATATAGGAAAAATAGGCATGGGATTTTCTGCCTTTTAGATACTATTATGTGTATTAGTTTTAAGCTAAAACATCAAATTGACTACTATTTAAAAAAAAAAAAAAAGACTTCTTTGCCATTCTCTATATTTGGGGCATTGAGATAATTAAATTTTAGGATAACTAGAGCAAAAAAAAAAAAAAGCTACTGTGACAGGATGTACAAAAAGCACATTCAAGAAATTTGTTTTATTAGACTCATAAGTTTAGTAGTGATTATAATATGGAAGGGGACTTTTGCAGCCAAATCAATGAATTCAGGGGATAACAGATTATACCCAAACTATTTATGGTTTTCTAAAGAACCACATTCAAAAGTTCATTTTAATTGAAGGCACAACATTAATTTGATTCAAAGAACCATGAATCACTAGATGATATGGCGATAAAAAGTTTAATGGGCACTGTTAGTTTTCTTCATTGATCTACCATGCTATTGATATTCACAGTAATTATACAGCAGGTGCATGGATAACAAAATCCAGTCAATAGATCCAAGTACGTGAATTTCAACTTTCATTTAATAGAAAAAAATAAGACTACAGTGCTTTAAATTGCTCTTCTCATTTTCATTAAAGGACATCAGTTCAGTTCAGTTGCTCAGTCCTACCTGACCTTTTGTGACCCCATGGACTGCAACATGCCAGGCTTTCCTGTCCATCACCAACTCCTGGAGCTTGCTCAAGCTCATGTCCATCAAGTTGGTGATGCCATCCAACCATCTAATCATCTGTAAGCCCCTTCTCCTCCTGCCTTCAATCTTTCCCAGTATCAGGGTCTTTTCCAATGAGTCAGTTCTTTGCAACAGGTGGCCAAAGTATTGAAGCTTGAGCTTCAGCATCAGTCCTTCCAATGAATATTCAGCACTGATTTCCTCTAGAATTGACTGGTTTGATCCCCTTCCAGTCCAAGGGAATTTCAAGAGTCTTATCCAACACCACAGTTCAAAAGCATCAATTCTTCAATGCCCAGCCTTCTTTATGGTCCAACTCTCACATCCATACATGACTACTGGAAAAACTGTAGCTTTGACTATACAGACCTGTGTTGGCAAAGTAATGTCTTTGCTTTTTAATATGCTGTCTAAGTTGGTCATACCTTTTCTTCCAAGGAGGAAGCATCTTTTAATTTCATGGCTGCAGTCACCATCTGCAGTGATTTTGGAGCCCAAGAAAATAAAGTCTCTCACTGTTTCCATTGTTTCCCCATCTATTTTCCATGAAGTAATGGGACCCGATGCCATGATCTTTGTTTTTTGAATGTTGAATTTTAAGCCAGCTTTTTCACTCTTCTCTTTCACCTTCATCAAGAGGTTTTTAAATTCCTCTTTGCTTTCTGCCATAAAGGTGGTGTCATCTGCTTATCTGAGATTGTTGACATTTCTCCCAGCAATCTTGATTCCAGCTTGTGCTTCTTCCAGCCCAGCGTTTCTCATGATGTACTCTGCATAGAAGTTAAATAAGCAGGGTGACAATATGCAGCCTTGATGTACTCCTTTCCCAATTTGGAACCAGTCCATTGTTCCATGCCTGGTTCTAACTGTTGCTTCACATGCCTGCATACAGATTTCTCAGAAGACAGGTCAGGTGGTCTGGTATTCCCGTCTCTTTTAGAATTTTCACAGTTTGCTGTGATCCACACAGTCAAAGGCTTTGGCCTTTGTCAATAAAGCAAAGAACATCTATGATCCAATATTCATAAATATGTCCTTTAATTCGGACATATTTATGAATATCTTCCTTTTGGTCTTTAAGAGAAGTACAAATCTTCATTATAGTTCCCACTTTTAAGTTAGTCTCTCCATTTATTTGTGTGACTCCTAACATTATTACAAAGTGATGAAATACTCATTGCATTTGCACCTGAACAAGACATTTTAGGAGCTGTGTTACATGTATTCACTTTCCACCTCACTTCCAAGTGCTCATGGCTTCCCACTGCCTCTAGAACAGGGATGGAAACTTATCCTGAAGCTGAAAGTCCTTCACTAGCATCTTTCTAGGTTCTTTTGTAAATTCATCTCTTGTCCTTTCCTGGTCTAACCTGTCCTCTGAAGTCAACTCATTTTCTCAACATCCCAAGGCCATCCCTGGGATGGAACTTTTTTCTCAGTCCCATCTCCACTCCACTTCTACCTGGAGTGACATCAACCTAACCCCCTCAATAAAACATTCCCCCATTGTCTGCTGTTCTTTTCATCTTTCTGTGGTGTTTGGAATTTCTTTTTCATCCTTTTATCTGCTTCATAAATTAAATCCTCTGCAGGGGTCAGAGAGTGTGGCTTTTCATATCCCCAGATCCAGCTTGTAGTCTAGAGAAGCTCAAAAAACAGATACTCATATCATTAGGCAGTTTGAAGTAAACCATGCTTCTTGAAACAAATTATAACATTGAAATGTGTGAGTTTGGCAGATGAACATTTACCTATTTATTAATAGAGTGAATTAAGGATAATTTTTTTGTCCAATTCCTTAATATAGCATAACCTGAATTTTAGGTTAATTAATTTAAAATATTATCTATGTATACTGTTCTTCATAGCATTTCTGAAATCATTAATTTTTTTAGAATCATAGAATATTTAAATTAAAATACTATAGAAATTATTTGATCAAATTACTAATAGTTATGAATGATAAAACTAAGAACAATCAAGTGATATAATCATGGCTAGAATTTAGGTCTCCTTGATAGAAAAATAGCCAAAGTAAAAAATAATAAATCAATATATTTAAAATGGATAATCAACAAGGACCTAGTGTATAACACATGGAACTCTGCTCAATGTTATGTGGCAGCCTGGGTGGCAGCTGGGTTTGGGGGAGAATAGATACATGTACATGTAGGACTGAGTCCCTTTGTTGTTCACTTGAAACTATCACAACGTTGTTAATTGCCTATACCACAATACAAAATAAAAACGTTGAAGGAAGAAAAAGAATGGATCAACAAAATACTAGAATAAAACATAAATGTTTGATAAGGTGAACATGGCGATGGATTGTAATTGAACGATAATGATTCATCATTCATCCATATTCATTTTCACAACGTTTTTAGGTATAGAAATAATACAAGCCCTGCAAAATTTTACAGACCAAATAAACTGCAAGTCCTTCCACCAACATTATATAAAGACAAGTTTTGATAACCATAAACACTAAACAAATAAACATAAACACTAAACAAATAAACTTTAAGTAACAGTCTAATGTGTCAGGGTGGATGAGCTTTGCCTTTAGTTGCTACTGCAGTCATTTACTTTGTTTTCTTTTATTAGATACTTAATCCGACCGGATCCACTGGCTTACCTACCCAACAGTGAACCCAGTCGAAAAAACAGCATCTGCAACACCATGGTTCAGGACTCTCGAGAGGAAACTCAGCTTTGATAAAAAGAAAATAATAAACTGTTTTTTTTTTCCCCTCCAAGGATGTTGCTTGAAACAACTTTAGATCTTAGGAAAGAAAAAGCATTGCTGGCATGAACTAAACTAGATTGGAATACATCCAATTCTCTCATATTTAAAAAAATCTATTCTCCTGGAAGTATAGAGTATTTTGAAACTTGAAGTACTGCTTGTTGGTACTCCTCCTATTAATATTTGAAAGACATCAATGGAATGGTTTTGAAAACCTAAATCAGAACACAAAAATTTAAACCTGATGTTTCCTTGTTTGACAATGATGCAAACTGTAGAAGCCAATTTTTAAAAAAGTATTAAGGCTTTATGAAAGTAAACTAGAAATCTATGTTTGGTGCATCCCAATGAACATAAAAGATGGTTGCTCCTCTTAAAATTAAATGTGTCCTATTACAATGCTGTTCTATAAAAACAGCTCATCATACTGTGTCTAGTCTTCTCTACACAGATAAATTTATGTGGCTGACTTCTGTGTAAGAATCATAGTTTGCTTTAGAATATGAATCTTTCAGTCATTTTAACCTTTTTGTTGCCTTTTCATATGATATGATATCCATTTTAGAATTTGCCATGTTGACAGCATGTTTTATTACTCTGAAGAAATCAAAACCAACGAAAATAAATATTAACAACATGAAATTTTCCCTAACTTTATGTTTGACACACATTGTATGCCAAGAAAAGTATAAAAGCAAATATGTATTGTTCTCCTAACATATTGTTCTCCTAAGAGAATACCTAACATAGGGAAAATACTTGAAACACATTTGTCGACTTAAGTTTACTCCAAAAATTGAAACTGCAATATTAAGTAATGATTTTCATTAAAATCTTGAGCTTTAACATTTTTTTATATATCTATATAGTATTGTTTCATTAGAAAGATACTTAAAAAGAAGCATAATTATGCTTTTTATAGAATGCAAAGAATTTCAAAACGTTAGAAGTCCTCCTTTATGCTTTTAGCATTAAAGTAATCATATTCCAAAAAATGCTATATCAAAATTTTTATCTAATTTAACTCTACTTTAACATTGTGCGGAAAACATGCAAAATAAAGATAGGTAGCTTGGGGGAATTGCCTGGTGGTGTAGTGGTTAGGCCTGTGTGCTTTCACTGCCAAGGGCCTGGGTTCTATTTCTGGTCAGAGAACTAAGATCCTGCAAGCTGTGTGGTGTGGCCAAAAAGAAAAGGCGGTTTCTGCCATTTAAATTTAATGCAGACCATACAAAATTGGACAGTTATAAAAGAAAAGTTGACCCTTGATGACTCCAGTGCTCTTACCTGTATTGCATTAGTCCCCTTCAGAAACGGGTTGAAAAACACAGAGCTTAGTTTGCAAGGTAGTTGGAATGTGTTGTCATTCCCACGAAAGAGATACTGAAAAATTTTTAAAGATATTTTGCTCCAAATTTTTTTTTCTGAATTTTACTTTGAATTTTAATTCAGCAGAAAGTAGAACATTTAAAGCTAGAAGGTGGTATCATTTCTTTACACAAAGAAGCAGATAAAAAGAAAATAGGATTAAAGGTAACAAATAAATAAAATCTAATATTCCCTCATAATTCTGTGAATATAAAATATAAAATGTGAAATTATAGATTATAGCTATTGTATAATTTGGCTTTGAGTATATGAAATGCCTTTTTTGTTGTTGTTTTTGTTTAGTATTTTATATTACTCTCAGTTTAGAACAACATGAACACCAAGAATTTCCCCTAAAATAGGGAGACCCTATATTTAATTCTCTTTAACCAAACAAGGAAATAGAAACACAACTTAAAACAAAGATGGTATGCTTATACATGTGTATATGTTATAAACACAGGTGAAATACAGTTGACAAACATAGTCACATAGAAATTATTCAAACTGAAGGCAGAATTGAATTAATATATGTAATGGAGAACAATAATAAATTTAATGAATTTGTTTCATATTTGCACATTGAAATTTAAGTATGATGTTTCTTTGAGTTGTGATGTCTTTACCCATTACAGTTGTGTTTAGGAATAAATGTAAGGTTTTATGAAATTTTTTTCCTCCAATATCTCAAATTGAGTATTTTTGCATTATGACGGTTGCCAAGACTAGGGTTTTACTCTAGGTAGGGCCTGACTATATTTCCTATGAAAATAAAAAATGTGTTTCATAAATTTTAAAATAATTATTTTTGACTATGAACATTAATCCAAATTTAATATTTAACACAATTCAGATCAGCTTGCTATAATGATGATAGTTTATTACTCTTTCTGTTATTTAAAAAATAAAAACACACTTATAAAAGCCTTTTAACAAATGGTTGCCTTTTTAAATTACTTACACTTGCACATGAAAATAAAATATGAACTCAATATTAGTTCTTGTAACCCTATGGGATTTGACTCTGTCTATAGTCTATGTACCATTTTGCTACCAGTTACATTGCTTTAAAATAAATAATAAAATTATTTCTGATGATGAAAACATTTATTTTGGCAAAACTTGAGTTGTGTAGACAAATTATATTTTAATTTGCCACAGTTGTATTTTTCCCTGTCACTTTAATATTTCAAAACCAATATAAACATGAAGGTGATATCACTGGAAAAGTTAGTGATAAATAAACAGGTGTTAAATTACTTAAGAAAAAAAGGACAGGAAAGACAGAGAGACAGAGGAGGAAGTGAACAAAGGGAAAGGAGGGAAAAATAGAAAGGGAAAGAGATGAAGAGAGAGAAAAAGAAGGGGAAAAAAAGGAAAGGAAAAAAATAAAAAAGAAACACCAATGTAGGTGCCAGAAAAGGAAAAAAAAAATTTTTTTTTTCTTTTAAAAACTAGAGGATAATGTCTCAAAATAGTAATTTAAAGGCCAGAGAAATTGTGCTTAGAGAAAACCAGTTTTAAATGCAAAGCTAGACTTTTGGTCAGGGAAATGGAGTAGAAACTTTTCTCCCCATTACTTCTGGGTGCAGCTGAAAACCCTAGATATGAAACTGAGCAGCACCCTCTGGGCCTTCCTAGGGACAGACACACCATCCCCCATGTCCTAGGAAAACAATCAAGCAAGACAAAGTAGTATTAACTTAGCCAAAAAACAGAGTCAAGGCCACTTCATTCCTCAAGAGCTCTTAGTCATATTCTGAGCCATACCTTGGAGTTGTTTTACAGATACTGAAACCCCCAAAAGGGAAGAAGTTGACTACATGCTGACCACCAGCACATAGATCCCAGACCAGTAGAAACAGAAAACTGATACTTGAGAGTCCTGAAAAACCATCCTGTTACCTCACCCCCAACCAATCAGAAGGATGTACATGAGCCAGTTGCATACAACCCTCTCCTTCGCCTTGCCTTTAAAAAACTCTTCCTTGAAAGCCACTGACAAGTTTGAGTTTTTTTGAACACTAGCTGACTGTTCTCCTTACTTGGTGCCTGGCAATAAATACTGTACTTTCCTTCACCACTGCCTGGTGACCATAGATGGCTTTGCTGTGCTTCAAGCAAGCAGACCTAAGCTGGGTTGAATGACAAATACTACATATCAATCCAGCATAAGAAGGCTGAAGAGAAGAAGGAAGATGGACTAGGGAAGTTGGGCTTGAGGAGCAGCATGGTGATGAGTTCTCTGGGTTTTCTTTTTGCCTCCTACAATTGCTTTGGATATTTGGAAATACCAATGTGCATGCATGCTCAGTCATGTGTGACTCTTTGTGACCCCACAGACTGGAGCCCACCAGGCTTCTCTACCCATGGGATTTCCAAGGCAAGACTATTGGAATGGGTTCCATTTCCTCCTCCAGGGGATCTTCCCAATCCAGGGACAGAATCTGCATCTCCTGAATCTCCTGCTTTGGCAGGTGGATTCTTTACCACTGTTCCATCTGGAAAGCCTGGGAAATGTTAGGGAGAACAGCAAAACCAAGAAAAGCCTGCTCTTTCTACGGGGCCAACTTTGCAGCATATGCAACTGTCACAGCACCAGACTGCTGATGACACTGCAGTGTGAGTGGCTTGTTCACAGAACATCTCCTAAAATATATGGTGGTCAAAACATCCAGTGGCCAGGAGCTTCCTTCAGCACCCCCAGGATGGTGTGTAATCAAGTGCCTCCAGTGGTACACTCCTCCGTGAAGACTGTCCTGAGATGTTCAGCAAAGGAGTTCACAGAATTTTCTGCAATTCTGTGAACCATAGCAATGCCAACAGCCTGGTTTCAGTCCTGGAGTCTCTTTCTGGATGCTCAGTCTCAGCTCTTAAGATAATGCATGCTCCTTATATCTGTTATTTTTCAAGTCCTCTTTACTTAGCACTAGCTAAGTAAAGTAAAGATCCTTGGAGCAATCTGTCATTACTCCAAGGATCTGATACAGTTAATGATTATCTGTAACTTTCCAAATCACTGTGTACTTCTTCTTCAGATTAGATCCTGGCTGAGAAAAATACATAAGTCAGTCGTTCTCCATCTGAATAAATCTGAGATAATGGTGATATCAAAATCCAAGGCTTGGAATCTGAAGGACATATTTTGGGAAAATTCAGCAAATTAAATAGTACCTGCTGGGAAATTTTTAATACAGACAACACTTACTCTGTGGAGCATTAGATAACTATTATTTCATTTTGATCTCTGATCATTTTATAGGGTTGTTCTCCAGTCTATATTATTTGAAGGAACAGGTCAGCTTTAACTGTGGTGGATCAATATGAGATTATACCAAATGGTTCTGAAAAAAATGTTATTTGGTTTATAATTAAAGATTATGTACTATCCTAGCATTCAATAAAATTTCATTCTACTGTTTATATCTATTAATAAAAATGTTGCAATAGAGTTAAAATGTCTGTCTTCTTAAGTAATAGCAGAAATCTAAGAAATTGCACTGTAATTTAGTCACATTTCAAAGAAATACAGAGTTCTACTCAGAGACATATTTTTCCTTTTTCTCTCTATACAAACAGGTTTAATTTCATGATCTAACAGACTAGATAGTTTTTCACTTTAAAATTAAATACAGTTCCAAAAGGAAAAGTTCCTGAATTTTATAGACTGCCATTCCCTGATTTGTATGATATTAATACTTATATAGAATAAGAAAACTTGAGGATGTCTTGGAATATTTCAACTTAACAAAAGATTAAGCCTATGAGATACTCTTATTACCTAGCCTAAGGTAAGCACTCAAGTTGAGATTTATAAACAATTATTGATTTATATTATTTCAAGTAATATAAATATAATGGAAATATTTATTACTTTAGCTAAGAATTCAAACTTAAAAAATATTGAGAAAAACATTATTTGAAAAATACTTCAATTTTAGAGGTTTAGGGGCCAACTAAGCCACAAATGATTTGATTTTGAATTTTATGATCACTTTGTAATGAAATTAATTGACTTTTAATGTTTTGGGGAAAAAGCACACTATGACATGACTATAAAATGACTAATGTTTTCACCGAAAAACGTGTTGCTAAAAATAATTAAGTAGCTGTGTTTGATTTACTATCTCTAACTAAAGGAGAAAAATATTTTATTTTGAAGTACTCAGCCTCATCCAAATTACTGTGGGCAATCCTCGTTTTTCACTTGTGCTCAGACTCTCAGTCGTGTCTGATTCTTTGTGACCCCATGGACTGTAGCCCACCAGGCTCCTCTGTCCATGGGCTTCTCCAGGCAAGGATACTGGAGTGGGTGGCCATGCCCTCCTCCAGCGGATATTCCTGATCCAGGGATCAAACCCGTGTCTCTTAAGTCTCCTTTATTGGCAGTGGTTTTCTTTACCACTAGCGCCACCTGGGAAGAACTTATTAGATGATACTATAAGTTAAAAATCACTTAATAAAATAATTTTATTTTGTCATTTTCATGTCATTCTGTCATTTTTACCCCTTGAGTTTGCTGACATATTGATATTGTAAAAGAATTTCAATCTAAAATGGGGAACACGTGTATACCAATGGCAGATGCATGTTGATGTATTGCAAAACCAATACAATATTGTAAAGTAAAATAATAATAATAATAAAATTTTTTTAAAAATTAAAAAAATAAAATGGAACCAGAGAATGCAAAATGGAAAAATCTCAAATACATCCCCTCAGGAAGACAAAAACTTAAGAAATGAAAAATGATTTTCTGTAAATATGTGATTTACCAAAAACTAGTAATATTGGTATTTCTTAAATGAGAGAGAGTGGGTCAGGTGTTGCCTTGTACCAACCTCAGGAAATGTCCTTCATGGTTTCCAGAGGGATGAACAAAAATGACCCAGGTCAGTTTGGTCTCAACAAATAAGCGGAACTGAGTTGTTTGTCTGGTGAGGCTGGTTTTGTCTGCGTAGGGAAGTAGCAAGGCATGTCTCCACTGGTTTTTCATTAAAAAAAATTCTAACTGAACTCTCCCTTCTTTATGTTTCTGCCCATAAATACAGTTAACCTCAAGCCCTAAACAGACTTGCTTGTTATTTGCTATTGATTTCATGTCCCAAGTTGCAATTCCTCTGCTATTTCTGAATAAATTCATCTTTCAAAAAATTATTTATTTTTAATGGAAGGATAATTGCTTTATAATATTGTGCTGGTTTCTACCATGCATCAACATGAATCAGCTATAATTATACATATGTTTCAGATTTCGCTTGTAGCTCAGCTGGTAAAGAATCTGCCTGCAATGCAGGAGACCCCGGTTTGATTCCTGGGTCAGGAAGATCCCCTGGAGAAGGGATTGGTTATCCCCTCCAGTATTCTTGCCTAGAGAATCCCCATGGACAGAGGAGACTGGCGGGCTACAGTCCATGGGGTCACAAAGAGTCAGACAGGACTGAGTGACACAGCAGAGCACAGGACATTCATATGTTCCATCCCTCTTGGTCCTCCCTCCCACCCCATCTCACCCCTCTAGCTTGTCGTTGTGATAAACTTATCTTTTGGCAATTTTGAGTTTGCCTCATTTTCCCTTTTTATTTTGGTCAACAAAACCATGTCTTGTAAATATACTATTAAATGTGTATTATTAAGAATCTGCAAGAACAAAAGCTTAGCACTTCAGAATTAGCACCCTGTAATATTTGTAAACTTTTTCTTAAATAATACTATCCAAAATGACAAGATCTGTCTGCTTCATAATTATTTGGACTTAACAGAGACATTTTTATGCTTTAAAAGAATCAAACTTCCCTGACATTTTTCAATATTCCTCAACACCCTCCTTTTGCTTATGTTATGTTAAGTCGCTTCAGTCGTGTCCGACTCTGTGTGACCCCATAGACGGCAGCCCACCAGGCTCCACCGTCCCTGGGATTCTCCAGGCAAGAATACTGGAGTGGGTTGCCATTTCCTTCTCCAATGCATGAAAGAGAAAAGTGAAAGTGAAGTCGCTCAGTCGTGTCCGACTCTTAGCGACCCCATGGACTGCAGCCCACCAGGCTCCTCTGTCCATGGATTTTCCAGGCAAGAGTACTGGAGTGGGGTGCCATTGCCTTCTCCAACCTTTTGCTTACCTTTTGATATAAAATAGCCACCAAAACAATTACTGAATTCATGTAACCTTGAAGAAACTTAGTGAAGTAATTTAACGTCTTTTTGTATCATGTATAAAAGACAGTTTTCATCTGAGTCCAAAATCAATTGTTTCTTTGTAACTCTCCCAATACCATCACTGAATAAACTACAGGATACAGATGATGATCAAGGGTAAGTAATTTGTTTTGTGTACACAATATTGATCACTTCTGTAGATTTGCCTGTGTTGTAATTGCCACATCTTATGCTCTGGTATGGATGACTGCACCCACTCACAGAGGCAGCTACTTTGTGCTGGGCATGCAGATGAAGCTAAGTGGTGGGAAATTTTGGCTGGGTGCAAAGATTTATCATCCAGCACCAGCTCCTCAATCTTGTAACATGGGAATTGTTTCTGTGCTCATTTCTTACCAACTGATAGGCTTTGTCCAAGGCTTTGAGGGCTGAAAACTACTGGCCTTGGTACCTGTATGATGAAATTGGGAAACAAGTTTGGTAGGAGAAAATTGTTCGTATGCAAACCCATAACAAATCATTTATTTTTCACTATTGCATTCCCACAGAGTAATTCTTATGCTTTCTGTAATCATTTAATACTTCTTGATATGAATTTACTTTCATGAAGTCCATCCAAGCAATTCTCAAAACTATACACACTTAAAAAATATAAGTAGGGAATCAATAACTCCAGATATTCAAATCATCTTTAAATCTTTATTTATAAGTTTTTATTTTGATATTAAAATTAGAATGGAGACAAATTTGAATCTCATAATTATGGTATAGTTTGAATTTCATAGAAGGAACACAGATAATCATAAGAGCCCAGAAATTTTGTGATAGAGTCAATTCTTCTTTATTCAGAACAAGAGTTCTTACCAGCTTGAACAAAGTTTCCAGAATATAATCATCTCAGTAGAAAAAAAAAATAATGGGGGTAATAAGGTTATTATAAAAGACGGAAAGAAAATTTAAGTTTATATAAATTAAGAAATTATATTCTGGGTGGTAATTTTATTGAGAATCATAAACTCTGAAGACCTAGCCCTATGTGCAGATCTTCTAAATGTTTGTATCTAATGCTGAAAGATGCAGTGTAGATGTTTGAGGTCAAAGATCCTGAAAGCACATATCCAGTTCCAGAAAAAAAAAAAAAAAAAATCCAGGCATTGTACTTGCTGATAAATATCCATTGGCTTGTACCTTTTTTTTTAGCAGAATTTCATATAGACAAAAACCTCATAGAAAGCCACTGAACTAAAGTTCTGAAGGTGAAATTGTTGCTAATAGTTTTTGTATAAAAGTCATAAATAGTAACCCATTTTATATCCATTAAAACTTCATGGATCAAGTTTTTTATGTATCCTCAAAATCCTGTTGAAAAATACCATGACCTTTTCTACTTTCTTTCATTACATCTTCAGTGAAATAGTCTCTCTGAATACTTTGAATAAATATGTGAAACAAAGGATAATCCTGTCCCACAGTTTCATTTCCCTGGATTTTTCTGATACTGTCTCCATCTGACTTTTTATATGGTGGGAACAGATGAAGAAAATACCAAAAATGTTTAGTCTTTACATTTGTGTATTTCATTGATTAAGAAATACATATGGCTATGAATACACATTTTTCCTATTGGTTTTAACAGTACATCTATTGCCATTAAACTTGTTTTTCATAGGAAACAGACTTCTGGTAGAGGCATTCATTGTCGGGGTGTTTGTTCCTTTGATTTCCTTAAGGGATGAGTTTCTTCTTTCAGCAATATTTTGTTTTGAAAATTAAAAACAAATTTTCTCCCTATTATCATTTCAGTTCAGTTGCTCAGTTGTGTCTGACTCTTTGTGACCCCATGGACTGAAGCATGCCAGGCTTCTCTCTTAGGATCAGATTGTCTCCATGTCTGTGGAGATGTAGAAATACTAAGAACACATTCACTCACCCTCACTGTGCATAGCTGGTCACGTGGTATGGTCCAACCTGCCTCAAGGGCTCAGAAGAGACAGCTGGATATACTTAATGAGCGTAAGCAATGGTTGCTGCCACATACACCTAGACATGCCCTGAGATTTAGGGCCTTGAGTCATAAAAATAACAACCTAAAAGCTAGAGAAACAAATAAAAACAAATAGACATGCAAATAAAACAGGTCATCTAGAAATAAATGAATTTCAGATCAGCAACAGATTTCTCTTTGACACGCTTTGTCTAGAATGGAGCTATGCTTTAAAGTTTTAAAGGAAATCATTTTCCACTTTGATTTTATACCAAATAAAACTATCAGCATCTTCTGAGGGTAGAAAAAGTCATTTTGGAGATACAGAAGGACTCAGATAATCTATCTTCCATTCATCTTTCCTTTTCCTTTATGAGGTTTTTTGTCAGTATACAAAAGCAAAAGGAGAGAACAATGAAGGATGAGATGCAGGGTTAGAGAAAAACTATTTGCTGTATAGAAGGAAGGGGATGGGGTTCTCCATGAAAGAGGTATCCTGGTTACATGGGACCAAGAAAATCAATCTTATGATGAATAAATAAACAAAGATGGGACTAACATGTATTGTTATAAATCTAAAGGGGGTACCCATCAAATTTTCACATTAAAAATGTTTAGATTTCTGAGAACAATTTTCTCTGGATAGCAGTAAAATGACTTGTACCTAGAAAATCCATATAACAAATGATTTGAAAGTGAAGTTAGTCACTCAATCCTGTCTGTCTCTTTGCGACCCCATGGACTGCAACCCACCAGGCTCCTTTGTCCATGGGATTCTCCAGGCAAGAACACTGGAGTGGGTGGCCATGCCCTTTCTCCAGGGGATTTTCCCGACATGTACATTCACAGAGTGCGCATGGGTGCTAACTCTGAGGTGGTGCAAGACAGTTCCTAAAATGTGTACCCACAGTGCACACTGTCTTGTTTCTTAATGTTTGGACCATTTGCGTCTGCAGTTTCTAGTACAATTTGTTCACAGCTTCCACAGACCCTCAAATCACTCTGTCCATATGACACACGGAGGGTCTTGAGGACCTTCAGATGTTACACTCAGCTTCTAGACAAGCTGCAGCATGAGGGTCTTGAGTTGTTTGAGGCTCATTAAAGAGTACTAACCAGTAACCACACCCTTTTGCACACAAGACCATCGAAAGCCATGTGAAGAATATCAAATCATCTGGGATTGATGCTTTGTTATGAATTTCTCTCAATTTCTGTGTATCTTGGAGAAGTTCCTTAATTGTTTGGTGCCTCTACTGGTTAGGCAAACTTTTAAACACATGGAGATCCAGATGGTGAGGAAAGAGAGGGCCTGACCCAATGAACAAAAATATTGTTTAAGCTTGTTATTGAGTTTATTATTTTCCCAAGTGGTTGCTCTGTTTGTCATTGTTTGACACTGACCCAGGAACAGGAAATCTCTTCACTATTAAATAACAAGAAATAAGTCAACAACAATAATGAATACAAATAGCAGTATATTATTTCCTATTTTTGAAATACTATTTTGCTATTATTGCATATGGATTTCAAAGCAATAGACTTAATTTATATTCTCTGAGGTAGTAGATATGAGGGGCAAATACCCCCAAAATACAGACATGGAACATATCAAGAAATACAACATAATTTAGGAGAAGACACTGATTGACAAGAATTATTACATTTAAAGACTTAACTTGGAAAGAAACACAAGTACTTTGGAATAGGATTTTATTTCTTTGAACTTGTTTTATGATATCACCATCTTGTGGCCAAATTTAAAATAATTTTCCATTGCAAACTAAGTAAAGCTGGGTTTATTCCAATACAGCGTCCTATGAACATGTGTGCGTGTGTGTGTGTCTATGCACACGTGCGTGGGCTATCAGTTAGCTGTGTCCAACTCTCTGAGGGCCCATGGACTGTAGCCCACCAGGTTCCTCTGTTTGTGGAATTTTCCAGGCAAGAATGCTGGAACGGGTTGCCATTTCCTACTTCAGGAGATTTTCCTGACCCAAGGATAGAAACTGTATTTCTGGAGTCTCCTGGATTAGCAGGCAGATTCTTTACCACTAGAGCCACCTGGGAAGCCCTTCCTATGAATATTCTACCATATTAAACTTTTACAACACTGTCTTTTTTAAATTGATTTTACTGTAATTTTAAAAACTGGTTTTGTGTTATGTTAAATTCAAAAAGTTTGTCATCATGTAAATTATTGAGAAAGATCTTATTATAATATTTAAAGGCTAATTTAATACTAAAAATGATTTAAATTTTTAAAAAACAATGTTATATTTGAAGAAAGAAAAAGCCTGTTTACCATACATTATATATAGAAATTCATTTAAAGTCAGAACTATTTCCACTTACAAACTTATTATTTAAATATTCTAGAAAAAAAGTCAAAGAAATTCTATTATCCTTAAGCTTTAAGATGTTCTAGCATCTAAGGTCTTGATAAGATAAAAGTAACAATTTCATAGGAAACATGGCAAAAGTATGAAAAGTGTAACAGAGAAAAGGCTGATGTGTGTGTGTGTATATATATATATAATGACACATCAAATAAGACAGCTGATGCATGTGTCCTCAGTTGTGTCTGACTCTTTGCAAACCTGTTGACTGTATCCTGCTAGGTTCCTCTGTCCATGGGATTTCCCAGGCAAGAATACTGGAGTGGGTTGCCATGCCCTCCTTCAGGTAATCTTCCCACGCAGGTATGGAACCTATGTCTCTGGGGTCTCCTGCATTGGCACTCTGACTCTGTACCGCTGAGCCACCTGGGAAGCCCAAAGACAGCTGGTACTAAGATAAATACTATTTTTGTTTTTTTGAAGCCCCAGGATCTTTATTTTTAAATAGAGGAATTTGTATCATACGATAGTGATACAGTGACGGTATTTTGTATATAATTTTTACATCTCTGTAGGTAAGCTTTTTATTGATTTTTCTCCTTATAAAATATTTTTGCATATAATATGGGGGAATGAACCTATACTCTCTTTTTTTGCTCTTATTTGCTCTCTTTTAAAAATTGTTATATTAGGGATGCAGGCTTTTTTTTAAAAATTAATTTAATAAATACCATTTTTGCTTGAAGGAAGTCCTCCTTTCCTTCTGACAGGCCTTCAGCGTGGGAGTTTGTTTTCATCGCTTCAAGGTTTGGACTGAGCTCATAGTTTTTCTGTGCTGTGGCAACTCTCACTGCACAGACGTCAGACTGCTCTAGCGACACCTCGTGTTTGTGATGAGCTAACTGCTGGTGTTTCTATCTTTGAACATCTTTTCTCTGCTTGTCTCTGGGCCTCCCATTGTGCTGTCCCTCAAGAGAACCTGCCTAGGGCAGCTCTGCCCAGGGTACCCATTTTCATTCTGTGCTTGTCAGTGTGTGGTGGAGTCACACCGGGTCTTGTCTGACGTTCTGATTAGCTGTGGATTGTAGGCAGCCCCGTCAACCTAGGCTTTGGGACGAAGGTGTCACAAGGTTTTCTGTCCCTCCTGCAGGTGTAACTTTGATCCTAAGATGCTTTCCTGCTTCTCCTCCGGCAGTAGAGTTTCCCTGTTCTCATACCCCAGGTGCTACATATTTCTACCGTGACTTCAGGGGAAGATATATGTGGTCCTTTTCCATGTAGACAAAAGCTTTCCATGGAGGAGAGGGAGGAGATGGATTCATGCAGAGTTCTGGCAATGCCCACCATTTGCATCCCCCAGGTGGCCATACAGGTAAACCTTTCCCAGGACTCCCCCCGAAGCTTCCCCTCAGATGCCTGCTGATGTTCATGGAGGAAAAGCCCACAAGACAGAGACTCCCCAGTGTCTGCAGCCCAGGGAGTAACTTTCACATGGCCCCTGCCCAATCTTTAGCCAAATATCAAGCACTCTCACTGCACTGTTAACCAACATGCCCTTGACATCCTGGCATTTGTCTCAGGTGAGAAAAGCTTGGGGGTTGTGTCTAGGCATCTGTAAGTGTTGTCTATTGCTAAAGAAGTGCGGTTAATTGCCTTTATCATTAAATTAGTGAATTAAAAAAAATATTCCCCTTGCATGTTTAAATTATTTCCTTACAAATATGTAGTCTTCACATTTCCAGCCTCAGAGTTACTTCGTGTCTTCAGTAGCAAGTCTAGCAAAAAGCAGTGCCTGAGAGGAGGCTCATAAGTGTCATTTAAAGGATGGGACCTGGAGATTGTCATACAGAGTGAAGTAAGTCAGAAAGAGAAAAACAAATTTTGTATATGGATGTGAGAGTTGGACTGTGAAGAAGGCTGAGTACCGAAGAATTGATGCTTTTAAACTGTGATGCTGGAGAAGACTCTTGAGAGTCCCTTGGACTGCAAGGAGATCCAGCCAGTCCATTCTAAAGATCAGTCTGGGGTGTTCTTTGGAAGGACTGATGCTAAAGCTGAAACTCCAGTACTTTGGCCACCTCATGCGAAGAGTTGACTCATTGGAAAAGACTCTGATGCTGGGAGGGATTGGGGGCAGCAGGAGAAGGGGATGACAGAGGATGAGATGGCTGGATAGCATCACTGACTCGATGGACATGAGCTTGAGTGAACTCCAGGAGTTGGTGATGGACAGGGAGGCCTGGCGTGCTGTAATTCATGTGGTCACAAAGAGTCAGACACGACTGAGCGACTGAACTGAACTGAACTGAATGCATATACGTGGAATCTAGAAAAATGGTAGAGATGAACCTACTTTCAGGGCAGGAATAGAGACAGACATAGAGAACAAACATACGGACACTGAGGGGGAAAGAGGTGATAGGGTAAGTTGGGAGATTGCAATTGACATATGTACACTACTGTGTAGAAAATAACTAACTAGTGATAACCTACTGTATAGCACAGGAAACTCTCCTTAATGCTCTGTGGCAACCTGACTAGGAAGGAAATCCTAAAGACAGGAGCTATAAGTGTGTGTATATATACATATATATGCATGTGTGTACATGTATATACTGTTCACGGGGTTCTCAATGCAAGAATAATGAAGTGGTTTGCTATTCCCTTCTCCAGTGGACCGCATTCTGTCAGACCTCTCCACTATGACCCGTCTATCTTGGGTGGCCCCACACAGCATGGCTTAGTTTCATTGAGTTAGACAAGGCTGTGCTCTGTGTGATCGGATTGGCTAGTTTTCTGTGATTATGGTTTCACTGTGTCTGCCCTCTGATGCCCTCTCGCAACAACTACCATCTTATTTGGGTTTCTCTTACCTTGGACGTGGGGTATCTTTTCACGGCGGCTCCAGCAAAGCACAGCCGCTGCTTTTTACCTTGGATGAGGGGTATCTCCTCACGGCCGCCCCTTCTGACCTTGAACGTGGAGTAGCTCCTCTCGGCCCTCCTGCACCCGTGCAGCCACCGCTCCTTGGATGTGGGGTTGCTCATCTGTGCTGCTGCCCCTGACCTCGGGCGTGGGGTAGCTCCTCTTGGCCACCTCCCCTAGAACCAGATATCCTGGAATGTGAAGTCAACTGGGCCTTAGAGAGCATCACTACGAACAAAGCTAGTGGAGATGATGGAATTCCAGTGGAGCTATTTCAAATCCTGAAAGATGATGCTGTGAAAGGGCTGCACTCAATATGCCAGCAAATTTGGAAAACTCAGCAGTGGCCACAGGACTGGAAAAGGTCAGTTTTCATTCCAATCCCAAAGAAAGGCAATGCCAAAGAATGCTCAAATTACCCCACAATTGCACTCATCTCACACGCTGGTAAAGTAATGCTCAAAATTCTCCAAGCCAGGCTTCAGTAATACGTGAACCGTGAACTCCCAGATGTTCAAGCTGGTTTTAGAAAAGGCAGAGGAACCAGAGATCAAATGGCCAACATCTGCTGGATCATCAAAAAAGCAAGAGAGTTCCAGAAAACATCTATTTCTGCTTTATTGACTATGCCAAAGCCTTTGACTGTGTGGATCACAATGAACTGTGGACAATTCTGAAAGAGATGGGAATCCCAGACCACCTGACCTGCCTGTTTCTTTTACCTTGGACGTGGTGTATCTCTTCACGGCGGCTCCAGCAAAGCACAGCCACTGCTCAGACACAGACCTGCCTGACTTTGAGAAACCTGTATGCAGGTCAAGAAGTAACAGTTAGAACTGGACATGAAACAACAGACTGGTTCCAAATAGGAAAAGGAGTACATCAAGGCTGTATATTATCACCCTGCTTATTTAACTTATATGCAGAGTACATCATGAGAAACGCTCGGCTGGAAGAAGCACAAGCTGGAATCAAGACTGCCGGGAGAATTATCAATAACCTCAGATATGCAGATGACACCACCCTTACGGCAGAAAGTGAAGAGGAACTCAAAAGCCTCTTGATGAAAGTGAAAGAGGAGAGTGAAAAAGTTGGCTTAAAAGTCAACATTCAGAAAACTAAGATCATGGCATCTGGTCCCATCACTTCATGGCAAATAGATGGGGAAATGGTGGAAACAGTGTCAGACTTTATTTTTCTGGGCTCCAAAATCACTGCAGATGGCCATTGCAGCCATGAAATTAAAAGACGCTTACTCCTTGGAATGAAAGTTATGACCAACCTAGATAGCATATTCAAAAGCAGAGACATTACTTTGCCAACAAAGGTCCATCTAGTCAAGGCTGTGGTTTTTCCTGTGGTCATGTATGGATGTGAGAGTTGGACTGTGAAGAAAGTTGAGCGCCGAAGAATTGATGCTTTTGAACTGTGGTGTTGGAGAAGACTCTTGAGAGTCCCTTGGACTGCAAGGAGATCCAACCAGTCCATTCTGAAGGAGATCAGTCCTGGGTGTTCATTGGAAGGACTGATGCTGAAGCTGAAATTCCAATACTTTGGCCACCTCATGCGAAGAGTTGACTCATTGGAAAAGACTCTGATGCTGGGAGGGATTGAGGGCAGGAGGAGAAGGGGATGACAGAGGATGAGATGGCTGGATTACATCACCGACTCGATGGACATGAGTTTGAGTGAACTCTGGGAGTTGGCGATGGACAGGGAGGCCTGGTGTGCTGCAATTCATGGGGTGCAAAGAGTCAGACACGATTGAGTGACTGAACTGAACTGAACTGACACACACACACACACATACACACACACACACACACACATATACACACACAGATATATATATATACACACAGATACACACACACATACATATACACACACACATATATACACACACACACATATATATATATACATACACACATACATATATACACACATACATATATATACACATTTTCATATATACACACATACATATATGGCTGATTCATTTTTCTGTACAGTAGAAACTAACACAACATTGTAAAAACTATTTTCTGATAAATATTAATTTAAAAATAAAAACAATAAGGGATGGGTAGTGAACAGCTGCATGGGATCGACAAGTCTGAAAGGCCCCTGACTGATTCTGTAGGACCCCTGAGTCTGCCTGAGGCTCTGCTCAGCGTGGGTCTCTGAAGCCTCCTTTGCAACATCAGAGGATCAGGGGTCTCTTGAGGCCCCAGGGGAGATGACTAGCCTGTAGTCTTTGAATCGCAGCCAGGGCCTGACGCTGTGGCTCTTCTGTCTGTTTCAAAACACACTTTTTATTGATTCACTGGTACGGAGACCCCAAGTGTGCATCCTGAATTAGATTCTGATGCTTTCAGAATCCAGATAGTCAGACCTCTGCCAGGAAAGTGCACAGCTATCTTGTCGACAGTTTGTTCAGATTAATGAAAAGAGCAGTCCAGACACACTTCAGTAAATCAAGTCAGAGGGACTATTTAAAGGAAGCAGAAGGAAGTTGGTAACCCTGGCACTCAGGGGAAAGTGCTCAGCACTGCTGTCAATCACTAAGGATCACAGGCTTTCTGTTTCAGAATTCTTCTTGGAGATTTTAAGCTTTCAGAGGATGCCATCTGAGCGAGGGCCATTTCAGAACCCCTTTAGTCCTGGTATTTTGTTAGCAAAGCTTGTGAGTTCAACTTACAGTGTGACTGGGCAGGTGAATCTCATTAATCTCCGTTCCTCACTATTCAACCTAATGCTAAGCTACAGAGTAGCACACAGGCAGACCTACAGATATGAAAAGAACAAGAAATTCAGCCAGTGCATTGATAATCTCTGTCATTTTTTAGTTGATTTTCAGGCCCTGAAGCCAAAGAGTTCTCTATTATATGCCCTTCCTACAGCCCTGCCAACCTTCCAGTTCCAACATGCACACTCATACACACACACACACACACACACACACACACACACACACATCATCTGAAGAAAAACAGAATCACAGAATTTGGGATTTATTTAATATGACTGGGTAATGTCCTCCTCAGTGAGAAGACTTAAAATGGTTGTTGCAAAGCGAAAAGTTTTACAAAATAGGCTAATTATTTTTGTGAAAGCCCTCCAAATTGTGCAAGTTTTGTAAATTTCAACTCTGTGCTGGGATACCCTGATATCAGAGTCAGATGTTAGAGCTGAGTTTTCAGTTGGTGACAGACACGCTGCTTGCATTTCTCGTGATGTCAACTCAGATTCCTCCTTGCATCTGGCTACACGTATTTCACAGAACATCAGGCAGCAGACAATTCAGCAACACAGGCAAGCACACTCTTACAGATCAGATCAGATCAGTCCCTCAGTCGTGTCGGACTCTTTGCGACCCCATGAATCGCAGCACACCAGGCTTCTGTGTCCATCACCAATTCCCGCAGTTCACTGAGACTCACGTCCATTGAGTCAGTGATGCCATCCAGCCATCTCATCCTCTGTCGTCCCCTTTTCCTCCTGCCCCCAATCCCTTCCAGCATCAGAGTCTTTTCCAATAAGTCAACTCTTTGCATGAGGTGGCCAAAGTACTGGAGTTTCAGCTTTAACATCATTCCTTCCAAAGAAATCCCAGGGCTGGTCTCCTTCAGAATGGACTGGTTGGATCTCCTTGCAGTCCAAGGGACCCTCAAGAGTCTTCTCCAACACCACAGTTCAAAAGCATCAGTTCTTCAGTGCTCAGCCTTCTTCACAGTCCAACTCTCACATCCATACATGACCACAGGAAAAACCATAGCCTTGACTAGACGGACCTTTGTTGGCAAAGTAGTGTCTCTGCTTTTGAATATGTTATCTAGGTTGGTCATAACTTTCCTTCCAAGGAGTAAGCGTCTTTTAATTTCATCACTGCAGTCACCATCTACAGTGATTTTGGAGCCCAGAAAAATAAAGTCTGACACTGTTTCCACTATTTCCCCATCTATTTGCCATGAAGTGATGGGACCGGATGCCATGATCTTCGTTTTCTGAATGTTGAGCTTTAAGCCAACTTTTTCACTCTCCACTTTCACTTTCGTCAAGAGGCTTTTTAGTTCCTCTTCACTTTCTGCCATAAGGGTGGTATCATCTGCATATCTGAGGTTATTTATATTTCTCCCGGCAATCTTGATTCCAGCTTGTGCTTCTTCCAGTCCAGCATTTCTCATGATGTACTCTGCATATAAGTTAAATAAACAGGGTGACAATATACAGCCTTGACGTACTCCTTTTCCTATTTGGAACCAGTCTGTTGTTCCATGTCCAGTTCTAACTGTTGCTTCCTGACCTGCATACAGATTTCTCAAGAGGCAGATCTGGTATTCTGGTATCTCAAGAGGTGGTCTGGTATTCCCATCTCTTTCAGAATTTCCCACAGTTTATTGTGATCCACACAGTCAAAGGCTTTGGCATAGTCAATAAAGCAGAAATAGATGTTTTTCTGGAACTCTCTCGCTTTTTCCATGATCCAGTGGATGTTGGCAATTTGATCTCTGGTTCCTCTGCCTTTTCTAAAACCAGCTTGAACATCTGGAAGTTCATGGTTCACATATTGCTGAAGCCTGGCTTGGAGAATTTTGAGCATTACTTTACTAGCGTGTGAGATGAGTGCAATTGTGGGGTAATTTGAGCATTCTTTGGCATTGCCTTTCTTTGGGATTGGAGTGAAAACTGACCTTTTCCAGTCCTGTGGCCACTGCTGAGTTTTCCAAATTTGCTGGCATATTGAGTGCAGCACTTTCACAGCATCATCTTTCAGGATTTGGAGTAGCTCAACTGGAACTCTATCACCTCCACTAGCTTTGTTCGTAGTGATACTTTCTAAGGCCCACTTGACTTCACGTTCCAGGATGTCTGGCTCTAGGTCAGTGATCACACCATCGTGATTAGCACACTCTTACAACTTTCCACTAAACGCTTCTTCATGAACTGGCTCTGGGTTTGGGAATAAGGGAAATAAGGAGCGTTGACAATTTGAGCTTCTTTCCTTCTGGGATGGTCTGGTTTAGGGGAAGAATTTCACCGGGTCCAACCATTGGCTCAGACCTCTGTAGTAGCTGCCTAAACACTCACTCCTCTTCCATGCATTTTTTCAACTAACTCATTCTCCTTGTTAGAGATAGAAAACCACCTGTAAAATGTAAATTATATCCTGTAATTCCCTAGAACTGCTTTGCGGCCTTTAGGCTAAAATAAAGTGTATATGGGGGCTTCCCAGGTGGCACAGTAGTAAAGAAACAGCCTGCAGAGCAGGAGATGCAGGAGGCATGGGTCCCTGGGTTGGGAAGATCCCCTGGAGGAGGGCATGGTAACTCACTCCAGTATTATTGCCTGGAGAATCCCATGGACAGAAGAGCTGGGCTACATAGCATGGGTTTGCAAGCCACTAAGCACACAATTCCCCAGAGCAATAGATTCCTATCACCTTTAGACAAAATTAAAAAGTATCAGACTTTTTCAAAGTCAGAGTGATTTCATTCTTGCCTCCTCTGAAGACTTGCCTTCTGTTCCCCCAATCCCTCACTTTGTCTACTGGATTTCTGTAAATTCAAATTTGTCATTCTTTTTTCCCCCACCTCCATGACTTCACTCATCTCTCCATCTTCCTGCCTCTCATTTACTCTCCAAATCCCAGCCTCACTGCAAGCCCGTTCTCAGCACTCCATGATGAATGAGGTACCATTTACAGACCCTCTGATACAGCCTGTCTGCAGCACTTGGTACTGGTTGAGTTGCTCAATTGTTTGAGATTATTTGTCTAGTCTGTATATTTCTCACTTAACTATAAGCTCCAAGAGGCCAGGTCCTATGTTGATTGCTTATTTATTTGTCTTAGCATTGAACACAGTGCTTAGAAGATAAATATTTAGGGGCTGATCAACTCACCAGACCTCTGTTCTGGGATATATACTGAAGTCCTCATTAATGACGAAGCGTTATTTTCCTTGCTTCATTCTCTGTGCATAAGTTTTTCTTAGTGGATCCTGGAGGAAGTTTCAAAGCAGAACACTTATTTCTTCCCCAGCCAGATAGTTTCATAACTTAGTAGTAATTGTGCATCGTTCATCACCATTTCTTAAAACGCTTACTCATCTTTTCTTCTTTTTCTTTGTAACCCTTGTGCTCCCGATTTAGGATCTATTGCACTCATGCCAAACAATTGATGTTTCCTAAGGAAATAAAATAGAGATGACTAGAAAAAATAGTTACAGTTTCAAAGAAATTTAAAATCAAAATTTGTACATCATGAACAGAATATTTTATCCATTTCCAATGTGTTTAGTTGTGATTGTATTATGCTTGAATCCATACTGCATTAGTTTCTGTTTTAACGTTTTATTTTTTTCAATTGTTTGTGTGTTTTATAAATTGGATGGGAGATTAAACAAGATTCATTTTAGACTGGATATCAATTAGAAGCTTGAACATATCGTTAGAAATTATACTTTGATGTCAGTCTATGCCTAAAGCCAGGATAAGCTCCTGATTCAAACAACAAAATTGGGAACAGAGACATACACACATACACAGATTTTGCACCTAAAATGCCAATAACTTTTTATTTGTTTATTTTTGCCACCTTAGTAGCTAATTTAAATTATAAAATATTTATAGTAATATGACAGAAATTTTCATTTTCAACCTCAACACATAGAACAAAAAGGGGATTTTTAGTTACTACCTCACCAGCTCTAAAGGCGTATTTTATTTATAATTAGAAAGTGAAAAACATTTCTTCTGACCTTAGATACAAACACTGCAATGTGCCAGTGCAATCAGTGTATGATTTAAAACTGCAAAATAAACTTATAGTTAACTTATACTCTTACTTGGAGAAGGAAATGGCAACCCACTCCAGTATTCTTACCTCTAGAATCCCATGGACAGAGGAGCCTGGCAGGCTGTGGTCCATGGGGTCGTAAAGTGTCAGACATGACTGAGTGACTAACACACACATACTCTTACTTCCAATAAACTTGGGATAATCATAAATGTTTTTGTCATGAACATTTTTCTTTCACTTTTCTTTTTGTACTTTGAATCTTGTCTATGTATTTAGAGAATCTCATGATTTATATAACTGAGTGGAAGAAATTGCCCACTGATACTGAAAATCCTGGATACTTGCTTTCCCAGCATCCCTTGACTATGCACTGTTTCTCCAGCCCTTTGGGTTGGCTCTATGCTGCTTTGATTAAAAACAAGCATAGACCATCTGTGGCAAGAAGCTTCTGTCTTTTCCGCTAAGAAGGTGGCTTTGAGCGATCCATAAAGAGGTCCAAACAGATAAAATCTACAGCTCCCAGATAAAACCCAGCAGCCTAGCTGGGTTCCCATCAGTACCAACTTGCCCCCTGTTTTTCACCCTCATTTGTTACAGTCATCTCAGCTGAAGCTGCATGTCTCACATGGCAGAGGTCATGGCGCCATAATTGGATGCTACTCTGAGACTATCAGATATGAAGTGAGTGCATTCGCCACATGAACCGCTGTGGACAAAGATGCTTCGGTTCTACATGCCACTCCACATTGCACTCCTGTCACTGTTCCAGGAGATGAAGTCTTTTCCTTTCACCCTCCTTGATTCTGGCCCATGAGAACTTGGGCCACTAGAATAAGGAAGAGGAAGTCTACTGGGCTGGCGGTCTTGGCTTGCTTTCTCTTGGAACCCACTCTATGCTGTGAGGAGGCCTGGGAGAGGATCCCATGAAGAGGAAATAACATTGCTGGACCACAGTGTGACCAGTGGACACATGCTGAGTATTTCAGTCCAGCCATTTGCTCGGTTCCACCTGAAGCTCCACACATCCCTGCTGGGCTCCATCTGATCTGCTGACCCACAAAGCCAGGGGCTTGATTTGTGTCACTAACTTCTGGAATGTCATGCAGTGGTGAATAACCAGAACAGTCCTATTATCTACCAGCACTTTCCTTGGTGCTGCAGAGACAACAGTGAATAAAATAAACACAATTCTGCTCACGTTTGAGTTGGAAGAAACAGAAAAAAATAAAGTGTGATAGTGAGCAGAAAAGTTTAGTTTCATATTGTGATGAATTCTATAAAATAAAAACAAAGGTAATGTGCATCACTGGGCTTCCGAGGTACCTCAGTGATAAAGAATCCACCTGCCAATTCAGGAGATCTGAATTTGATCCATGGGTCAGAAAGATCCCTGGAGAAGGGAATGGGTACCCACTCCAGTATTCTTGCCTGGAGAATCCCATGGACGGAAGAGCCTAGAGGGCTACAGTCCATGGGGTCACAGAGAGTTGGACACAACTGAGCAACTAGATACAGTGTGTATCACAAGGTCATGTGATATTGCCTGCCTCACATGGGGTGGTAATTTAAGGTAGGAAGATCATGACAAAATTTTCTGAAGAAATAATTGAGATACGAACAATGAAAGTAGTCAGTCATGAAGCATCGTGAGTTCTAGACAAAAGGATTAGTAAATACAAAGGATCTTAGATAGGAATTACCCTGACATATTTAAGGAGAAGATTGGAGCCCAGGAATCTAGCCAATAGTTTGAAAGTATTTGAAACAGGAATGGTGGCCCTGTTCATGAATGATGAAGGAACCTTAGATTTCACTGCATGAAAAGTGAAATCCCTTTACTTTTTAGGAAAAGTGAAAGATCAAGGGAATAGATAACATGGGCTGATTTAATTGTAATTTAATTAATGCCCTTAACTTAATTTTAATTCCCTCTTCATTTTGGAATAATTTTAGAGCTACATAAAAGTTGCAAAGATACTACAGGAAGTCCTTGTGTACCTCTACCCAATTTTTCTCATTGTTAATATCTAATGTGACCAGAGTAGCTTATGAAAACCAAGCAGCACTGGTACATTGTTGTTAATGAGACTCCAGATTTTCTTTGGATTTTACCAAATTTTCCATTGCATTCAGCTGTCATGCTCCTTTGTCTCCTCTGTCTAATGGTCAGGTGTCCTTAGACTCCTTTGTTCATTACTTACTTTGTTTTTCGTGACCTTGACAGTCTTAAGGGGTGAGTTATTGTTTTCATTCTGGTTGGTACCTAGAGAATGGATTACAGTAGCAGAAGAATGAAAGCAGGAAGAGCAGAACAATACGATTGAAAGTAGAGTGATAGACAGTTTTCTCTTGTCTTCAGAACCTGGTGTGTGTTTTACACTTGCAACACATCTCAGTCAAAGTGCTCAACAGCCACACAGGACAGCATGGCTCTAGAATATGGGACTTGATATGCTCTAGAAACACCACTTTTCCAAATAAACAGTGAGCAATAACAAAAACCAAACCCTCTGTCAGAGTATGATATTCTAAAAATATAGGTCACTTCTGGCTTAATTAAGAAGGGTGGGCACAGTGATTTTTACAATCAATGTTCTTTGGGAGACTCTACTTCTACTAGTCCATCAGCATAAGACAATAAGCCTTCCCCTAGGATAAGTTAACTGACAGGAAGTAGTTAGCATATGCCAGGGTTTTCAAGCAAGATGTTACAGTCAGACCCGGTGTCAACGTGGTAGGGAAGAAGGAAGATGCAACATGTGAGCAGAAAATCAGTCTTTGGTGTCTACAGCTCCTGCTTGGTTTAAGGGACAGACTTTGAGACAGGATCCAATGATGTTTAGGGAGATGAATTGTCCAGGATTCAGCCTGGGCATTAAGGAAGGTACCTTCATATCCAGGGAAACAGAGAGGGCCCCGTGGCCCCTGTTCTGAATTATTGTCCTTCATGGAATTAACAGATGTAGATCTGGGACTAAGAGTCCCTTACTGGGACTCTTCCAGTAAGACAGGACTTTGTACACATTTGTCATGGTTGAGTATGCTATGCTAAGTCACTTCAGTCATGTCCGATTCTGTGCGACCCCATAGACGGCAGCCCACCAGGCTCCCCCCTCCCTGGGATTCTCCAGGCAAGAACACTGGAGTGGGTTGCCATTTCCTTCTCCAGTGCATGAAAGTGAAAAGTGAAAGTGAGGTCTCTCAGTCGTGTCCGACTCTTAGCAACCCCATTGATTGCAGCCTAACAGGCTCCTCCGTCCATGGGATTTTCCAAGCAAGAATACTGGAGTGGGGTGCCATTGCCTTCTCTGATGGTTGAGTATATTCAAGCCTAAAGGGCAGTCAGTCAGTGAAGTTGCTCAGTCGGGTCCGACTCTTTGCAGTCCCACAGACTGTAGCCTACCAGGCTCCTCTATCCATGGAATTTTCCAGGTAAGAGTACTGGAGTGGGTTTCCATTTCCCTCTCCAGGGGATCTTTCTGACCCAGGGATCGAACCCAGGTCTCCCGCATTGCAAGGAGACGCTTTACTGTCTGAGCTACCAGGGAAGCTTAAAGGGCAGTGTTATGATTTAATATTCACATCGAACTCTAGCAAGACTCGTTACAGTAGAAAGCAGTGGGGTTAGCAAAGGGGAATTCAAGAGGAATGAAGGTGACAGTGAGTGATCCATCAAGAGAAGAAAATCTAAAGTGGCCAATCCAAAACTTTCTCAGGACCTTCTTACATTAGTAATTATTGAGGATCACCTCTTTCAAAGTCGAAAAGCTTCTGTGTTTGCACATTATCTCGATGACTGTGTTAGAAATTAAAGCTGAGACATTTAAGAATGTTAAATAATTTAGTTAAAATTAACAATAACACACCCCTTAACTTTTAACATGTATTTTATGGCCAATAACTATGTTTTTCAAAATCATAGCGAGAAGATGGGCCTTGCTTTACATCTTTGCAAATTTCTTGAATAAAGTCTTAAAGGAACTTTAAACTCTCCCATTTGCTTCTTCCCTTACTCCATTGAGATAAGGAGATCACACAGCCTCTGGGAAACTCCACTGAATACTTGCAAGAGATTAAGAGAAGAGAAGATAAATAGTGTCTCAGGGTTATTTTGAAAATATTTTTGACCTTATGGGTCTGCTGTAAAAGACTTCCCGGGTCCCTTTGTAAATCACATGGCTAAGGAATCAAATGGTTGAGTCGATGGTTGTAGCTGCTGCACTTTCTACTGGATGGTTGCTGCCAGAGGCAAATACAGCATCCTTCACTCTTTAGGTTAGGGCTTTCTATGTTTGGGGCTTCCCTGGTGGCTCAGAAGGTAAAGAATCTGCCTGCAATTTCAGAAGATCATGGGTTAGATCCTTGGGTTGGGAAGATTACCTGGAGAAGGGAATGACAACCCACTTCAGTGTTTGCCTGGGAAATTCCATGGACAAAGGAGCCTGGTGGGTTACAGTCCATGGGGCAGCAAGGAATCAGACACGACAGAGTGACTAACACTTTCACTTTTTTTTCTGTTTCACCTATCTTCAGTCACTCAGTCATGTCCAACTGTGTGAGACTCTAAGGACTGCACCACACCAGGGTTCCCTGTCCATTACCAACTCCCAGAGATGGCTCAAACTCATGTCCATTGACTCGGTGATGCCATTCAACTACCTCATCCTCTCTTGTCCCCTTCTCTTCCTGCCTTCAATTTTTCCCAGCATCTGGGTCTTTTCCAATGAGTCAGTTCTTCGCATCAGGTGGCCAAAGTATTGGAGCTTCAACTTCACCATCAGTCCTTCCAATGAATATTGAGAATGATTTCCTATAGGATTGACTGTTTTGATCTCCTTGCAGTCCAACGGACTCTTAAGAATCTTCTCCAGCACCACAATTTGAAAGCATCAATTCTTCAGTGTTCAGCTTTCTTTATGGTCCAACTTTCACATCCATACATGACTACTGGTAAACCCATAACTTTGACTAGATGGACTTTTGTTGGCAAAATAATGTCGCTGCTTTTTAATACACTGTCTAGTGTATTTGTCATAGCTTGTCTTCCAAAGAGGAAGTGTCTTTTAATTTCATGGCTGCAGTCACCATCTGCAGTGATTTTGTAGCTCCCAAAAATAAAATCTCTTACTCTTTCCATTGTTTCCCCATCTATTTGCCATGAAGTGATGGGACCAGATGCCATGATCTTAGTTTTCTGAATGTTGAATTTTAAGTCAGCTCTTTCACTCTCCTCTTTCAATTTCATCAAGAAGCTCTTTAGTTCCTCTTCAGCTTCTGCCATAAGGGTGATGTCATCTGCGTATCTGAGGTTATTGATATTTCTCCGGGCAATCTTGATTCCAGCTTGTGCTTCATCCAGCCCAACATTTTGCATGAGATACTCTGCATATAAGTTAAACAAGCAGGGCAAAAATATACAGCCTTAACATACTCCTTTCCCAATTTGGGACCAGTCCTTTGTTGCATGTCCAGTTCTAACTGTTGTTTCTTGACCTGACTACAGGTTTCTCAGCAGGCAGGTAAGGTGGTCTGGTATTCCCATCTCTTGAAGAATTATCCACAGTTTGTTGTTATCCACTCAGTCAAAGGCTTTGCATAGTCAATAAAGCAGAAGTAGATGTTTTTCTAGAACTCTCTTGCTTTTTCTATGATCTGCCAGATGTCGGAAATTTGATCTCTGGTTCCTCTGCCTTTTCTAAATCCAGGTGGAACATCTGGAAGTTTTCAGTTCATATACAGTTAAAGCCTTGCTTGGCGAGTTTTGAGCATTATTTTGTTAGCATGTGAGATGAATGCAATAGTGTGGTAGTCTGAGCATTCTTTGGCATTGCCTTTCTTTGGATTGGAATGAAGCTGACCTTTTCCAGTCCTGTGGACACTGCTGAGATTTCCAAATTTGCTGGCATATTGAATGCAGCACTTTAACTGTATCATGTTTTAAGATTTGAAATAGCTCAGCTGGAATCCTATCACTTACACTAGCTTTGTTCATAGTGATGCTTCTTAAGGCCCACTTGACTTCACCCTCCAGGATGTCTGGCTCCAGGGGAGTGATTACATCATCACAGTTATCTTGGCCATTAAGGTCTCTTTTTTGTAGTTATTTTGTGTATTCTTGCCACTTTTTCTTAATATCATCTGCTTTTGTTGGATTCATACCATTTCTGTCCTTTATTGTTCCCATTTTGCATGCAATGTTCCCTTTGTATCTCTAACTTTCTTGAAGAGATCTCTTGTCTTTCCCATTCTATTGTTTTCTTTTATTTCTTCGCATTGATCATTTAGGAAGGTTTTCTTATCTCTCCTTTCTAATCATTGAAACTCTGCATTCAGGCGGATATATCTTTCATTTTCTCCTTTGTGTTTTGCTTCTCTTTTATTCTCAGCTATTTGTAAGCCTCCTCAGACAAACTTTTTGCCTTTTTGCATTTCTTCTTCTTGAGGATGGTTTTAAACAGTGTTACAGACCTCCAGCCATAGTTTTTCAGGCACTTTGTCTATCAGATCTAATTCCTTGTATCTATTTGTCACATCCACTGTATAATCATAAAGGATTTGATTTCAATCATACCTGAATGGTCTAGTGGTTTTCCCTATTTTCCTCAATTAAACCTAAATTTTGCAATAAGGATTTCATGATCTGTTTTTCCTGTTTGACTACTAATATCTTTAAATACTGAAAGAGGAGAAAACATGTTATACATCTAATGTGCCAACTTTGGGGTTAGAGACTTGCATATACTTCAGCTTAATTATTTCAACATCCTGAATTATACTTCTTCCTCCATTTTCATGAAGGAAAAACCTGAAGTTCAGAACTGTAAATAACTAAGTAATAGCTGAGGTTGTCTGCAGAAGCTACATGTTCTTCCTGTAACATCCCTATTCTCCTCTTAGGCAATGATTATAAAATACAGTGATAATTATGAATCATGGGGAAATGAAGGTCAGTTATGAACATAGTACAAATGAAAAAGGTAAAGGACTTGAAAAAAAAGTGTGAGGAAGTTACAAACAGAAGTCATAGGCCAAGTGCAAGGAAAACATATTTTTGTTTAATCTGAATGATAATTATTATGATCAAAATGCTGGTATCTTCTGAATAAAATGAAGGATATGTGAAGAGTATTTTATGGGCTGGGTGATTCCATTAAGTCACAGAGGAATGGCAGACAGAGATGCAATCTGTGGAATGAACAGGCTCTGTTTTAGAGGAATTGAGGGAAAGGAGAAACCCAGAGGTCATCAGCCTGAGGCATGGCTGCTCGAACACCTGACTTGTACAAAAAGCTGGGGAGCCATGTATGATTGGAATCATTACAAGGACTTTCAGAATCAGCTCTTTAGCTGATCATCTATGTAATTTATATGAATTCTATTTCAGTAAACTTATGGATGTCTATAAGTAGTTTTCACATGGATTTCTTTATGTGAAATATAAGATTTCAGGTGTGTGGCCTATGTCATTTCATTATTCCTGCTGCTAGATTCACTTTATTGTTACATAAAATGGTGACACTATGAGTTACTGGGTTAGGCTTTTCTTTGTAAATAACTCTGGCATTCTCTTCTGATAGGCAATCCAGATTATTACTTATGAGGGCCATAAAGCTGCAGATGCATTTCATGGCATCAAAAATAAAATATCCATTACTTCATGATTCATGATATGTCCAGAAAGGTTAAATATTTTAGTGTGTGTAGTATATTTTACACTGTAAGTCACTTTCACAACTGACTGTGCAAGAAGTTATTAGCTGGCTGCCAATAATTTATCAAATTTGAATCTACCTGCATGCATTTCCCAGATGGTTTCTGAGCTTGAAGCACAAAGGGAATTGTTATTGTGTATATAAGAATTAAAATATGTCTAATGCTATTTGCAACTGGAATGAAACATGCTCATAATGCTGGGGCTTTTGTTTTCATATTATAATCACTTAGGACATGAAGATATAACTGTGTCACATTTCTACATCATCATCATGAAATTCATTTATTCTCCAACTTGAAAATCAAATGATGGGCTAACAGAAGGCAGAGGAATGCTATCTCATTGTTTATGAGATAGAAATTTAGCCCTCAAGACAATGATAGCTCCTAGGGGTGGTTCCAGCCCCTTTATAGAGGTAAAGAGTGTTCTGTTTACAGTCAAAGGAATAAACAACTTAATCACTATGTCTATTAGTTCCTACTGGTGCTGCAACAAATTACCACAAGCTTCTTGGCTTAAAACAGCATTAACTTATTATTTGATAGTTCTGGAGGCCAGAGGTCCAAATTGAGTCTTAAAGGGATAACATCAAGGTGTGTGCCTCTTGGGTAGACTTCAGGGGAGAATCCACTTCCTGGCCTCTCCTAGTTGCTGGAGCTGCCTGCACTTGTTGGCTCCTGGCCTTTCCCTCCACCATCAAATGTATCATGCAACCTCTGCTTCCAACCCCAGCACCTCTTGCCTCCTTCTGATGATGAAACTCTATGATTACAGATGTTCCCTGACTTATGGCTCCATTTAGAATTTTTCAGCTTTATGATGTTAAAGCAATATGCATTCTGTAGAAACCACGTTGTTGTTTTGTTCAGTAGCTAAGGTATGTCCAACTCTTTGAGACTCCATGGACACAAGCCTCCTCTGTCTTCACTATCTCCTGGAGTTGCTCAAACTCATGCGCATTGAATCAGTGATGCCTTTCAACATTCTCATCTTCTGTAACTCTCTTCTCCTCCTGCCTTCAATCTTTCCCAGTATCAAGCTCTTTTCCAATGAGTCAGCTCTTTGCATCAAATGGCCAAAGTATTGGAGCTTCAGCTTCAGCATCAGTCCTTCCAATAAATATTCAGGGTTGATTTCCTTTAGGATTGACCAGTTTGATCTCCTTGCAGTCCAAAGGATGCTCAAGAGTCTTCTCCAGCACTACAATTTGAAAGTATCAATTCCCAGACTTTGTTGAATTTTGATCTTTTTTCATGCTAGTGATAAGAATTAAAATACTTTCTTGTGACGCTGGGCAGCAGCAATTAGTCACATGATCACAAGGGTGAACAGCCCATGCTGTACCCATACACCATTCTGTTCTTTATTTTTGGTGTGGTATTCAATGAAGTCCATGAGATAGAAAACACTCTATTATAAATAAGCTTTGTGTTAGATGATTTTGCCCAATAGTAGATTCATGTAAGTGTTCTTGGCTGTTTAGGTACGTGAAGCTAAGCTGAGATGTTCAATCAGATCAGATCAGATCAGTCGCTCAGTCGTGTCCAACTCTTTGTGACCCCATGAATCACATCACGCCAGGCCTCCCTGTCTATCACCAACTCCCGCAGTTCACTCAGACTCACGTCCATTGAGTCAGTGATGCCATCCAACCATCTCATCCTCTGTCGTCCCCTTCTCCTCCTGCCCCCAATCCCTCCCAGCATCAGAGTCTTTTCCAATGAGTCAACTCTTCACATGAGGTGGCCAAAGTACTGGAGTTTCAGCTTTAGCATCATTCCTTCCAAAGAAATCCCAGGGCTGATCTCCTTCAGAATGGACTGGCTGGACCTCCCAGGACTGGTCTCCTTTAAGACGGACTGGTTGGATCTCCTTGCAGTCCAAGGGACTGTCAAGAGTCTTCTCCAACACCACAGTTTAAAAGCATCAATTCTTCAGCGCTCAGCCTTCTTCACAGTCCAACTCTCACATCCATACATTTCCACAGGAAAAACCATAGTCTTGACTAGATGAACCTTTGTTGGCAAAGTAACGTCTCTGCTTTTCAATATTCTATCCAGGTTGGTCATAACTTTCCTTCCAAGGAGTAAGCGTCTTTTAATTTCATGGCTGCAGTCACCATCTGTAGTGATTTTGATGCCCAGAAAAACAAAGTCTGACACTGTTTCCACTGTTTCCCCATCTATTTCCCATGAAGTGATGGGACTGGATGCCATGATCTTCGTTTTCTGAATGTTGAGCTTTAAGCCAACTTTTTCACTCTCCACTTTCACTTTCATCAAGAGCCTTTTTAGTTCCTCTTCACTTTCTGCCATAAGGGTGGTGTCATCTGCATATCTGAGGTTATTAATATTTCTCCCGGCAATCTTGATTCCAGCTTGTGTTTCTTCCAGTCCAGCATTTCTCATGATGTACTCTGCATATAAGTTAAATAAGCAGGGTGACAATATACAGCCTTGACGAACTCCTTTTCCTATTTGGAACCAGTCTGTTGTTCCATGTCCAGTTCTAACTGTTGCTTCCTGACCTGCATACAGATTTCTCAAGAGGCAGATCAGGTGGTCTGGTATTCCCATCTCTTTCAGAATTTTCCACAGTTTATTGTGATCCACACAGTCAAAGACTTTGGCATAGTCAATAAAGCAGAAATAGATGTTTTTCTGGAACTCTCTTGCTTTTTCCATGGTCCAGAGGATGTTGGCAATTGGGTGTATTATAATACCTGCATTTTTGACTTACAGTATTTGCAACTTACAATGGGTGTATCAGGACATTACACCATTTTGACTCCAGGAAGATTTGTGTACAAAACTCATCTAGATAATTCAGAATAATCTCATTATTTCAAACTTAATCAAATGTGCAACATCCTTTTTGCCGTGTAAGGTAACATAATTGCTAATTCTGGGAATTAGAATGCATATGTCTCTGGAGTGCATTACTCTATCACACCAGGGGGCTTGAATATTGATTGTGTTACAAGTATTTTCAGAGCCTACTAAAACATTTCTGAATGCTTATTTTCTACCAGATACTTAGTAAGCATAAATTTTGCCCTCCAGTAGCTTAAAATCAAGCCTGTTATGACAAGTGTGATGGATAATTGTAATGCCATCTGGCAGTTCCAATACAGTCCCCCCATCCAGTTACTCTCCCACTCTTCCAAGCAAGTGTTTCACATCTCCAGCTCTCTCTGCAAATCTCCACTAACCTCTCTCTCATCAGGTGATGATTCCACTTTCCAACTCATTATGAAAATCAAAATAATTGGAAAAGTACTTCAACAATTTTCTCCCATCACATCTATCCATCTACCATTCTTCTGCTCTGAGGTTTCAGGAATTCATGAACTCTTCTTTGCCTTCTATGACCAAAGATAAACTGTTGGCCCTTCCAAGTCTAATCTTTCCATGTGTGTACTGATTCCTATGCTTTTTTTCATCTCCTCAAGGACATCATTTCAGTAATTTCGCTTTCTCCTGCACTGAACCAATCCCTTTAGTAAACCACCATGGTGTTGTTTCTCTTCTCTTAAAACTAAAAACTCTTTCTTGATTTAATATTGCCTCCAGCTATTAATTCATTTCTCCTCTTTCCTTCTTGGTAATGTTCTTCAAAAGAATGCATATCTTCCTTTCTCTCCTCCAAATCTCTCTCAAATGTACTCCAGGTACTGTTCTATCCTGTCTGCTCTAGTGAAACTGCTTACATAAAAATATTGCTAATAACAGCCCACGCTGTTATACAACTTGCTACATCTCAGCATTTTATAAGACTGTGTAGCTGCTTTTCTAATCCCCAGAACAGTCTGAAAGGTAGTTGTAAGAAGTGGAGGTGTGATTAACATCCAGGCAGTCACCTCTGAGGTCTGTATATACCCTGTCATCTCTCTCAGGCACTAATAATTTCCACATTCTAAATCTAATTATCAAATACTGATTCTCATCTCCTCCAAACTTTTAGCAGCAGCATTTAACAAAGTAATTATTATTTCTTCTTTTTCAAAAATCTTCTTCCACTGGCTTTGGGATTCCACGGTCCTCTGATTTACTTTCTACCTCATTGGTTACCCTTCTCAAGAGGAGCAGGGCAGATAAGCAGATAAAACATGGCTGATTCCTTGTCCTTAAGGAGATGATATTTAGCTGTGCAGGGGGTAAGCTGATGCACCAGAATCTTTCTAGAGTGTCTTAAGAGAGATAAATTCAAAGTGCCATGGTGTTTAGAATCAGGAATGACTACTTCCCTGTGGGCATATCAAACTATCACTTTTTAAAAATTGAAACATAGTTGATTTTCACTGTTGTGCTATTTCTTGTGTGCAGAAAAGTGATTTAGTTATACATACGTATTTTCTTTTTCATATTCTATTCCATAATGGTTTATCACAAGATGTCACATATAGTTCCCTGTGCAATACAGGACCTTGTTGTTCATCCATCCTGTGGGTAATAGTTTGCATTTGCTAATCCCAAACTCCCAATCCTCCCCTCTCCTCCCTTCCCTCACCAACTACAAGTCTGTGCTCTATGTCTGTACCTAAGTTACATTTTGAAATAGAAATAGGAAGCTGCCAGATTGAGCAGGTGCATAAGATTGTTCTAAGATGACTTAAAAAGCTTATGATCCTACAAACCTGTGGGTGTTTGAGAAACAATATGCTCAGTATGGTTATTTTTACATCCCCCTTTTATTTGATTAAGAATTGGTACATCTGGAAATTAGGCTAATTGCCAAAATAAATAGCAACATACAATAACGATACAGTTCAACCACCTTCAGCCAAATGCACATTAGATCCATACAGAGAATTTCTAATAAATATTGCCATCCAGCCTGCACTCAGAATGAATCTGGTACAATTTTTCTGAGATGGTACCTGGGCATGAGCATTCTTGCTCCCATGCTGATTCCAATAGTAGCCAGATTTGAGAACCATTGTGCTAGAACATTAACATAGCTGGGGAAGATGAGCTAGAAACTTCATTTGGAGGCAAGGTCAAGACCGGAATTAAAGACTTTTCAGTCTGTGGTGAAGAATTTAGGCATTATCTTCCAAACCAAGTAAAGCAAAAGAAGGTTCTACACAGGATTACAATGTGATCAAATCAGTGTTTTCAGAAAAAAAAAAGTGTAGAATGGTATGAGATTGGGGGAAAAATATACATATATATACTTGTAATAACATAGGCATCTCATTATGATGGCTGAGCCTCTTGTCTTAATTCTCCTTTCTCCAGGAGATCTTCTGGATCCAGAAGATCGAAGCCAGGTTTCCCACATTGCAAATAGATTCTTTTAACATATGAGCCACCAGGGAAGCCCCTTAATTCTCCCAGGACCTACCAGAATGTCTGGCTCATTTGCCAAGAGACTGCATAAGGGAGACATTTAGGAAGTTAAATATGAAGGATGTGCTGATTGGCTGGACTGTGAAGGGAGAGAGCTCAAGATTTCTACTTTGTTTTAATGTAAAGACTCGAGATGTGTTTTATTCTGTTTTGAATTTAAATTTGTAACGTCTTGAAAAAGTCTGCAGACAAGTCGGGCAACTGGGAGAGAGACATATCTGAGTGATCTGAAGCAATCAACGTGCCTTTAGAGTTTCAGGGTTGCCTTTGTGTTCAAGATAAGCCTGTCCTGTAGTTTCTTACAAAATCACAAAGAGTCACAGCTTGAAACATGGATCAAATCCTACTATGGCCTGATGACAGCATCTAAAGCTTTTTTAAGAAAAGGAAGTGTATATGTCATTTATATTCAATGTTTAAAAATGCACTACAACCATCAAAAAAAGGAAAAGAAAAAGAAGGTTTGGGAGGATCTCAGCACAGCTTAGTAAGAACTGAGGCCACAGAGAAATGGGCTGCATTTTATTTCAACAGCCTTCTGGCTCATCCCACGCTGGCCCTCTTGGTTGTTTCTCAAAGAGGTCCACATTCTCACTTCAGTACCCTGTTATGTTCTTTGTTTTTTGTGTTTGTAACATTTTCCATCCAGAGTTTGGCACAACTTTCTCAGTCCCTTTATTTCAGAGTCCTGCTCGCATATTGCCCAATCAGAATCATACTTTACACATCAAACTACACACCTTCCATCAGTCACTCCACCCCCTTGCTCAGCACTCCACCCACACAACATCCATTACTATCTCAAAGAATGAATTATTTTTAGAGACAAGAGCACTGTAGGCACAGAGTGAATGGTTCATGGAAGGAATGAGAAAGGAAACCATCTTAAGCCAAAAGTCTGTCTGATGAAAAAGTTCTGCTTTGAAGTCCAAAGTGTGGTACTACCAACTCATCTCCCAGTGGAATAAAAATATAAAACAAACAGGAATAACTTGGAATTATGTGAGGATATTTATGCTGTGATAGAAGGGAAAAAATAAAAACATTGCAAGTTAAATTTTCAGAGCTTTTGCTAATCTCAACCTCTAGATGGCTCTGATAACATCATAAGCACATTCTCATTTTTATTCCATGAACATTTCATTTGTGAGGGGTGCTACCTTTCGAGTCACGGTGAGAGAGAGGCTTTAAGAGAAAAGATAGAAAATGTGAAGCTCTTTGAAGCCTGAAATCATATCTAGTTGTTCACTATAGGATTCTGGAGAAAATGTGATGTGTATTCAATAAATACTTACTGAATTCACTTATTAATAGTCTTTTTTATTTCCCCCAGTACCACATATGTACAAAGCAGAGCACTGCACCCTGGTCATGAGGGTGAACTAAACAGGATGTCTGTCCTCATCCAGTTCACAGTTTCCTTTTTGTTGTTGTTCAGTTGCTCAGTCATGCCTGACTCTTTGCCACCCCATGGACTGCGGCATTTCAGGCTTCCCTTGCCTTCACCATCTCCCAGAGCTTGCTCAAATGTCCCTTGAGTCATACAACTATCTCATCCTCTGTCTTGCCTTTCACCTCTTGCCTTCAGTCTTTCCTAGCATTAGGGTCTTTTCAAATGAGTCAGTGCTTCGCATCCGGGGGCCAAAGCACTGGAGCTTCAGCTTCAGTATCAATGAATATTCTGGATTGATTTCTATCAGGATTAACTGGTTTGATCTCCTTGGGACTCCTTGGAATCTCCAAGGGACTCTCAAGAGTCCTCTCCAGCACCACAGCTCAAAAGCATAAATTCTTCAATGCTCAGCCTTATTTATGGTCTAATTCTCATATCAAAAGATGACTACCGGAAAAACCATAGCTTTGACTAGACAGACCTTTTCAGCGAAATGATGTCTCTGATTTTCAATACACTGTCCAGGTTTTTCATAGCTTTTCTTCCAAGGAGCAAGGATCTTTTAATTTAATGGCTGAAGTCACCATCTGCAGTGATTTTGGAGCCCAAGAATATAAAGTCTGTCACTGTTTCCACTGTTTCCCCATCTATTTGCCATGAAGTGATGGGGCCAGATGCCATGATCTTCATTTTTTGAATGTTGAATCTTAAGCCAGCTTATTCACTGTCTTCTTTCACTTTCATCAAGAGGTGCAGCAGTTCCTCTTCACTTTCTGTCATAAAGACGGTGTCATCTGCATACTTGAGATTATTGATAATTCTCCTGGCAATCTTGATTCTAGCTTGTGCTTCATCCAGCCCAGCATTTTGCCTGATGTACTCTGCATATAAGTTAAAAAAAGCACAGTGACAATATACAGCCTTGATGTACTCCTTTCCCAATTTGAAACCAGTCCATTGTTCCATGTCTGGTTCTAACTGTTTCTGCTAGACCTGCAAACAGATTTCTCAGGAGGCGGGTCAGATGGTCTGGTATTCCCATCTCTTTCAGAATTTTCTACGGTTTGTTGTGATCCACACAGTCAAAGACTTTGTGTAGTCAATAAAGCAGAAGTAGATGTTTTTCTGGAACCCTCTTGCTTTCTCGATGATCTAACAGATGTTGGCAATTTGATCTCTGGTTCCTCTGCCTTTTGAAAATCCAGCTTGAACATCTGGAAGTGCTCAGTTCGTTCACATACTGTTGAAGCCTCACTTGGAGAAATTTGAGCATTACTTTGTTAACATGTGAGATGAGTGCAGTTTTGCAGTAGTTTGAACATTCTTTGGCATTGTCTATCTTTGGGATTGGAATAAAAGCTGACCTTTTCCAGTCCTGTGGTCACTGTTGGGTTTTCCAAATTTGCTGGCATATTGAGTGCATCACTTTCACAGCATCATCTTTTAGGATTTGGAATAGCTCAACTGGAATCCCATCACCTAGACTAGCTTTGTTTATAGTGATGCTTCCTAAAGCCCACTTGACTTGGCACTCCAGGATATCTGGCTCTAGGTGACTGATGATCACACCCTCATGGTTATCTGGATCATTAAGATCTTTTTTGTATACTCCTTCTGTGTATTCCTGCCACCTCTTCTTGATATCTTCTGCTTCTGTTAGGTCCATACAATTTCTGTCCTTTATTGTGCCCATCTTTGCATGAAATGTTCCCTTGGCAATCCATAAGTTTCTTGAAGAGATCTCTAGACTTTCCCATTCTATTTTTTTCCTCTAATTCTTTGCATTGATCACTGAGGATGGCTTTCTTATCTCCCCTTGGTATTCATTAGAACTCTGCATTCAGATGGGTTTATCTTTCCTTTTCTCCTTTGCATTTAGCTTCTCTTTTTTTCTCAGCTATGTTAAGGCCTCCTCAGACAACCATTCTGCCTCTTTGTATTTATTTTTATTGGGGATGTTCTTGATCACTGCCTCCTGTACAATATCAAAAACTTACATCCATTGTTCTTCAGGCACTCTGTCTATTAGATCTAATCACTTGAATCTATTTGTCACTTCCACTGTATAATCATAAGGAATTTGATTTAGCTCATACTTGAATGGTTTAATGGTTTTCCCTACTTTTTTCAATTTAAGTCTGAATTTGATACTAAGGTGTTCATTATCTGAGCCAGTCAGCTCTTGGTCTTATTTTTGCTGACTGTATAGAGCGTCTCCATCTTTGACTGCAAAGAATATAACCAATCTGATTCTGGTATTGAAGTACAGTTATACACACATCTTTTAAGTTCTCTTCATTATGGTTTATCACAGGACATTAAATACAGTTCTGTGTAGTACAGTATGACCTTGTTTATCAATTGAGGATTGAGGCTTTTGAATTATGCCCAGGGAGGAATCTTTGTAGTAGATACATTTTACATATATATAAGATCATCTATGACTTCCCGGGAGCCTCAGCAGTAAAGAATCTGTCTGCCAATGCAGGATGTGTGGGTTGAAACCATAGGTTAGGAAGATCCCCTGGAAGATGAAATGTCAACCCACTCCAGTATTCTTACCTGGAGAATTCCATGGACAGAGGAGCTTGGCAGGCTACAGTCTATGATGTTGCAAAGAGTCAGGCAGGACTGAGGGACTAACACAACTCTGAGCAGCAGAAGCTGCCACAACATTTTTCCTGTCAGCATCTGAGTCCATCTTGCAGTCTTTCTACTAATAACACAGCAGGACTAATCTCAATGCAGCTCACTCCACATGTCAGCTCAGAGGTCTGAGTCCCTGTCCGTGGGGTGCCTTCCCCAAACTCAGAGATGCCACCCAGAGCCAAGCATGGTGCCCTTCCCTGAGGGTAGCATCTCAGCAGCTCACGGCCCCTTCCCCAGGCTTCTAGGCTCAGTAACTCCAGCCTCGACATCTGCTTGTCCAGATGTAGATATCACCGCTGCCTCCTGCAATTGCTCCTTCCAAAGTAAGTTCACTTTTTCCCTTTTCAGTTGCCAGCAATCTTACACTGAGTTAATATGTTTAAAAATATTTCTCTATTAAAATAAATCAAAGTAATTTCCCTCTCCACACAGGACTCTGATCCAGATGTTATACAGAAAACTCAGCAGTTTCATAGCCTTATTAGTTCAATCAAAAGTTGGAAAATGCAGTTCTTTTAGTGCCCAAATAGGAAATAAAACTTTGTAAAATGTCAATAGTTAAATGAGATGCTCTAGCTATTTTATTAATAAAGATAGTTACAGAATTATCAGTGAAACAGGTTTTCAGGTGAGGGTAGTCTTCATTTATCCCCAAGAACTCTTTAAAAACAAACATGTGCAACACAAAGTCCAGACTTCCTGATGATTTTGCCAAACCTCTAACTTCTGACATCTCCATTAGCATTTTTAAAGTGGGCTTCACTTGTGGTTCAGATGTAAATAGTCCACCTGCAATGTAGGAGTTAGTTCAGCCACTCAGTCATGTCCGACTCTTTGAGACCCCATGGACTGCAGCATACCAGGCTTCCCAGTCCATCACCAACTCTCAGAGATTGCTCAACCTCATATCCATAGAGTCAGTGATGCCATCCAACCATCTCATCCTCTGTCGTCCCCTTCTCCTCCTATCTTCAATCTTTCCCAGTATCAGGGTCTTTTCCAATGAATCAGTTCTTTCCATCAGGTAGCCAAAGCTTCAGCTTCAGCATCAGTCCTTCCAATGAATATTCAGGAGTGATTTCCTATAGGATTGACTGGTTTGATCTCCTTGCTGTCCAAGAGACTCTCAAGAGTCTTCTCCAACACTGCAGTTCAAAAGCATCAATTCTTTGCTGCTCTAATGTCAAATTTTATCTGAATGTTTGAGGCTAATTACTTTTGCATTGTTTACCTCCTTGTCTTCTCCGCTGTTAGCCCATTGTATTGTCCCCATTCAGGTCACCTATATTTCCCCTCTTTCTCAAATTGCTCTTTGATTCTCTTCCCAGAACCCAGTCTCTCACTGTACACTACTCTCCATAATCTTTTGATTGTGACCTTTGAAAATTTCACTCTATGATAAGCAAAATATACCTTTACTCTGTTTAATGTTCATTAAACAGAATGTTCATTATACCTTCTTGCCTTAAAAAAATATCTGTTCCATCCTTAATGATACCACTTTATAGATCTCTAAATCTGGGTGTCCTCTGTGTCCAACACCCCAATTTATGTTCTTTCCTGTGACCCCAGTTCTAAATTAGCCAACTTTTTTTGCTCCTAAGTAGTCATGTATGGATGTGAGAGTTGGACTGTGAAGAAAACTGAGTGCCAAAGAATTGATGCTTTTGAACTGTGGTGTTGGAGAAGACTCTTGAGAGTCCCTTGGACTTCAAGGAGATCCAACCAGTCCATTTTGAAGGAGATCAGCCCTGGGATTTCTTTGGAAGGAATGATGCCAAAGCTGAAACTCCAGTACTTTGGCCACCTCATGCGAAGAGTTGACTCATTGGAAAAGACTCTGATGCTGGGAGGGATTGGGGGCAGAAGAAGGGGACACCAGAGGATGAGATGGCTGGATGGCATCACTGACTTGATGGACATGAGTTTGAGTGAACTGTGGGAGTTGGTGATGGACAGGGAGGCCTGGCGTGCTGCGATTCATGGGGTCACAAAGAGTTGGACACGACTAAGGGACTGAACTGACTGACTGACTGAAGTGCTTTTATGTGGTAATTATGCATCTCATCAGAGAAGGCAATGGCACCCCACTCCAGTACTCTTGCCTGGAAAATCCCATGGGTGGAGGAGCCTGGAAGGCTGCAGCCCATAGGGTCGCTGAGGGTCGAACATGACTGAGCGACTTCACTTTCACTTTTCACTTTCATGCATTGGAGAAGGAAATGGCAACCCACTCCAGTGTTCTTGCCTGGAGAATCCCAGGGATGGGGAAGCCTGGTGGGCTGCCGTCTACGGGGTCACACAGAGTCGGACACGACTGAAGTGACTTAGCAACAATAGCAAAATGTATCTCATGTACTTTCACGTGTTGGGAAGTTTTATGTTTCCTTGTTTTGGAAAGCTACTTCCAGGAAACTCCAGACTTTCAAATGCATGCACTGCAGGTAAACCTTGCCTGGTTGGCAATGTCTTCCATGGACCTCTAGTTGATTCCTCGCATCCCATCATCCACAATGCTTTTCTTGCATTGTTTCTACCATGGTTATCACTGCTCCAATTCATTCTTCAGTCTTTGCCGAGTTAATATCTTTTCCTAAACTGCCTGATTCTGTGTCACTCGGGTGCTTACAATCCTGGAGAGGACTTTCAATGTAAACTCCAGCCTCTAAACTTCCATTTATCTCTCCAGCCTCATCTTTCACAAACCTACCCACTGGATTGACGTGGAACACTAGTTCTAAGACTACTTCAACTTCTGAAATTAAAAGAATATTTTTGGTTTACGTTTCTTAAATTCAAAGCATATTTTCCTGACTTTGAGCAATAACAAATGCTGCTGGATGTCACTTTAATGAATGCCCTCCTTTCATTATTTTACTGGTTGTGTTTTACTTAACAGTAAGGATTGGCCTTTAGTAGGACTTTCCTATTTCCTCAATTCTGGATTAGGCAATTTTTCTTTATTCCTATATATTGTTGGGATAACTTTGTAGGATTTATCATTCTGTTTTAATTATCTTTCCACAAAACTATAATATCTTTATAAGTAAGAATCTTATTGAAATGTATACTTCTAGTGTTCAGGGGCCAATAGAAAGATTGGTATATACTCATAACAACACAAAAAATGAAGAATGATCCAAGTGAGTATATGAACTGGGCTATTTCAAGCACATATCCAATAATCAGGGTGAAAAACCTTCATAGGAATTTCCATATACCTATAAAGACTATATAATTTGTATTTATAAAAATTCATATTCAATCAGTGGCATTTACCAAGTAACCAAGGAATACTCAAAGGCTGTGAATGAAAGTACAGAGTTGTTAAATGCATGAAGAGGTGTTTAAACACATTTATTTATTTAAAGCACATTGAAACATTACCTTTTGTTTATTGCATTGAAAATATTGAAAAATTTAGGTTAAATTTTGTGGATCAAAAATATGGCTAATCAGTATGTTCACACATTTCTGTTGGGAGAATAAATTGGTACAACATTTATGGTAAAATTTTTGCAATATCTATAAAAATTATAAATGCATATATTCTTTTTGCTAAGTTATTCAACTTCTAGAGATCTATTCTATAGATAAAGTTTTTCAGGTATAAAATGACTAATTTTCTGATATATATGACGACAGTTTACTACTAGTTTAAGGCTATGGTTTTTCCAGTGGTCATATATGGAAGTTGGACTGTGAAGAAAGCTGAGTGCCAAAGAACTGAAGCTTTTGAACTGTGGTGTTGCAGAAGACTCTTGGACTGCAAGTCCCTTGGACTGCAAGGAGATCCAACCAGTCCATTCTGAAGGAGATCGGCCCTGGGATTTCTTTGGAAGGAATGATGCTAAAGCTGAAACTCCAGTACTTTGACCACCTCATGCGAAGAGTTGACCCATTGGAAAAGACTCTGATGCTGGGAGGGAGTGGGGGCAGGAGGAGAAGGGGACAACAGAGGATGAGATGGCTGGATGGCATCACTAACTCGATGGACGTGAGTCTGAGTGAACTCTGGGAGTTGGTGATGGACAGGGAGGCCTGGCGTGCTGCAATTCATGGGGTCGCAAAGAGTCAGACACGACTGAGCGACTGAACTAAGAACTAAGGAACTAAGTTTACTAATATAGGACAATATTGTTTCTTAAGCGAAAGGTATAGAATAAAATATATCATGGTACACCATAGAATACAAAGCAGTTGTAAAATATGATTAAGAAACTTCTTATGAATTCATAGAAAATTAGCCTCATGATAGTTGATGCATTAAAAGGGAGGTGAATAAGAAATATAAAATATGCCATTCTTTGTATAGCTTAGACACTAAATAACTTGATTATGGTAAAGGTACCAACTGTTCATAGTATTTTATATCCATGTAGTATGGATATTTTAACGATATTAAGTCTTCCAATCTACCAGCTGTCTTTCCATTTACTTATATCTTCTTTGATTTCTTTTAACAGTGTTTTGTAGTTTTTAGTGTACAAGTTTTTCAACTCCTTGGTCAAGTTTATTCCTCAACATTTCATCTTTTCAGAGGCTTCAGTAAATAAAATTGTGCTCCTAATTTCCCTGTGGATTGGTCCTGGCTGTTGTATTGGAACACACTGATGTTTGAGTGCTGTTTTGTATCCTGCAAAAATTTGATTACTAGTTCTGTGTTTTTTTTTTTTTTCCTGAAGTCATTAAGGCCTTTCTGTTTTTTTCTTTGTATCACCTATGAATAGACTCATTTTAATTCTTCTTTACAAATATACATGCCATTTCTTTCTTTTTTCTTATTGGGTATTTCTGGCTAGAACATTTACTTCTATGTGGAATAGAAGCAGTAATAGTGGGTGTCCTTGCCTTGTTCCTCACCTTAGAGGAAGAGCTTTCAGTCTTTCCTCATAGAGTATGATGGTAGGGGCAAGATTTTCCACATGTGGTTTTTATTATGTTCAGATTATTTCCTTCTATTACTAGTTTGTTGAGTGTTTCTTTTTATAAAAGGTATTTAATTTTGTCAAAAACTTTTGCTGCATCAACTGATATGATAATGTAGTTTTGATCTTCCTGCTGTTACTGTGGGTTAGTACATTGATTGATTTTCGTATACAGAACCATCCTTACATTAGGTATAAATCCAACCTGGTTATGATGTATAATCCTTTTACTATGCTGTTAATTGTTTGCTAGTATTTGTTTATTATTCTTATTCTTATTATTTTTTGGTCAAAATTCATTGGGGATATTAGTCATTTGTTTTCTTTGTCTGGTTCTTAGGTAAGTGTAATGCTGACCTCATAGAATGAGTTTGGGAGTGTCTTCTCTTTTTTTTTAAATGTTTGATAAAATTCCCTAATGAAACAACCTAGTATTTTCATTGTTGAAAGGCTTTTGATTAATGCTTCAATCTTTCTAGTTATACATCAGTCTAGATTTTTAATTTCTTCATCATCCTTGGTAAGTTGCATGTTTCTTTGAATTTATCTATTTCTCTAACATAATCTAGTTTTTGAACATATAATTTTCATAGAAGTTTATTTCTGTGATATTTTTATTTCTGTGACATTATTTGCAATGTGTCCTCTTTCATTCCTAATTTTAGATATTCAGGTTTTGCCATTTTTTCTTAGTCCAGCTAATAATTTGTCAATTTTGTTGAGCTTTTCAAAAATCAGCTCTTGGTTTTGTTGACTTTTTTCCATTTAAAAAAATTCTCTATTTATATCTGTTTTCACCTTTATTGTCCCCATTTTTCCTGTGTAGTTTGGGCTTAATTTGTTCTTTTTTTTCTTGTTCCTTGAGACATAAGTTTAGATTTTTGATTTGAGGTTTTTCTTTTATTTAATAGCCATGTTTACTGCCATAAACTTCTCGTGTAGTACTGCTTTTGTTGCATACCATAAATTTGGTATATTGTATACTTATTTTCATGTGTCTCCATATATTTTTCTAAATTCCTTTAGATTTAGAAAAATCTAAATTAGTGACTTCTTAAAATTTTTTGTTTGTTTTGGCTGTGCTGGGTCTTCCTTGCTGTGCAGTCTTTTTTCTGGCTGTGGCATGCAGGGGCTACTCTAGCTGTGGTGTGTGGGTTTCTCATTGCAGTGGCTTCTCTTGTCGTGGAGCACAGACTGAAGGGTGCACAGGCTTCAGCAGCTGCGGCCTCTGGGCTCTGGAGCAGAGGCTTAGTAGTTGAGGAGCACAGGCTCAGTGGTTGTGGTACACAAGCTTCAGTAGCTGCAGCCCCTGTGCTCTGGAGCACAGGCTCAGTAGTTGAAGAGCACAGGCTCAGTGGTTGTGGTACACAGGCTTCAGCAGCTGTGGCCCCTGGGCCCTGGAGCACAGGCTCAGTAGTTGAGGAGCCCAGGCTGTAGAATGCACAGGCTTCAGTAGCTGCTGCTTCTGGGCTCTGGAGCACAGGCTCAGTAGTTGTGGTACACGGGCTTAGTTGCTTCACAGCATGTGGAACCTTCATGAATCAGGGATTGAACCCATGTCTTCTGAATTGGCAGGCAGATTCTTTACCACTGAGCCATCTGAGAAGCCCTGTTTGTGATTTTTTTCCCTTAGAATCATTGTTTATGACTGTGTTAAATTTCACATATTTGTAGATTTTCTATTTTGCTTCTGCTATTTATTACTTATTTTATTCCATTTTGGTTGGAGAATATACTTTGTATAATTTTAATCTTATTAAATTTGTTCAAATTTGTTTCGTGGTTTAACACCTGGTCTATCTCAGTGAATGCTTCGTGTACTCTTGAGAAGAATGCATATTCTGGGACTGTTGGGTGGTGTTCTGTACATGTCTGTTAGGTTCAGTTGGCTTGTATCTGTATTCACCTATTTGAGGAGGTTTCCTGGACGCTTCCCTAATGTGTGTCTGAGATAATTGCAGCCTCTCTGGTGGGGACAGAAATAATGGTCCTAGTGCACCCTCTTGTGTCCATATTAAGTTCAGTTCAGTCACTCAGTCCTATCTGACTCTGTGACTTAAACTCCAGTACTTTGGCCACCTCATGCGAAGAGTTGACTCATTAGAAAAGATTCTGAATGCTGGGAGGGATTGGGGGTGGCAGGAGAAGGGGACGACAGAGGATGAGATGGCTGGATAACATCACTGACTCGATGGACGTGAGTCTGAGTGAACTCCAGGAGTTGGTGATGGACAGGGAGGCCTGGCGTGCTGCGATTCATGGGGTCGCAAAGAGTCGGACACGACTGAGTGACTGAACTGAACTGAACTGAACTGTGACCCCTTGCACTGCAGCATGCCAGGCTTCCCTGTTCATAACCAACACCTGAAGCTTGTTCTAACTCATGTCCATCAAGTCAGTGATGCCATCCAACCATCTCACCTTTTGTTGTCCCCTTCTCCCTCTACCTTTCTCAATCTTTGCCAGCATGAGGGTTTTTCCAGTGTGTTAGTCCTTCACATCAGGTGGCCAAATTATTGGAGCTTCAGTTTCAGTACCAGTCCTTCCAATGAATATTCAGTACTGATTTCCTTTAGGATTACCTGGTTTGATCTCCTTGCTGTCCAAGGAACTCTGAAGGGCCTGCTCCAAACCACAGATTTTTTTTTTGTCACATTTTATGTGATCAGTAAGTAGAAATTAACCAAGTTATAAACAACATTCTGATTAGACAGACTAATATATTAATCTGCAAAAGGATTCCTTTCCAGAAATCTATTTTATTTTGTTTACAGAAATATTGTCTTGCATAAACTGTCTGCTCCTGGTATTACAGCCAGGTAAGAGTATAAAAGGAATCAGTAGTTTCTCTTGGTCTTCCTTCTGTCTATAATGCAACATACATTCTTCCAATTCCAGTGTTTACAATGTAAGTCATTTGTAGATAGAATTGTTGCATGCATAGCCAGTACTTATGGATTATTTTATCAATTTGTTGCCAGTTTTTATTTATCTCTTTTGGTGATGGTGGTTTAGTTGCCAAGTCTTGTCTGACTCTTTACAACCCCGTGGACTATAGCCTATCAGGCTGCCCTGTTCATAGGATTTTTCTAGGCAAGAACATTGGTGTGGGTTGCCATTCCCTTCTCCAGTTATGTCCTTTTAAACTAACTTAAATTACAATGCTATTTCTTTCTTTCTTTCTTTTTTTTTTTTTTTTTGCCAAGTGTCATGTGCGATCTTGGTCCCCAGACCAGGGATGGAAACCATACACCCTTCATTGGAAGCAGGAAGTCTTAACCAGTGGACCACCAGGAAATTCCCACAGAAGCTTATTTTATGAGTGTTTCTGCACACAAAAAAACGACAACACATTTTTCCTACTTCATAAATCTTGTAAAATTAAATCATTTTAATTAACTAGAACCTCCTTTCTCTATTGAATTCATAACAGTAATAAGACCTGGGACCATAGTGAAGTTAGCTCTCATTCAAGATATAGATATGTGTTCAGTTTATAAAGCACTAAATATGTTTAAGTAAAATTATCTTGCTTCTGCTGCTGCTAAGCCGCTTCAGTCATGTCTGACTCTGTGCGACCCCATAGACGGCAGCCCACCAGGCTCCCCCATCCCTGGGATTCTCCAGGCAAGAACACTGGAGTGGGTTGCCATTTCCTTCTCCAAAATTATCTTGAGAGTTTATTAAATCACCTAAACTGAATATATGTTTATACTCCTGCTTCACATGAATTATATGCATTTCTTTTTTTACATTTTTAAAAAGGTTTTTCAATAAGATTTTCTTTTTAATATAAATTTATTTATTTTAATTATATGCATTTCTTAATCAACCCAACACAGTCCTATTTTCCTCTAATGTTGAAACAGATAAATATGTCTTTGAACATGAGGTGAGGCTATTGGCTTGAGTTTACAGCTATATTTAATAGAAGATGCCTTTTCTGAAAGAAAAGATAGGTCTTAGTAATGCGTGAAGTTCATTCTTTGAAAGTTGTGGAGAAACCAGGACACGGGAAGGAAGTGCAGTTTTGTCTTCCATCACAGGCTCACTCTGCAGGAGAGTCATCCTGAGTAGAAGCAGGAGGAACTATAGTCCCTTCTTGCTATTTAAATCTCTGTCTTTCTCCTTTTCCCTCCTTCTCTTTTTCCTTCTCCCTTTCTTCATCTCCCTTTGCTTCTTTTAACTGCCCCTCTGTACATGTGTGGTGTAGTAGTTTTTTTATTGCCGAATAACAACTATCCACACACTTGGTGATTTGCAGCAACTCCCAGGTGCTGTTTCAGGGCTGTGCAGATCAGAAGTTGAGACAGTCAATTGCTGGATTTTCTGTTTGGTGTCTCTGAAGTCCAAAATCAAAGTGTCAGCCCAGCACCATTTTGCTTTGGAACTTAAAGCCCTCTTCCAAGCATCAGTGTTTGTGGCAGAATTCAATTCCTTGCAGATTTTTAAAAAAACATTAACCTATCAAGTTACACTTGTAGAAACATTTTTGAAACAAATTTCTGCATATACTGCTTCCCATTAGCCTTATTTCCTTGATGAAGCTCAACATTCTTTCACCTGTTTATACATGATAAATATAAATGGTTACTTAATGATTTATAGAAGTCAGAGACAGTGTTGGGTGTTTGAAGGTTGATGAAAATGGGAGAGGAGGGGATAAGTCTTAAAGCTAAAAAAGCCAAATCATCTGCTAATAGGAATGTAAAGACACTATGAGGTAGAAACACACAGATGAAATTAGAGTTCTGATAGAAAATTGGGGTTCAATTCTTTTTGATAAATTTGTAAATGAATACACTGTTAACAATCACAGAGGAATAAAGGAAAGAAGAGATCTTGTCTAAGGTAAAGATAGGGAATATAAACCGTAATTCACAACAGTACAAGATGCGATGCCCTTTTGTCCTCAAAGGGCAAGGGAAGAGTTGAAAGGTGGAAAAGAGGAGCATCCCATGAAGAGGATGGATCCAGGCAAGTGTCATAGCAGTTAAAACATGGTTAGACTGACTTAGAATATACACTGATGTAGACCAAGCCACCATCAATGAAACTAGAACAGTGACCTGGGTCATTGACAAAACATAGAGTCAGCATAGTACTGACTTTATGTTCTTATGGAATCTTAAGGCGTCCTCAAGAGATAGCACAGAAAGATTAAAGCTGTCACTTCTCTGGACTTTCTTGGTGGTCCAGGAACTAAACTCCATGCTCCAATGGAGAGGGCCTGGGGTTTGATCCTTGGTCAGGGAACTAGATCCCACATGTTGCAACTGAGATCCAGCACAGCCAAATGACTAAATTGATTTTAAAGCACACACACATCTAAAGTTGTCATGAATCAAATATATTTTTTCTAGATTTTTTTAATTGAAGGATAACTGCTTTACAATTATCCTTGTGTTGGTTTTTGTCATTCATCAACATGAATCAGCCACAGGTATACATATGTCCTCTCCCTCCTGAAGCCCTCTCCCATCTCCCTCCCCACCCCACCCCTCTAGGTTGTCACAGAGCACTGGCTTGAGCTCTTTTTGTCACACAACAAATCCCCACTTGCTATCTAGTTTGCATATCGTACTATATGTGTTCCCATGATATTCTGCCAATTAGTCCCAACCTCTCCTTCCCCACTGTGTCCACAAGTCTGTGACCACAGTCTGTGTCCACAAGTCTGTTCTGCATGTGTGTATCTCCATTGCTGCTCTGCAAGTAGGTTCATCAGTACTATCTTTCTAGATTCCATGTTGTTGCTCAGTCACCCAGTCGTATCTGACTCTTTGTGACCCCATGGACTGCAGCATTCCAGGTCTCTCTGTACCTCACCTGAAACTCCTGAAATTTGTCCAAGTTCATGTGCATTACATTGGTGATACCACCCAGCTATCTCATCTTCTGATGCCCTCTTCTCCTTCTTCCTTCAATCTTTCCCAGCATCAGGGACTTTTCCAATGGGTCATCTCTTTGTATCAGATGACCAAAATCCTGGAGCTTCAGCTTCAGCATCAGTCCTTCCAATGAGTGTTCAGGATGATTTCCCTTAAGACTGACTGGTTTGATCTCCTTGCTGTCCAAGGGACTTTCAGGAGTTCAAAGGCATTATTTTGTTGGCTTTCTGCCTTCTTTACAGTCCGGTTCTCACAGTCATATGGGACTACTTGGAAGACCATAGTCTTGATTATAACAGACCTTTGTTGGCAGAGTAATGTCTCTGCTTTTCAACACACTGTCTAGGTTTTTCTTAGCTTTCCTGCCAAGAAGCAATCATTTTCTGATTTCATGTCTACAGTTACATCCACAGTGATTTTAGAGCCCAAGAGGAGGCAATCTGTCACTTACTTCCACCTATTTGCCATGAAGTAATGGGGTTGGATACCATGATCTTAGTGTTTTTAATATTTAGTTTTCAGCCAGCTCTTCCACTCTCCTCCTTCACCCTCATCAAGAGACACAGATGTATAGAACAGTCTTTTGGACTCTGTGGGAGAAGGTGAGGATGGGATGGTTTGAGAGATTGGCATTGAGGCAAGTATGTTATCATGTGTGAAACAGAAGGCCAGTCCAGGTTCAATGCATGAGACAGGGTGATCAGGGCTGGTGCACTGGGATGACCTTGACGGATGGGATGGGGAAGAAGGTGGGAGGGGGGTTCAGGGTATGGTAAAACCCACTACAATATTGTGAAGTTAATTAGCCTCCAATTAAATAAATGAATTATACATGTTTCAATGCCATTCTGCCAAATCATCCCACCCTATTCCTCTCCCACAGAGTCCAAAAGACTGTTCTATACATCAGTGTCTCTTTTGCGGATTCATGTTGATATATGGCAAAACCAATACAATGTTGTAAAGTTAAAAAATAAAATAAAATAAATAAATAAAATAAAATAAATGAATTAAAAAAAAAGAGGCTCTTTAGTTCCTCTTCACTTTCTGTCATTAGAGAGGTATCATTCGTGTATCTGAGGTGGTTGGGTGTTTCTCCCACCTATCTTGATTCTAGCTTGTAACCCATCCAGGCTGGCATTTCTCATGATGTGCTCAGCATAAGGGTTCAACAAACAGGGTGACAGCACACAGCTCTGTCATGCTTCTTTCTCAGTCTTGAACCAATCAGTTGTTCCATACAGGGTTCCAACTGTTGCTTCTAGATTCCATACATATGTGTTAATATACAATATTTTCTTTCTCTTTCTGACTTACTTCATTCTGTATAATAGGCTGTAGATTCATCCACTTCATTAGGACTGACTCAAATGCATTCTTTTTTATAGCTGAGTAATATTCCATTGTGTGCTTTGTGAATGTCAGAAATCTTGTGAATGCAATTGGGAATTGAAGCCAGGGAGTTAATACTTGTAAAAAGAATATCACACTCTTCATTAGAACTTGGAAATTCCAGCCATTATTCATGTGTGTATTATGAAATACACTATCCACATCTGCTTGCATAATCCCCTAAAATGGGTATGATTACACCTCACCCCATGGGATGCATCTCTAAGGCAGCACTTCACCCAAATGAAGGTCAAATGCTTCTCCTGAGGCTGTGGACTGCTACATTTTTTCTATGTAATATGATTTATTTCAACCAATTCAATATTCTTTAATGACAATAGTTAACCTAAAAGTGTTATTTATGGTGAAGTTCAATAAAAGGTGCTACTACTGCTGCTGCTAAGTCATTTCAGTCGTGTCCGACTCTGTGCGAGCCCATAGACAGCAGCCCAGCAGGCTTCCCCGTCCCTGGGATTCTCCAGGCAAGAACACTGGAGTGGGTTGCCATTACCTTCTCCAATGCATGAAAGTGAAAAGTGAAAGTGAAGTCACTTAGTCATGTCCGACTCTAGCGACCCCATGGACTGCAGCATACCAGGCTCCTCCATCCATGGGATTTTCTAGGCAAAAGTACTGGAGTGGGGTGCCATTGCCTTCTCCGAATAAAAGATGCTAGAATGTTTCAAAAATACCTAGTATCATTATGAAGAAGGACATTATTTTTCATCATATTTAAAGCTTTTCAATGTATTAATGCAAAAGTACATAAGAAAAGAGTCAGTAGATTCCTGTTTTATACTCCTGAAAAACTTTATCAATTCATTAAGGACATTACAACTGAGTCTGATTAAAATAGTTAAGGAATACAATCTGTTAAAAATGTACAGTGAAATATTATTGCAGCAAAACTTATAAAAAGTATGTGTTATTAATGTCAAACTCTATAAAACTAAAAGTAATTCAGTTTAGACCTGGCATATTTCACTGTATTGGGTTTTATATTTGAACAGATTAATCCTAAAACATGATGTTTTTTCCTTAGTAGAATATTTCCCTGATAACTTAATTTGCAATAATTATGAAAGGAAATTACATTTATTTTGTTGGAAGACTTGATAATATTTTAACTTTTGGATAAGACAGTATGGCACTTTAAAAATGAACTATTATTTGAATCAAATTAAATTTGGCAATGCTATTAGAATTAAAAAAATTAATAATAAATCTTGGAACATTGGGGCACACATTTCTGAGAATCTCTTAAATGGTGAAGGGTACGAAATGTAGAGATGACCATCCATGGCGAGGGTTTTAACATGTTCTACAAAATAAGTGAATGTTAGTTAAACACCCTATTCCAAAGAGTGAAACTCACCTTATAGGGGGTAACTGATATTCAAAGAATTAAAAGTCACAGTATTCATGATGAATGATGAATTTTTTGCTCTAAGAAATTATGTTTTACATGCAGCAGTAAGACTTATATGAGTGTTAAGCCATAGAATTCACAAAACAAGTTCTGATTATAAGCAATTATTGATGCAAGAGAGGAAAGAGGCAGCTTCCTTGAAGAACATAAAATAAAAATATTGATTATTCTTTTAGTGAGGAGTCTCAAAAATACTCTGAAAACTTATATTTTGATATGACTTTACTTGGCTTCTAATACTATGACTCTAACCATAAATGCACATCGCCTTTCAAACAGCAATGCTAGGGATTGAAATAAAGGTCCATAATAATGATCCTGAAGGCTAGAAAGGAAGAGGGACCTTAGTATGAAAGGCAGGTACACTTGACAACTGAGGGAGGCATTCCTGAAAATTTGCTGATCTTAGAAAAGCTTTTCAAAAGCAATTTTCTGTATGAAATAATGGGAAAAGATGTCATTACCTAGTTTCAAGATGCTGAACACTTTGTTGCCAGTCTCTGGGCTGCAGTGAAGGGCTGCTGGGTGTACCCATGTCTGCTTGTTGCCCAGGGAAGAACTGGTGCTCTGAGCAGAGAGGACCGACTCACAAACCATCCCTGGGTTCCTTCCATACTTACTCTACCTACAGAATATTAGGGATGAAAAGCAATTTCAGTGAATGGCTTTCATGTACCAAATGAAACAGTGAATCAAAATGATGCCAACTTGACAGGAGGTAAGGGCACAATGCAAGTGATCAGAAAGTCAGGGTCAGCTTCCACCAGCGCTGATGACCATGAAGAGCTCTTCCAGGCAGTAGAGGAAGTGAAGCCTTGTAGGTGGTGCAGCTGCATCTTACCAGCCACTGGTAGTGACGAGTTATTATCCCTCAATGAATCTTAACACCCATCTTTTGAGAGGCAGCCTGTTATTGCACCCTTTGAGATGGTGTTATTTAAGCAATGTGTAGCAGCGCTGTTTTAGAAGGGATCTAACAGTGAACCCATCATTTCATGGGAAATAGATGGGGAAACAGTGGAAACAGCGTCAGACTTTATTTGTTTGGGCTCCAAAATCACTGCAGATGGTGATTGCAGCAATGAAATTAAAAGACACTTACTACTTGGAAGGAAAGTTATGACCAACGTAGATAGCATATTAAAAAGCAGAGACATTACTTTGCCAACAAAGGTCTGTCTAGTCAAGGCTATGGTTTTTCCAGTGGTCATGTATGGGTGTGAGAGTTGGACTGTGAAGAAAGCTGAGTGCCGAAGAATTGATGCTTTTGAACTGTGGTGTTGGAGAAGACTCTTGAGAGTCCCTTGGACTGCAAGGAGATCCAACCAGTCCGTCTTAAAGGAGACCAGTCCTGGGTGTTCATTGGAAGGACTGATGCTGAAGCTGAAATTCCAATACTTTGGCCACGTCATGCGAAGAGTTGACTCATTGGAAAAGACTCTGATGCTAGGAGGGATTGGGGGCAGGAGGAGAAGGGGATGACAGAGGATGAGATGGCTGGATGGCATCACTGACTCGATGGACATGAGCTTGAGTGAACTCCAGGAGTTGGTGATGGACAGGGAGGCCTGGCGTGCTGCAGTTCATCGGGTCGCAAAGAGTCGGACACAACTGAGCGACTGAACTGAACTGAACTGAACAGTGAACAAAGGGGTTAAATCTTGTTTTCAAAAGAATTTCAGGAAATACTGACAAACAGATAAGCAAACAAACATGCATTATAAAATGACTGAATTCTTCATAGGGAATATGAAGAAAAATAAACCACCATAAGGGGTCAAAATGTGATGGCAATTACTACATTAGGTAAAGGGGTTATGGTAGCCCCATAAATAACACTTTTATGGATGATGTAGTATGTATAAATGTAAAAGAGTCAAAATGCATGGATCATGGTGAGGGAAGGATGGAGTGATTGTGTTTAGTGTCTAGGTTGCTTAGAGAAGAAATCATCTTCCAATAAATCTCAAATCCATCGATATTCCTCTAGACTGGTAATCCAATGCCCAATCATCTCCCATTTGAAGCACACTTTAATTGTGGTCCCTCCTCCCTTCATAAGGCACACCCATGATTTTCACAAAATTTTGTCTTTTAGCTTTGTGCCTCAACTTGCAGAGTTCCCTCTGCCTGAACTGCTGCATGGCTAAGTCACTTCAGTCGTGTCCAACTCTGTGCAATCCCATAGATGGCAGCCCACCAGGCTCCTCCGTCCCTGGGATTCTCCAGGCAAGAATATTGGAGTAGGTTGCTATTTCCTTCTCCAATGCATGCATGCATGCTAAGTCACTTCAGTCATGTCCAACTCTATGCGACCCCATGGACAGCAGCCCACCAGGCTCCCCTGTCCACAGGACTCTCCAGGAAAGAACACTGGAGTGGGTTGCCATTTCCTGCTCCGCTGCCTGAACTACTTTATCCGTCTTGCCCCTTACATTTCAAAGATTAACTACTAGCATCTCCTCAAACGTCAAATATCTGAGCAGTTTCATTCTTTACAAAATCATCCTTAACACCGAAATGATTCCAACAAACAGATTTAGATTTTGTCTGAACTGAACCTCCCTTACCTTATTGATTCTGGTAGAATTTTTAATAAAGTGATTCCCCTCCACCAAAAGGAAAAGGAGACAGCAGAGGATGAGATGGTTGGATGGCATCCTTGACTCAATGGACATGAATTTGAGCAAACTCCAGGAGTTAGTGGAGGACAGGGAAGCCTGGAGTGCTGCAGTCCATGGATTCGCAAAGAGTTGGACACAACTTAGCCACTAAACAACAATCTCTGCCAGGGTAAGCATATTTGCCAGGCTAAATTTAAAGAGCCCCTTACACCCCTGAAGTCAGTAATTGTTCCGAGAAATGGCGCAAGGTCTACCAATGAGCAGTCAAAATAGTCTGTGACATACTTACAAAATGATGAAGGAAAACCTTCTAAAAGGGAGCCAATGATAGAGAAGAGAATGAAAAATGGAGAGAAAGTGAGAGTGCTGACAACAGTGATCAGTCTGTGGGCCCAGCCTTTCCTGAAGCCAGTCAGCCTTCAGAATCCCTGGTTTTATATGAGAAAAAGACACAGAAATGTAATGGGCTTTAAAACTTAATTTTAAATTAAATTTGCTAACTAATACTGCTCTCCCATATCTTCACCAACAAAACACATAAGACATAAGTTTGTAACTCTTCCTACTTATTCCTCCCTAGACAAGTGGGGTGCAGTCTGTGGGGCTGCAAAGAGCTGGACACAACTGAGTGACTGAGCACATACACACAGACTCTAAGATATGGTGAGAGAAGGAGAATGTTGCTCGTTTCCTGTAATAGTCCCAGAGATCAGTGTTGTGCCTATTATATTTTATCACTTGGAAAATATAAGGATCTGAATCAAAGCAAATCATCTTTATCATGTTGTCCATATCATTTTATATCATAACCCTGAGCTGGACACCTCCGAGTCTATGTTGAGGTTTTTTACTTTTGTTTCTTCTTTTTATTTCAGCGGAATTGTCTCTCCCCCTTCTGTTGATCCCTATAATGACACATTGCAGGGGCTGCAGGTTATTCTCTCCTAACTATAATAATAGTTAGGATAGACATTTCTCCAAAGAAGACATACAGATGGCTAACAAACACATGAAAAGATGCTCAACATCACTCATTATCAGAGAAATGCAAATCAATGAGGTACCATTTCAGGCCAGTCAGAATGGCTGCAATCCAAAAGTCTACAAGCAATAAATGCTGGAGAGGGTGTGGAGAAAAGGGAACCCTCTTAGACTGTTGGTGGGAATGCAAACTAGTACAGCCACTATGGAGAACAGTGTGGAGATTCCTTAAAAAACTGGAAATAGAACTGCTTTGTGACCCAGCAATCCCACTGCTGGGCATACACACCAAGGAAACCAGAATTGAAAGAGGCACGTGTACCCCAATGTTCATTGCAGCACTGTTTATAATAGCCAGGACATGGAAGCAACCTGGAGAAGGCAATGGCACCCTACTCCAGTACTCTTGCCTGGAAAAGCCCATGGATGGAGGAGCCTGGTGGGCTGCAGTCCATGAGGTCGCTAAGAGTTGGACACGACTGAGTGACTTCACTTTCACTTTTCACTTTCATGCATCGGAGAAGGAAATGGCAACCCACTCCAGTATTCTTGCCTGGAGAATCCCAGGGATGGTGGAGCCTGATGGGCTGCCGTCTATGGGGTTGCACAGAGTCGGACACGACTGAAGCAACTTAGCAGTAGCAGCAGGAACCAACCTAGATGTCCATCAGCAGACGAATGCATAAGAAAGCTGTGGTACATATACACAATGGAGTATGACTCAGCCATTAAAAAGAATACATTTGAATCAGTTCTAATGAGGTGGATGAAACTGGAGCCTATTATACAGTGAAGTAAGCCAGAAAGAAAAACACCAATACAGTACACTAATGCATATATATGGAATTTAGAAAGATGGTAACGATAACCCTGTATGTGAGACAGCAAAAGAGACACAGATGTATAGAACAGTCTTTTGGACTCTGTGGGAGAGGGAGAGGGTGGGACAATTTGGGAGAATGGCATTGAAACATTTATAATATCATATATGAAACAAATTGCCAGTCTAAGTTCGATGCATGATACTGGTTGCTTGGGGCTGGTGCACTGAGACAACTCAGAGGGATGGTACGGGGAGGGAGGAGGGACGGGGGTTCGGGATAGGGAACACATTTTATACCTGTGGCAGATTCACATTGATGTATGGCAAAACCAATACAATATTGTAAAGTAATTAACCTCCAATTAAAATAAATAAATTTATATTTAAAAAAAAGGAAAGTCTCAGTAATGCTGGGGATTTCCAATCAATTTATGACCTGTTTCATAACACAAAATTTCTGATTATTTAGAGCACCACTAATCATGATTACTGTTGTGGTTCAGTCACTCAGTTGTGTCCAACTCCTTGCTACCACATGCACTGCACCACACCAGGCTCCTCTGTCCTCCACTATCTCCCATCATCATTGGGGGTTTGCTCATCATCATTGAGTTGATGATGCCATTTAACCATCTCATCCTCTGTTGATCCCTTTTGTTCCTGCCCTCAATCTTTCCCAGCATCAGGGTCTTTTGCATTGAGTCAGTTCTTCACATCAACTGGGCAAAGTATTGGAGCTTCAGCATATCCTTCCAGTGAATATTCAGGGTTGATTTCCTTTTGGGTAGACTTGTTTTAGCTCCTTGCAGTCCAAGGGACACTCAAGAGTCTTCTTCTGCACCTCAGTTTGAAAGTATCAATTCTTTGGCATGTAGCCTTCTTTATGGTCCAACTCTCACATCCATACTTGACTACAGGAAAAACCATAGCTTTGACTAGACGGACCTTTGTCAGAAAAGTGATGTGACACTTTTGTAAGTACCAGTTATCTATATTATATATATATATTTGCTTGAAGTAAAAGTAGGCAGTGGTTTCTTCACAAAACTATAAGTGAAATAGACTAGATCATCAAAGTGTTTCCAATTAAATAACCATGAAAAATGGTAACTTGGATATCTTTTTGTCCATTTTGGGTTGATTTTTGTGTATGATGTAAGACAGAGATCTGGTTTCATTTTTGGATGTGACTTTCCATTTTCCCCAATATATTTATTGAAGTGATTTATTAATCACTTCACAACTAACTGTATTCTAAATTAATCGATCACTGATGTGTGGATTGATTACTGGGTTCTCTATTTTGTTCCACTGATTTATGCCTATTTTTCTATCAACATCATATTGTTTTGACTACCGTAACTTTGTAATGTCATTTTAAAAGAGCATGAAGCATCCAGCTTTGTTTGTTTTTCTCAAGGTTATTCTTGCTATTTGGGCCTTTTATGTTGCTGTACACAAAACAGGATGGTTTCACTCCTCTGAATAATGCCACTGATATTCTGATAGAGGTTTCATTTACTCTGTGGATTCCTTTGGGTAGTATGGTGACTTTAGCAATAATAATTCTTTCAATTCATGAGCACAGAATATCAGTTTGCTTCTTTTGCCTTTCCCAAGTTCTTTTCTCAATGTCTTATTGTTTGCAGTTTAAAAAATTCTCACTTTTCTTTACTAAATTTATTCATAGGTATTTTATTCTTTTTTTGATGAAATTATAATTTTATATCTAAAGTTCAGGTACATTTTCTGCTGACCTTATCTCTTTTTTATTGAATAGCTGTTAGAGAGACCACCATTTATTAAGAAAGTTTGATAAGATATTGATCATGTGGTTATATGCAGTTTTCTTCAATATTTACACTTAAGTGCCTCCTTTATTAAGTTATAGCCTCAAATTTCTTTGTGATATATATATATATATATATATATAATATTAGCAAGTCAGGTAGGTAATTAAAAAAATCAAGCACTAGCCATTTATTTTCTTCACTTTGGTAAGACAAATGCAAATTTTATATTAATTCAATCAAGTTATTTGCTGTATTTCTACTTAGGAAAGTTTTAATTCTACTTAGGAAAGTCATAAATAAAAGATTTTTTGTTGTTTGGTTTTTCTGTGTTTTTTGGCTCTTTTAATGCCCTAAGATGACCATCATGTATTCTCATTATATCATACCACACTGAATTCTTCTAAAACTATCGGGCTGGCCAAAAAGTTTGCCCTGGTTTTTCCATAACGTCTCATGGAAAAGTCAAAGTGAACGTTTTGGCCAACCCAATACTGTAGTTGACCATGACTACAAAAGAGAAAAAGTATTACCCTTGAGTGAATTATTTTATGTATTATTGTCAGTTTCTCATAAAGATTCTTTGATTTTAAATCTTATAAAAAGGGTAGAGGATAAACACAGACTGCCTGAGAAACAGTATACTGTTTGCTACTTAAGAAGGAAAATATTAGTAGCTCTGTTTGTCCAACTCTTTGAGACCCCATGGACTGTACCTCACCAGACTTGTCTGTCCATGGAGTACTCCAGACAAGAATACTGGAGTGGGTTGCCATTCCCTTTTACATGGGACCTTCCCAATCCAGGGATCAAACCCAGGTGTCTGCAACAGCAGGCAGATTATTTACCATCTGAACCACCAAGGTAGGCCCAAAGAAGGAAAAAACAAGTTCGCATTTCAAAATTCAAGATTAACTATAGAATACTACAGATAACATAAAGAGTTTGACGACTTCAACCAACCATATCACATGTGAAGACCACATATTTGAAACAAAACAATCAAGGAAATATCTCTCTAAACACAATATCAAACTATAGAAGCAACAGTTAGAGCCTTGCATGAAACAATGGACTGTTTCAAATTTGGAAAAGGAGTAGGTCAAGGCTGTATATTGTCACTCTGTTTAATTCACTCATATGCAAAATACATCATGTGAAATGCCGGACTGGATGAATCACAAGCTGGAATCAAGATTGCCAGGGGAAATATCAACAACCTCAGATATACAGATGATACAAGCCTTATGGCAGAAAATGAAGAAAAACTAAAGAGCCTCTTGATGAAAGTGAAAGAGGAAAGAGAAAAAGTTGGCTTAAAGCTCAACATTCAGAAAACTAAGATCATGGCATCTGGTCTTATCACTTCATAGCAGATAGATGTGGAAACAGTGTCAGACTTTATTTTTCTGGGCTTCAAAATCACTGCAGATGGTGATTGCAGAAATGAAATTAAAAGACACTTACTCCTTGGAAGGAAAGTTATGACCAACCTAGACAGCATATTAAAAAGCAGAGACATTACTTTGCCAAAAAGGTCCATCTAGTCAAGGCTATGGTTTTTCCTGTGGTCATGTATGGATGTGAGAGTTGGACTATAAAGAAAGCTGAGCGCTGAAGAATTGATGCTTTTGAACTGTGGTGTTGGAGAAGACTCTTGAGAGTCCCTTGGACTGCATGGAAATCCAACCAGTCCATCCTAAAGGAGATCAGTCCTTGGTGTTCATTGGAAGGACTGATGTTGAGGCTGAAACTCCAATACTTTGGCCACCTGATGCAAAGAGCTGACTCATTGGAAAAAACCCTGATGCTGGGAAAGATTGAAGGCAGGAGCAGAAGGGGACAACAGAGTATGAAATAGTTGGATGGCATCATCTACTCGATGGACATGGGTTTGGGCAGACTCCAGGAGTTGGTAATGGACAGGGAGGCCTGGCGTGCTGTGATCATGGGGTCACAAAGAGTCGGACACAATTAAGCAACTGAACTGAACTGAATGGCAGAAAGTGAAGGGGAACTGAAGAGCCTCTTGATGAGGGTGAAAGAAGAAAGTAAAAAATCTGGCTTAAAACTAAACATTCAAAAAACTAACATCATGACATCCAGCTCCATCACTTCATCACATTTAGATGGGGAAAAAATGGAAAATGTGGCAGATTTATTTTCTTGGGCTCCAAAATGACTGATGACAGTGACTGCAGTGATGAAATTAAAAGACCCTTGCTGCTTCAAAGGAAAGCTATGACAAACTCAGAAAGCATATTAAAAAGCAGAGACATCACTTTGCTAACAAAAGTCCCTAGAGTCAAAGCTATGGTTGTTCCAGTAGTTGTAGTTGTACAAATGTAAGAGTTGGACTGTAAAGAAGGCTGAGTGCCAAAGAATTGATGCTTTTGAATTGTGGTGCTGGAGAAGACTCTTGAGAGTCTGTTTGACTATAAGGGGATCAAACCAGTCACTTTAGAGGAAATCAATGTCAAATACTCATTGGAATGATTGAAGCTCAAGCTGAAGCTGAAGTTCCAATATTTTAGCCCCTTGTTGTGAAGATCAGACTCATTGGAAAAGTCCCTGATTCTGGAAAAGACTAAAGGCCAAAGGAGAAGAGGGCAGCAAAGGATGAGGTAGTTTGAGGTAGTTAGTTAGCATAACTGACTCAATGGACATGAATTTGAGCAAACTCCAGGAAATTGTGAAGGACAGGGAAGTCGGGCATACTGCAGTTCATGGGGTTGCAAAGAGCTGGCCATGACTTAGCGACTGAATAATAACAGTGTCACACAGTGACTACTCTGTTTTAGATTTAAAAGTAAGATCAAGACTTTTTAAATTACACTCTCACTTCCAGAAAATTATATTATATAAGAAATATTTTCTATGAGAAATAAGTGATGCCAGGTACTCACAAATGGATTTAATTATGATACAAATACCATAAACTGAAGGACTAGGAAGGACTAGGAAACCTGGTGTGCTGCAGTCCGTGGAGTTGCAAAGAGTCAGACATGACTTAGTGACTGAACAACAAAAATAAGCTGTATTTTAATCAGTTTCCTTCTTTACCCTGGCTAATATGCTTGCAAACAGGAATAAGCATGTATCTATAGGTGTTCAGGGGTCTGGGTGTCTCAGCGGGATCCCAAGTTGATACAAGTCTGGCATGGCTCAATGTTATATCTAGCCCCTCACACTGTTATCACTACAAGAATAGTCATTATAGTATATAATCTAATTATCATAGAGCAAAACATACAGAAGCTTTGATTTGTCGTCATTATCGTATTTGTTCCTCATTAAAATGTAGAATTGTAAAGTATGTATTAATTAAAAGATATTAAAGAGAATGCTGAGGGATTATTTATATTGCTTTATTAATTCAGAAGTTCTTCAAGAATAAACCACAATTTAAAATGATTAGCAGTGCATTTCTATCAGATTTTCTTTTGTTTATTTTTGCCCTGCTATCAAGTATTAATAAACAAGAACTAGAACTTTACCAAAAAGGCCTAAACAGTCTGCACAGCTTGTCTAAACTTCAGACATTTGTCTTGGAGTATAGTTGCTTTACAATGTTGTTTTAGTTTCTGCTGCACAGCAAAGTGACTCAGTTGCACATATGCACTCATTTTTAGACTCTTTTCTGGCACAGGTCATTATAGAGTACTGACAGAGGAGCCTGATGGACTACAGAGGGTCACAAAGAGTTGGACATGACTGAGTGACTAAGCAGAGCATATAGAGTTTTGAATAGAGTTTTCTGTGTTATATAGTAGATCCTTATTAGTTTTTTTTACCTTGTATATAACAGTGTGTAAATATCAATGCCAGTCTCCCAATTTATTCCAGACACTTTTTCTTGATCTCCTTATTCTTTGACCATCTACTTTATAAGGTGTGTCAATTCCTTCTCTACCATGATGACATGTGAACATTTTACAACCCAGGAATGTCTTTCTCGAGAACCTGCAAGCCTGCCCTCCTAAAAGTAATAATCAAGTTATATGGGTCCCTTTATCCCAGTCTGTGTGGAAAGGTGGAAGCCTCACTTCCACAAGTACCAATGACTAAGCACAGATGGGAACCCTGAGCCTGAGGAACCTGTGTTATGTTCTCATTAGCTCACTCAGTGTTTACAAATCCCCTATACCCACTCACTTGTTTCAGGGGAGTTGAGTTCAGTCTTTCTCCTTCCAGTAGTCTTGACCTTTATCACAATGTCTTGAATAAAGTTTTCCTTGCCTATTTAACTCTGTCCAGTGCAATGTTTTTGGGAGGATCTGTGGCTCCTTTCTATTAACTAAATAGCTAAAGAAAACTTTTACTCTCAAAATCCATAATGATAGGTGCTTCAGTCAGTTAGGGGTGCAGTAACAGAATACCTTGGATGA